>NC_136921.1:44959581-45263939 GCF_949752795.1 Hyperoodon ampullatus | reverse complement strand
CCTTCTGGGCTCGGCATCCCGGCTTAGGAAATACGCTTTCCTCTTTACGCCCCCCTCGCCTCGGCGCCACAGCCTCCCTTCCTGCTCGGATCCGGGTCCCCGGGCTGGGCGACCAGCACGCACCCATCGCCTCTCCGGAAGGTAGGTGAGTAAATCTGGGCCAGCAGGGCTCCTTGCCTCTCCGCCCGGCTGTGATGACCTCTGTCCGCTGCAGCGAGGCTGCCACCCGGCCCGGCCCACATCGTTGCTGCAACCAGCCGGGCGGAGGAGCTCTCGAGTCCTGCGGCTCCCTGGGCTCCGCAGAAACGACCCGAAAGAAGTAGACGGTGGGAAGAAAGATTGGCAAACACTTTTTTTTTTTTTTAATTCGATCAGCATTTTTAGGTCGAAGAAGCTGATCTGACAGTTGTCGAGAGCAGTGGCCCGGGTTCAAAGTGTAGATGGCGTAGCTGTCAAGCGCCCCTTGGTTTTGCTTTGAGAGATGCTTGTTAGTGTCCATTGCTGCTGGCTGCCACTAGTGACCTACAAGATGAGCGTAAAATAACATGAAGGGACTATATTTAGAAAAGTCTTTGCCTCCTTGCTTTTAATTCACTGCATTTTGAAAGGCGGTCTGGTGAGACGTGCAGAGTTAGTTGGTGTGGCCAGAGTAGAGTAGTGGGGCGGGGGGATGCGGATATTTAACATGGGTTTGGCCGAATCGTGTATACCGTTAGACACGAAGAGCCTGAAAAAAATCCCTAGATTATTTAGTACATTCATGAAGAATACATATAAACAATCAAGGTGTGTACTTTGGAGATTTTCTGTTTTAAAGCAAATTTTAAGGCGTTGAGTAAGCAGAAGTTTGCCCACTGTGAATGGCGTTCACTTCAAAAGAACAGTGGGTTAAGGCTGTGTGGATAGACCACTTGAGTGCATCCCACATGTTGAATAAAACATTTTTTGGCCGTTTTGCTGTGATTCCTAGCTTTGAAACCAAAGAAGTTGGTAAGGATCAACCCTGCTCAGCCTGATAATAGTCTAATGATGAAAATAATCCACCGAACTACTACTATTGACTGATGAGTTAGCTAAGTGACCTCAGTTTTTACCTTTTAAAATAGGTTATAGAAGGGGGGAAAAGGGGCAATAGAAGAGCTCATTTTTTCAAGGCAGATATTTGTTTGCATTCATTTTTAGAATCTACTTTATTTTTAAGCTTTTGTGGATTTTTATACTACTCTTGCAGTTAGTAGTCATGAAGAAAATTATGTAAAAGGCATAAAGTTACATTTTACTTTTTCATAGAGAAAGTTACCGTTTCTTTTCAAGTTATTGGACTAAAATCACCACCTGGTTGGAAACTGCAGCTTGGACTCATGCCATTTAATGTGGAATATCTTATTACAGATTTAAATTACAGCTATACTTGTGGTAGTTCTGAAAAAAAATGATCATGTCTTATTTGACATATAAGGCCTGTGAAACAAAAGTTATAAAGTTATTCATTATCTATTTACTTCTGCTTTTTTTTGTGGCTGCATTGGGTCTTCGTTGCTGTGCACGGGCTTTTCTCTAGTTGTGGCGAGTGGGGGCTACTCTTCATTGTGGCGTGCTGGCTTCTCATTGCCGTGGCTTCTCTTGTTGCGGAACACGGGCTCTGGGCGTGCCGGCTTCAGTAGTTGTGGCTCGTGGGCTCAGTAGTTGTGGCTCAAGGGCTCTAGTGCGCAGGCTCAGTAGTTGTGGTGCGCGGGCTTAGTTGCTCCGCAGTGTGTGGGATCTTCCCAGACCAGGGCTCAAACCCATGTATGTCCCCTGCATTGGCAGGTGGATTCTCAACCACTGCACCATCAGGGAAGCCCAGCACACATTTTTACTTGTTCAGTCTCTTTTTTGTGGTAGGCAATCTTAATTCAAGCCCTTTAATGTTATAAGAGCATTTTATTAATGGATTTTTAGTGCAGATTACTGTGATAGTAATCTACAGCAAAATATTGTGCCTGATCATTTCTCTTTCATATAACAGACTTATTTGTTACTTTTTCTGTGTTCCTAATCAGGGAAGACCAGCATGTAAATTTTAGTAACTTATTTATAACTTTTATTAAAATGACCCAACACCATCTAAAAAAGAAAAAACTTTATTTCAGCATAAAATGTGGTCAATTATATATAAAAACAAATTGACAAAATAAAGTATTAATCTATAAAATAATTCATTAAGATGAATTACCACAATGGAAAATATCAGTTTCTTTCTCCATTCCTTTTCTTTCTTTCTCTTTTATTTTGCTTTTCTTTTTTTTCTTTTCTTTTGTTTTAGGGGTGGAGGAGGGTTGTTTTGCTTTCTTGTTTTTATTTTTAATCAACTAAATGTTAAAAATCTTTTAACTTAATTATCCAAGTTTAAATTAATGTAAATATTTGCTAACTTTTTCAATAGATACTTAAATTTGTCCTTTTCTTTACAGAGTGATGATGGTTAGGTTTCCCTCGATGCGAATGAGAGTTGTAACAAATTGCACAGGATTAAATTCAAATGACCAAAGGAAAATGTTATTTAATATTGTTTAAGGTAATCCTAATGTACTTAAAAAAGATTTTTTTTTTTTTTTTGCGGTACGTGGGCCTCTCACTGTTGTGGCCTCTCCCGCTGCAGAACACAGGCTCTGGACGCACAGCTCAGCGGTCATGGCTCATGGGCCTAGCCACTCCGCAGCATGTGGGATCTTCCCGGACCGGGGCACGAACCCATGTCCCCTGCATCGGCAGGCGGACTCTCAACCACTGCGCCACCAGGGAAGCCCAAAAAAGATTTTTTTTATCATCAGTAGTTTTAAAAATAGGATCTTATCTTCCAAGTTCTAGAAAACCCCTCTAGTTAATTCCTGAGAATTTGCAAGAATCACATATAACCACATATAATCCCAGTTTGATCTGGGAATCATGAAAGGTCTGTTTTAAAAATATGGTTGTGGGCTTCCCTGGTGGCGCAGTGGTTGAGAGTCTGCCTGCCGATGCAGGGCACACGGGTTCGTGCCCCGGTCTGGGAAGATCCCACATGCCGCAGAGCGGCTGGGCCCGTGAGCCATGGCCGCTGAGCCTGCGCGTCCGGAGCCTGTGCTCTGCAACGGGAGAGGCCGCAACAGTGAGAGGCCTGCATACCGCAAAAAAATAAAAAATAAATTAAAAAAATTAAAATATGGTTGATTGTAAGCTTCATGTATAGCAAAGAATGGGGGAAATAGAAATGAAAGCTCAGAACAAAAAGTAAATATTAACTAGCTTAGACATTTATCTTTGGTTGCAGCATTAGCAAGAATGCAAGAGCATTGAGTATATTTGTATATTGGAGTGGCTTTAATGAGCCACTTATATCATTTTAGTACTTAGACCTTTTCAAGTAAAAGGTACTATAAATATTCTTCTATCACTTTATGCTCTTTTTTTTTTTTTTTTGCGGTACGCGGGCCTCTCACTGTTGTGGCCTCTCCCGCTGCGGAGCACAGGCTCCGGACGCGCCCGCTCAGCGGCCATGGCTCACGGGCCCAGCCGCTCCGCAGCATGTGGGATCCTCCCAGACCAGGGCACGAACCCGTGTCCCCTGCATCGGCAGGCGGACTCTCAACCACTGCGCCACCAGGGAAGCCCACTTTATGTTCTTTTGAAGGCATATGTTACATTCAGTATTATGTATTGTTGTATTCAGCATCTCTCAATATCTGTTAAAAATAAACATTTACCTCTACAAAATGGAAGTAGAATGATAAGAGATATGCTGCCATAAACCCAGCCTGCCAAAATGATACACAATGTGATCGCTGACCTTTACTTTCTTGCTATAATATTCAGAGAATATATTTTAAGTCATGTAATTTATCATTGCAGAAATAAATAATAATAACCATCTTCTAAGAAGTTCTGTAAAGAACTCGTTTGAATCATGTTTCCTAACAGTTATCATCCTAAAATTTGCATAATGAATAATCCCTTACAGATTAATTTTAGTGCAAGAAAATCCTTTTAAACATGTTTATCTCTAATGGAATGAAAATCAGTCAATTAAATTACGGAACTCCCACTGTGTATCATGAGGAGATGGAAAAAGTGTGTATCCTGCTCGCAAGGAACCTACAGCCAATTAGAGAGAGAACAATGGTGCCCCAAGGGCAGGCATGGGGGTGTGGGGCTTAGGCCTTCCTAATAATGTTCATTAACCCAACCCAAACTGCTGTAGCATATAAACACACATTAAGTATAAAAACCAGCGTGATTGCAGTGCAAAATCAACTACAAGGCAAAGAGCCTAGTGCCCTCTTTCAACTTGATTTTCATGACCCCGCCCCAACCTTTTTTTTTCATTCAACCAACAAATATTTATTATGCCCTTATTAGGTAGATGATAAACATTAAAAGCCTTAAAAATGTACATTTTTTAAACCTGTAATTTTATTTGTATTTTACTCTTTAAAAAATTGTAGTAAAATATATATATGGCATAAAATTTACCATTTTGACCATTTCCAAGTGTGCAATTCACTTGCATTAAGTAAGTTACCATTGTTATGCAACCATCACCACTATCCATCTACAGAGCTTTTTTTTTTTTTTTTTTAATTGACGGTACGTGGGCCTCTCACTGTTGTGGCCTCTCCCGCTGCAGAGCACAGGCTCCGGACGCGCAGGCTCAGCGGCCATGGCTCACGGGCCCAGCTGCTCCGCGGCATGTGGGATCTTCCCGGTCCGGGGCACGAACCCGTGTCCCCTGCATCGGCAGGCGGACTCTCAACCACTGCGCCACCAGGGAAGCCCTCCAGAGCTTTTTTATCATCCCAAACTGAAACTCTGGATCCATTAAACAGTAACTCCCCATTACCTGCTCCTCCCAGCCCTGGTAACTACCGTCCTACTTTCTGTCTCTATGAATTTGACTATTCTGGTCAAATATAAGTGGAATCATACAATACTTGTTCTTTTAAGTCTGGCTTCTTTCACTTAGCATAATGTTTCCAAGGTTCATCCATGTTGAGGCATGTACCAGAATCTCATTCCTTTTTAAGGCTGAATAATAGTCCAACCTCTTTTATATGGAAAGTGGATATAAAAAAATAGAGAAGTTTTGAACTGGAACAGACTATAGAAATCATTCCCCCCAACCTCTCTGTCCCTTCTTTCTTTTCCTTTTTTATGTTTACAGAAATGAGGAAAACAAGTCCCTGAGAGCTTACACATGTGGCCAGGGTTTTACACCTGGTTGGTTAAAGGCCAAGCAGAGCCTAAGAACCAGCTCCCCTGTGGCCTAAACAAGGCTCTTTCTACCACACACCCACGGGTGGCCCACGTAGACCATAAAAGGAAAGTGTTAAATGAGTTGGTACGGAAAGTAAGTGTTGCAAAAGTTCAAAAGAAAACATAAAATGACTGAAAAACGTTACATGCAAAAGGAAACCTTCAAAATGGATTTGAAGATTAATACGATTAATGATAAGATTAACAATTATCAAAGCTATAAATAATATTCTGCTGGGAAAGTTTCTACAAGCCATACATCTTTCTTTTTACCTTGAATTAGGCATTAAATTTGTATTTTTAAAAATATTTATTCTTTCCCACAGTTAAGATAGCTACACTGAATCTACTTCCATTTTTTCATATTCTATGTGATTTCAGGTTTCATTTGTGACACCTCGGTTGTATGCTAAAAACATCTCTTAGCATGTAAAAGTTTAAGCATATAGTTGGAAGACAGCAGAAAGAAAAGAGTTTCTATTTAGTGAAAGTGTTTCTCACTCCGGAGAAAAGATAAAAAAGGGTCACTAACAAATTTAAAAGTATTTCTAAATGGAATATTTTTTCATACTTTTCAAATGCATTCTGGGAAGACATTGAAATGTATACTTCAGGCAAGTATTATGCTAATGTGGAATACTTATTATGTAGGTCAACTTGCATTTTTTTCCAGCATTTAATTTTTGTTACAAAAAAGACAATATAGTTGACCCTTAGCCAACCAATGCCATTATTTTTAGTCGCAGTAGCTATAGCTTTCCCTGTTCTGCTCCTGAATAACTAGTGAGAGACAGAGCTGACTGTTGCACCTGGTGTTCCCTTAAATTGTCAAATAAAAATTAGATGAGTGACATTGCCTGTCCTCAACCCAGATTTACTGGATCAATATCTCCAGGGGAGAAGTCTAAAAATCTGTATTTTTAATGAGTGTTTCAATTGATTCTTGATCTTACTAATTTGGGAGACACTACTTTAGCACAAGCTTCCATTTACAAGCTGCCAGAACAACATTTGAGGATAGAGGACTTCTTTGTGGTCTATTGCTTTGAGCAGCAGCAGTGAGCAAAAATGCAGGCTAATGTGGTCCAACAGTAGCCTTACTAGACCTAGAGTGAGGTAGACTGATCAGCTTAGAAATGGGCGTGTTATGTCAACGCTATTTGAAGAAGGGGAAGAAGGGAGGGAGAAATGTGAAGGTTAAATAGATGGATTTACATATCCCATATTTAATGTCTTCTCTAACAAACCAAATTAAACTTACCATTTTTGTCTATTTAATCAAGATAGGTCACCTCCAGATGTCAGAGCATAATATCAGATTCCGATTTGGTGCTCAAAAATGTGGTTCAGTTGCTAGTCATCCAGATACAGCTTTGGTTTTTTTTGTAAATGAATGTAGAATATATGTAGGCTTTGATATAAATAAATATGGGCCCATGTGCCTAATAACACCTGGGTAATGCTGATAAAATACAAGTATAGTAAACAATATGACAAAGACGAATTCTGTATTTACAAAGCTAAGAGAAAATTCATAAGCCAACATTTATTGAACACCCCTGAGGTATGTGCTAAGAGTCATAAGAAACCATGCACATTTAAATCTCCTGCCAGACAAGGGCATAGATAAGCAAACCAATGTACAGTGTGTTGGAGACCTGGGATAGAGATTTGTCCTGCCTCTGTTCTCCTATGGTCCAGGTACCCAAGATGGAGGGTCAGGCATGGCTCCTGGAGGAGCCAACTCTCTCTCCACACACACACCCTTTAAAAAACTTTCTATCTAAATAGAAATACATACAGAAAAGTATGCAAGTCCTAAGGGTGTAGCTTGATGAATGTACACAAAGTCAACTCACCCATGTAACCATCACTCAGATCTAGAACATTCCCAGTGCCTAAAAGCCCCATCATTTACCCCCATCAATAATCCCTCCTCCTTCTCCAAGGGTATCCACCACTGCAACTCTCACACCGTAAGTTAGTTTTCCTTTTTTTGAACTTCAACTAAATTAAATTGCTCCACGTATATTTTTTGTGTCTGACTTCTTTCACTCAGCAGTGTTTTTGTGAGATGCATACACATTATTGCCTGTAGCAATAATTCATTAATTCTCACTGCTGTATAGTATTTTCTTTTGCAAGTATGCCACAGTTTATTTCATTTTAGTGTTGATGGTCACTCGGGTTATTTCTAGTGTGAGGTTACTGCAACAAATTATGCTGATCATAAATATTCTTGTACATGTCTTTTAATGTACCTGTGCAGGAACTTCTGTTGAGTACAAGTCTATAAGAGAAATTTCTAGGTCGTAGGTTATGCTTATATTCAACAAATTATAAACAGTTTTCCAACATGGTTGTACCAGTTTCATTCACACCAGCAGTATGAGTCTCATTGCTCTACATCCTCATCAAACCTTGACATTTTCAATCTTTACTTTTAGCTATTCGGTTGGACATGCAGTGATACCCTGTTGCGACTTTTAAGTTGCATTTTCCTGATTATTAACAAGCTACACTATCTTTCCATATATTTATTGGCCATTTGAACATCTTCTTTTATGAAGTATCTGTTCAAGTTTCTTGCCCTTGAACTGATTCTGAGAAGGTGAGTAGACATTAGGCATGAGGCAGGAGGAAGGGCATGTCAGCCAGAGGGAACAGCCTGTGCAAATTAATGATCTGCCCAGAGCATGGGAGTAAATGGACAGATGGTGGGAAATCAGCCACTAAAATGCTAAACTGAATCAGAGACTATGAAGGGATGACATCAACATCGCAGAGATCAAAGTGAAACAGCACTAAAGAAGTAGAGGCAGTCCCATGCTGTACTACTTAGTGGATTCTGAGAAATGTGTGATGACCAAATATCTGAAAGTTGAGGAAAGCTCATACACTGGAAGGACAATTCAGTTTCCGATGACCTAAAAGGTAGTGTTTGTAAATGCCTGTGAATGCTTGTGGTACAGTTTTCCTTCTGGCCTAGGTAACCAGGTGGGTAGATGAGCATCTCCTAGGGATGTCAGGGGAGGCTATTGTTAGCAAGTTGCACTTTAGCCATTGTTGGTTACTCCAGTTGAGCCCATTACATACTTTGTGTGGGCCCACTTCTGTTCCCCATCCTTTCTGGAAGCTTCCATTCTTTAAACTACTCCCTAAAGCAGCCCTAACCTGGAAGGGGAAGAGGAACAAGGTCTCTGTTTCCCCTACAAGAGCAATGTGAGCTAATTTAGAGCCTTGGCCAGCCCCTCAGCATGTGCCCACCTAGGGAGAGTCCTGGCCAGCTGCACCCCTTTGAGAGAGGTCACCAAAAACACTTCTTGTAAAGCACCCAGGTATTTCATGGAAGTCGGACATTCTTCCCCAACAGTAATAGCAGTCAGGCAGGGCCACCACACAGTAATTTCAAATTGCCAGTCTTCAGAGGATGAGTGACAGACTGAATTCAGTTTATGAATTGTGGGGATGGGGTGGAGTCATTGTCTAATGGGCAAAAATGTGGGCTCTGTAAAAGTAGTAGGTTATCTGCAGGAAGCAATGAATGTCAACAGAAATGCTTTGACCTACTTGCCTATTCATTAGTGAGCAGTTCTGTTTTGTTGAGGGCCCTTATCTATGTTGTCACATTTCTGTCACCGTGAGCAACACAAGGGCATTGACAGGTTCTGGTACAAGCAGGCTCATCACACAAAAACAGACACCCTTGGCTCTAGAATCTCCACAAATTTCCCAACAGAATATCCCCCTTGACAGAATAGTGACCCTCCTGAGCCATCTGTAGATGGTCTACCATGAAGCCAGAGTAGTCTTCAGCCTCCGGGAGCCAAAGTTTCCACCCAGACACCCAGAAACTGAAGCAATCAGATCTGGCCTGCATAAAGGAACTTTTTTCTGGGTCACTCAACGAATTACAAGTAGTTTCCAGCCTTTTAGATTTAATGGAGTAGTAATTTTCAGAAAAGATTTCAGTGACCCCTATAAAGTTGCCAACTTCTTATTTTTCAAGTAAGGACTGAGATTGTGGGTTCTGTGAAGTTGTATTTAATAGTCATAGTTGTCATTTGTCATCTACTATACGCAAGGCTCTGTGCTTGGTACTTCTCCAGAAATACCTCTTTTGATCTTCACAATGTCCCTGCAAGGCATGTATTATCTTCATATTACAGACGAAGAGAGAGGCTCAGAGAGGGTAGGTAAATTACCTGATGCCACACAGCTAGTTGATGGCAGAGCCCTGGTTTTCAACCCAGGTCTATCTGATTCTGAAGCCTATGTCTTTCCCATTTTACTGTTTATCACGTCTGAAATATGTGTATATTATTCAGATATGATTTTTAATATCTGGTGTTCTGATGAGATGATAAGATGGTCAGAAATTAAAATTGAGTTTTGTCTTTGTAGAGAGATTTGGGCTTCCAGGAAAAGTCTTAAGAGCTTTTTTTTTTCTAATTGGCCTACTTCAGTTTACTCAATGTTTCTCTAATAGATGTGAAAATTCCCTAAAAGCTAAAGAGACTGTTTCTATCTGACACTGTGACACGATCTTATGTAAACATGTACCTATACATTTGGTCTGAGATGGTGAGGAATGTAACTTCTTTAAACCTGTTCTGCTCAAATGTGACTTGAAATGGATTGCCACAAAATAAGGCTTATAAGAGTATTTCAGTGTTCACTGATCATTAATGATTTGGCTGTTAAAGTGAGTAGCTCCTAGTGGGAAAGTTTGTCTTACAGAATTAAACCTATTGACCACATAAACAGGAAAGAGAACCCTACCCCAGTTCCCTGTTTGGCCAGAAAAAAGAAGACAAAGGAATAGATTGGGTTGGCATTTGCTAAGATTATCAAGGTCTCTTTGGGCTAAATTGTATTCTCTCTAAATTTGTACGTTGAAGCCCTAACTCCCCTGTACCTCGTAATGTGACTGTATTTGGAGATAGGGCCTTTAACTTAACTCAGTTCAAGGTTAAGTGAGGTCATATGGGTGGGCCCTAATCCAATCTGAATGGAGTCTTTATAAAGGAGGGAGAGAGGCCCACAGATGCTTGTCCACAGAGGAAAGTCTGTCTGCAAGCCAAGGAGAAACCAACCCTGCTGACACCTTGGTCTTGGACTTCCAGTCTCCAGAACTGTGAGAAAATAAATTTGTTGTTTAAGCCACCCAGACTGTGGCACTTAGTTATGGCAGCCCTAGCAAACAAATACAAGAGGAATTAGATATTCGGCATGAGCTGACCCCCTCCCCGCCCCTCATGCCAAGACAGCCAGTTGAGAGGTATCAGTAGAACATAGATGAACTTTTACTATCCAGCAAAGATGGTTTACACTGAGACTGAGGATCAGCTAGGGGAAAGGTTTTTCTGAGAGCAGAAGGAAAGTGAGTTTCAAATAGTGATTTTTTAATGATCAAACTACTGACAGCTATCAGGGAGGTGTGTGTGTTTCTCTCCTTTTTGCTATATAAGATACCTTATAATAATAATATTCTTGCGATTATTTATCCAGTGATTGCTCATTTCTTCCCTTAGTTAACAGCTAACAATTCATGAAAGGATTTTATTGGCTAGAGCACTGGCTAACAGTGTGCTCTAGTCAATAAAACTGGGTTTCTGCCGTTTCACCTGGGCTTGAATCTTGTCCCAGCCGCTTCCTAGCTGTGTGATTTTGGGCAAATTATTTACCCTCCTGTGCCTCAGTTTCTTTATCAGTAAAATAGAGATAATAGTACCTTCTCCGTAGGGTTGTGTGAGAATTAAACGAATTAACATATGTAAAAATATATGTACAGTGCTTGGAAGGATGCCTGCCATATAGTTAGAACCTAATAAATGTTAGCGATTATTATTTTAACTTGGGCTTTTTCTCTGCATATGAATAACTGTTAGCACATGGTTTCACCAAGATATCTGGCCACCAGGTGCCAGCCCCCCTGAAATTACCAGCATAGTATTAAAGGTGAATGAACAGCCTGAAGAACAGTAGCTATTAAATCTCAGTGTTTAGCATCATCTAGGAGGCTGACAAAACTAGATTCCTGGACCCTGTCCCCAGCGATTCTGATTCACTAAGTTGGGATGGAGCCCCAGAAATCTGTCTTTTTAATAGGCGCCTTAGGTAATTCTAACACGTGGTTGCCAGAATACCCATTAAATACTAATCCAAAGGAATTTCTTCTATATTCAAAGCTATTAAACTATGGTAAATGTCATAACTTACTAATCATGTATCTATAATAATTTTCATTTAAAGTATTTGAAATGTTTAAATAAAGCCAACTTAGGTCAATAACCCATATATAAACTTTTTTAAAATTTATTTATTTTTATTTATTTATTATTATTTTTGGCTGTTGGATCTTCACTGCTGTGCACGGCTTCCTCTAGTTGCAGTGAGTGTGGGCTTCTCATTGCGGTGGCTTCTCTCGTTGCGGAGCACAGGCTCTAGAGCACACGGGCTTCAGTAGATGTGGTGCGTGGGCTCTAGAGTGCAGGCTCAGTAGTTGTGGCTCACGGGCTTAGTTGCTCCCCCGCATGTGGGATCTTCCTGGACCAGGGCTCGAACCCGTGTCCCCTGCATTGGCAGGCGGATTCTTAACCACTGCACCACCAGGGAAGCCCAATAATGCATATATAAATTTGCTTTTAAAAATCATCTGAATGATAATTTCCATGAGTGTTAATACAAGCTATTAATAAACTCGAAGAAATTCTGTATTGGATGTAGCCCTCAGTTTCTCTCAAGTTGAGTCCTTCAAAGTGAGGGCAAATTGTCCATTATGCCCCTGAGTGTTGTGGCCTGGCTGAGTGAATTGAATTGAGGACAGATGGAGAGAGAGATACGGAAGCAGCTTACAGAGAGAAGCACAGAGGACCGTGGCTCATTCATTTGGAGGAAATAGTCCATTCAGCCAGAAAGTAGCAGACTAGCTATGCAAATTAGTTAGAAAGTCTTGCATGTACATGTTGATAGCTGTGAGAGATTTTGTTTTAGGGCGTTAGGACCCTGGAGCTAAAGAAGTTCTGGGTTCTATAGGATGGTTCTATAGGATGGCTGGAGAAAGCCTAGTCCTAAGCTGAAACTGCGAGTTCAACCTGGAGCTGGACAAGACACCGTAGTGTTTTCTAGGTTCAGAAAGGTGAAAGGTGATTAAGGTTGAGTGCTGGGATAACTTTGGAATTGAAAAATCTGATTTACTGTGTCATGATGAATTCTTAAAATCTGTGCACCTGTTAATTACAGGACTAAAGTTTAGAGCTGCTATTTTTTCCCCCATTGGTCAAGTTGCTGTGCTCAGGTGAAGTGAGAATGGTCATTATTGAGGAAATCAAGGTCAGGTTCAAAGGTGAGAAACTACAGATCTCTGGGCAGCTGTATAGAAATTTATCAGGACTAAGTTGGTGAGTTTTCCGTGTGAGGAGAAAGGTGGTGGTGGTGCCTGGAGATTGTGGCCTGTGTGAGTAACTCACCTGAGTGTTCTGAGGGCGTCATAGGGAGAGATTCTTGGTTATCCAATGGTGTGGTGGTACGCTGTTTCTTTCACCAAAAAAAAAAAAAAAATTGACTTTAACAAAGTTAAGTAGAATAGACAATACTGGTATTGTTAATTTAGAAAGTTTTCAAACTGGACTCCTTAAAATCTTCATGCTGCTTTTAAGATAAAAAGCTGCTTAGGTACTGTTAGTTCATTGATTCTTTTTCCTTTACTTACAATAACCTCATAACATGTACCAAGGTATCAAAATAATCAAAGTTATTGAATTTATACACTTGGAGCTTCTGTATCCTACTGATATGTATGTATCCATGTGTGTATACATTATATATAACTTATAATTTAGAGCATAAAGATACCATAAATTGTTTCTAAGTCAAAGTGCCTCAGCTGTATTAATATAACCGTTTTTCTTAATGTTGAGGTTTAAGTCAACCAAAGTGAATTTTTTTAACATATTATTCAATCCTTGGGGGGAAAAGGCATTTAGGTAGGCAGGTGTTTTTGTTTAATTTTTAACTACTCTATCATCTCTACTACCTGATGTTTCTGTTGTCACTACAGTACCACTTTGTTTGGACAGTTATCTCCAGGAATTGAGGAATTCTTGTCCTTTGTGCTTAATTGTTCCAAGATATTTTAAAATGTCATTTCTTATTAGAAAAGCAGTATATATTTATTGTAGAATATTTGAAAATTATAGAAAAGCATAATGAAAAAAATCCTCCACAATTCTAGTACCCAGTGATAATTACCACTAAACGTCTGTTTATCATGAAAACATCACCTACTAGCCTTTCAAACTCTCTCTACATGTATAAGCAGAGTGCATGTGTGTATAAACACAAATTAGGAACATACTATGATACTATATATACACTTAATATTATAACATTAACATATATCCCTATTAAATATTCTTCAAAAATATTTTAAGAACTACATTGTAGTCTATCTTACATTGCACCAATGTTTAAGATTATTTTTAACTTTTTGCTACTGTCAATAATACTAATCCTTCTTCTGTGGAAATATTTTAACACAACTGTGACTTAACACAAAATAGGGCCAGACTGGAGTTACTGGCTAAAGGTAATAACATATCTGAGGATCTTGATACATTTTTCTCAAATTGCCCTGTGGAAACCCACTTGTTTGCACGCCCATTAGCAGAGTATCAGCACCTGTTTCACCACACCTGCAAGAATGAAAATTAACTTTAAAAACAGTTTTGCCCATCTAATAGTGAGGTAGCATGTCTCATTGTTTTTATTCACTTTCCTTTTATTACTATTGAGGTTGGACATATTTTCTTAGGGTGGCTGACCCATAATCTTAAGTAAATAGCATATATTTTTTAAAGCAGACCTGATTAAGACAAAACGGCTATGACAATTCGCAGTTAACTCCATTGCATTGACATCTTCATTGTTGTACTAATTCTCAGCCCCCCAGAGTCCATTAAAGGAACTTTTTTTTTTTTAAAGAAGTAGAGTATTTGTTATGATAATGAAGAGCCTGAGCTTCTGGGTGAGCCCTGCCGGTTAGTCTTGTGTAACCCTAAACAAGTTGCTTAACTTCTCTAAGCTTCAGTTTCCTTGACTGTAAAGCAGGGCTGATAATCCTCACACTAATTCTCACAATGCTGAGATAGATAGGAATTATTAAAGCATTCAGTAAAGTGCAGCTACTATTGAAACTGAGAAATGTTTCTCTCCTAATTACCTGATAGGTATGTCAAGGTGTGGTAGCATGCCTCTTAGAAGCCAGAACTTTTCAAGTCCCAACAAGTTGCATGTTTGAATTCACTTTATTATTTAAACTTGCTAGAAGAGCAGCACAGCTAGTGGGACTTTTTTAATAGAAAAAAAAAAGGTGATTGGGGTTGGGAGATCACCTGGATTGCTAGCCCAGTGTGACCCCAGAGTCCTGCAGGACACAAAGATGCTTGCTGGTGTGGTGCTTGGTACCTTAGAGAAAGTTGCCCCCAAACTGATGGGATAAACGGGCTTTCACTTCTTCCTTCTTCCTTTGGGGAAAAGGGTGAAAGAAAGAGCACTATTTTAATAATGTTGTTGCTAAGCTTTTGTGCTCATTCGAAGGTCATTACGTGAACTTGGCTTTTCCTTTAATTTAACATTGTGCTCGTGTATCCACCTGCCTATTGGTCTAGGGTTTTGTAAATATAATGTAGATTCTCATTCATATTCTTTCTTTCACTGAGAAGTCAGCTCTTTGCATAATGGATTTGAGACTATAAATCTTTTGATCTTTAAAAATAAGTTTCAAATTTTAGATGATATCTAGTCTTCCACCTGGAAGATGCGACTGTGATCTATATAGTAGCTGTTCAGCCATGCTGACCGGTTGACTGCCAGATGGGTTGTTAGCAGTGCCGAGGCACCCTGACATCACTCTCTGAACTGCTTTCTCTTTCACATTCTTGTACTTTTCCAGCTGACGGCCCGGAGGGTGGGTGCCGATTCCACCAGACGCTGCAACTGAAAAGCCAGGTTCAGAAATGTCAGGTATCCTCCGGGAGCTGCTCTGTGTCTCTGAGAAAGCTGCCAACATTGCCCGGGCCTGCAGGCAACAGGAAGCCCTCTTCCAGCTGCTGATAGAAGAAAAGAAAGAGGGAGAAAAGAACAAGAAGTTTGCAGTTGATTTCAAGACCCTGGCTGATGTACTGGTACAGGAAGTTATAAAACAGAATATGGAGAACAAGGTAAGAAAGGTCCCAGCCAAGGTAACTGCAAAATATTTGCCCCTGTGGTTTTTCCCCCTCTATAGAATAGCATCCTTTCTCCTCACCACCCCTACCCCCATTACTAACACCTTGGATTCTAATAAACAACTTGGGTTTTTCCCCTTGTTTTGACTACAATATTACCAAAATGTGTGCTGCAGAAAAAAATTTTAAATACAGAAAAATAAGAATCCTCTTAATCCTAACACTAGAGAAAACCACAGCTGTTTTGCTAAATATTGTTAGAATATTTTCCTTCTGTGTGTGTACATGGCACATACAATTTATTTCAAAAGAAATGAGAACATACTGTTTTATAACTTTTTTTTAACTTGATATCTTAAGTCCCACCTTTTGACATAATCATTTATCTAATGGTTGCCTCAGTTATGGGTTCATAGAGTCCTGGAGACTTAAAGTCTCCCTTTATTTGAATAGGAAAACATTGTTTGTAACTAACAATGATTGTAATTCTAGGTCTTTTAAGCTGACTGGGGAAAAGAAATTATATTCATAAGTAGTAATAACAAACAATAATATTAACAGACACTTATAAATGCTTACTGTGAGCCAGGTACTGTGCTAAGGGCTTTAAATATATTAATTTAATCATAACAATTTTATGAGGTAAGAACAATTATTTCATTGTAATGGATGAGAAAAGGGAGACACAGAGGGGTTAAATAACTTGCCTAAGGTTGCACAGCAAGTGAATGGCAGGGCTGGTTTTTGAACCCAGGCTGACCGAGTCTGTGCTCTTTGCAATACTATATTGCCTTTTTATGGTAATCTAATAATTTCTTTTCTTTTAGGTTTGGGAGGATAGAATTTTATGTCAGAAAGCCCTACAAAATATTAGAATTGTTTCTATGAAATTCTCAAAATATTAGGAATCACTTAGAATCATTTAAGTGAATTCTTTTTTTTTTTTTTTTTTTTTTTGCGGTACGCGGGCCTCTCACTGTTGTGTCCTCTCCCGTTGCGGAGCACAGGCTCCGGACGCGCAGGCTCAGCGACCATGGCGCACGGGCCCAGCCGCTCCACGGCATGTGGGATCCTCCCGGACCGGGGCACGAACCCGTGTGCCCTGCATTGGCAGGCAGATTCTTAACCACTGCGCCACCAGGGAAGCCCCTAAGTGAATTCTTGACCATAGGCAGGAAGAGAGAATAAATTGACCCCTTGAAATTTCTACAAACTGTACTTTTTCATGTCCTATAATATCTGGCTCTAATAAACTAAAAAGGAAGCAAATTTATTCTTGTTACTGATCAAGAGCTGGGTGGAAGGGATGGTTGAGCAACTGGATTAGAAATGTATCAACGTTAAGTTCTGTGGGCTAATATTTGCCCCAGAGCATTATAACGAGTTCAGGCAGTTGTTCATTCATGAAGTATATGCCAGGACTTATGAACACATAAATGATATTCACTTTTGGCTTGTATAAAATAGTTTCATGACTCTCCTATACTGTAGCCTCAGAAAGGGTTTCTAGGCAGGTTGTGGGAAACTGAAGCTTCAGCCCTGGATGAATTGATGAATCGGCTCAGTGCCAGCCCGTGTTGATTTGCATTGTTCTTTTTTTTTTTTTAATTTTATTTATTTATTTTTGGCTGCGTTGGGTCTTCATTGCTGTGCACAGGCTTTTCTCTAGTTGCAGTGAATGGGGGCTACTCTTCATTGCAGTGCGTGGGCTTCTCGTTGCAGTGGCTTCTCTTGTTGCGGAGCACGGGCTCTAGGCTCACGGGCTTCAGTAGTTGTGGCACGTGGGCTGTAGAGCGCAGGCTCAGTAGCTGTGGCACACGGGCTTCGTTGCTCCGAGGCATGTGGGATCTTCCCGGACCAGGGCTCGAACCCATGTCCCCTGCACTGGCAGGCGGATTCTTAACCACTGCGCCTCCAGGGAAGTCCCGACTTGCATTGTTCTTTAAAAGAGTTAAAAATAACAAGTAGTTGTGGGCATTATTAAAGCTACTGGCCATCTGTAAATAACTGAGCTCAAATATTTGAAGCATTTCCTTGCTTTTATTGCTTGAGAACTGTACTCATATCATAATTCAGCACATATTTTGAGAGAAATTATCTTTACTGCAGAGAAAATCTGAAGCAAAATGTGTCTGAAAGCTTCCTGGTCATACAGAGATGAGAGAAAATTTCTATTTAGCTTTTTTTTTTTTAATTCTATATTGGCACATAAATTGTTGGCAAATAAAATATTTCCCCTTTTTTGCTATATCACCTTCCTAGCCTGATGGCTAATGATACCTCCAACAGGTACAGAAAACACACCGAAAGAGGAAAACAAAATCAAATGTTATCCTCTGATACCTTCTATCCACTCTCAAGTAATCATCTCAGGTACTTGGTCAATAACATTAACTTGTATAAGGTACTTAGGTACTGTTTAGGAGCAAGAGTAAAACATCTCCTTTGTAAACATTCTAGCTCTATGGCCCTTAACTAGAAGGATGAGGTTTCTAGAAGTACTTCTGCAGACTCAACAGAACATAAGGAAACCAGACTTCTACCATGATTTGGACTTTCTAAAGGGGCAAAGGATCTGGAAAATATTAGAAAACTAAGTACTGAACCAAGTTGACTTCACTTTTTATACTTGTTATACTTGGATTAATTTCTGGAATTGTAAATTTCAGATCTAATTGTGCTATTTAATTTGAAGTATAAAATGAAAATCTGTTCAGAATTGAACATAAATGTGGGATTTTTGGTTTCTTTATTGTTGTTTTTTTGTCATACTCTGAATCATTCAGTTTCCAGGCTTGGGAAAAAAAGTTTTTGGAGAAGAATCCAATGAGTTTACAAATGATTTGGGTAAGTATAAAAGTCTTAATGTATTTTTATAACTTAATTATCATATGGTATTTTTATTTTCGACTTACATGAAGTAAATGGATGTTTGGAGGCCTTTCATGTAAATACATATTTGAATGTTAAGCTTCATTCAATACTTCAGACTATCATGCCATTTACGACAGGGAGATGTGGCATCTTAGGATTATTAGCAAGTCCACATGTATTATTCTAGATATAAATCTGTAGCATTTGAATAACGTATGATTTAACCTTTGGGGAAGTTGCCTGGCCCTTTGGGAATCTGATGGAAGTTATAGATGCCCCCAGAAAGATGCACATCTACACAGTTTTGCAGGCAATTTCAAGTCCAAGTAAACCCATTTGTGGACCTCCTAGGGAGTCCATAGACCTTGGCTGAGAATGTAGAGGAGGCCCTGTCCCTGAAATCACCTCATGGCTTCTCTGGTCTCAGAACCTCTGTAAAGGGAGTTGGACAAACAAAAAGGTTCCTTTTACCACCAAGTTTTAACTCTTATTTAATTAGTTTCCTGTGGACCAAATTCTCCTTTGATGGACCACCAGTTCCCTTGTGATAGAGAGGAAAATATCAAAATCGCTGCTCCTTTTTAGAGAAGCAAACTGTTTTTAGTTGTCTGGGTTTTTGTTTGTTTAATGGTAGAAGATTAAAATAGTGAACTTTAAACACTGATCATGTGACAAATAGTTAAACATCTAGAGGCATGTTTACAAAGAAAACTAATTTCTGGATTAACTCTGGAGAAAAATTTGTCTCCTTCATGGACAGTGTATTAAAATGCACTTAATTCTATGACACTCAGTAAGAGAAAGAAAAATCTCATTTAAACTTAAGATTGAAAAAACCACCTGTACAGGAATAAAGAGTCAGTTGTAGAGAATGGACTTGAGGACATGGAGAGGGGGAAGGGTAAGCTGGGATGAAGTGAGAGAGCAGCATTGACATATGTACACTACCAAATGTAAAATAGATAGCTAGTGGGAAGCAGCCGCATAGCACAGGGAGATCAGCTCGGTGCTTTGTGACCACCTAGAGGGGTGGGATAGGCAGGGTGGGAGGGAGACGCAAGAGGGAGGGGATTTGGGGATATATGTATACATATAGCTGATTCACTTTGTTATACAGCAGAAACTAACACGATCTTGTAAAGCAATTATACTCCAATAAAGGTGTTAAAAAACAAAACAAAACACCTGTGAGTAACCCGTAAGAAATCCTACACTTAAAATCCTGTTTGACTACTTCATAAACAGTTATTTTAATATTTCATTTATGTATCTAGAATTATAGGGGCAAAAAGGCATGCCACATACATTTTCCTTAGAACTGAAGGAGAGAATGGGTTTAGCAGAGAACCATGGCGAAGGGGAGGGACTGGTGGATGAGGTGAGGTGAGACAGTTGAAGTTCAAAGGAAGGAGTTTGGATTTTCCTCTAAGCATGATCGGAATTCAGTGGCAAATTTTAAGCAGAGGAGTAATGTGATATGATTTGCTCCCTTGAATGATCCCATGACTTTTACTGAGTCTAGTTAGGTGCTCAGCAAGTGGCAGTGATTAGCATTATTATTCCCCAACTTTAACAGTCTCATTTAATTGAATTGAACTACATGTAATTGACTGTTTCTTGCTGTTTCAGAATCATCATTGTAATAGACTCACACTGTGCTTCCCAAACTAAGGATCACATGAATCACCTGGGGATCTTGTTAGAACTCAGTAGGTCTGGGATGGGGACTGCAGTTCTGAATTTCTAACAAGTTCTCAGGTGTTGCAAATGCCGCTGTTCTTGGAATGGCTAGGTTAGCTAGGAGTATTTGTCTATATACCACAAAATCTCCAAAGTGCCATGTTTTCTTAATTTTTAAAAAATTTATATTCTGCGTTGCTGTGACTTTCTGTTGCTATTAACTTGCCTGTTTTTGCCAGCCTCTTTTCTTACTTTTGCGGGGGCTGGAAACCAGATTAAGCAAGGGTCTAAGAAGTGTCTTTAAAGTGATGGTAAAGCACCTGGACTCAGTAACTTGGGATTTCAATTGCAGAAGCAGCTTTGCTTACATCTTGATTTCCAGTGGTTTCACAGAGAGCTATTCTATGTATGTCATTTAGAGTCCTACAGCTTTACCACATTTAAAGATTAATGTACTTCATCTTATGTTACTTTACTGAGCATAAACAATTTAGGGAGGTAGAAGCCCTTCTTTGTACTGATAAGAACTCCATTCTTTTCAATAATATTCAAATGTGAATAGGGTGACCCACAGTATATTAAAAGTGAAAAGGCAAAAAATATAAAAGATTGATTATCAAGGACTCAGGGTTCTTAACTGGTCCATGAGCTCCCTTAAACTAGATACAAAAAACTGTGTGCATGTGCCCATGTGGACGTTTTTCTGGAGAGTAGGTCCTTTGACACCTGGAATTCATTCCTCACTGTTAGGTGCATGACTGACCACTGAGCAGCTATGACTTTATGAAGGCCACTGGGTGATTCTGGCAATCAGCCAGGTTAGGAAACTGGTATGGATATATTGCCCTCAACTAGTCTGAGGTGCCCTCACCGCTTTTGTTTCTTCCCACCCCTCTGTTGCTCTTTCTCCCCTGAAACTTGAGATGTAATGGTCTTTAGTTTGTCTTTACTCTAGGGGAAAAGATTATCATGAGACTGTGTCCAACAGAGGAAGAAACAGTAGATCTTCTCGACAAAGTTCTTAACGGCAACAAGTTGGCCTCTGAAGCATTAGCCAAGGTTGTACATCAGGACGTTGTCTTTAGCGACCCAGCTCTGGATGCGATAGAGATCAACATTCCACAGGACACTTTGGGAGTTTGGGTGGATCCTATAGGTAAGTAGAGAGAGTGTTTGCTTTTGTTCATTTGCTTTCATTAGTAATCCTTTTTTTTTTTTTTTTTTTTTTGGTGGGGGGTTAGAAAAATAAAAATTGAGGGTATGGTTTAACTCTCCTAGGAGTTTTAAAAGTTTTGAATTTTTAAAATGATAAATGACTTTCACTGCTGTGGCCCGGGATCAATCCCTGGTCAGGGAACTGAGATCCCACAAGCCGCGCGGTGCAGCCAAAAAAAAGAAACGAAGAGCTGAGGTGTGTGTTATATACATATATCTATCACATATATCTATAACATATGTGTGTGTGTACACACATACACACACACACAGGCACATATACAAAGCTGAATTAACTCATTTTTGAAAGACCTCAGGGGCCAGACTGCTAAATATGAGAGAAGAATGAAGTGATAGCAGCTATAACTAATTGAGCACACATGCCATTTTGAGAACATTCAGCACCAGCAGATTATTGCCATCTGGGAATACTGTCCAGCTCATCAGATTTTTTAAAAAAAATCAAAATCCAGGTTTTTATGTGAGATCTCACAATTTAACCACTGGCTACTAATTCAGTTAAACAAGCAAACAATCAAAACCACTATACAGGCCAAGCAAAACACAGCTGAATGTGACCCAGCAGTCAGTTTGTGAGTCCTGTGTAAACCTCACCATTAATTTTGTGGTCATGATTATGGTAGAACCATAATGTATAGCTCATTGTTTAAAAAGTGTAGGCCTCTCTCAATGATGCTATTAATATAATGCCCTAGGTATTAATCTTCAGAAGTCCCCCCTTTTCCCCAACCTTCCTAGCATATTCTACCCAGTACAACTGCGACCAATCATGCTGAACAGGCAAACTCCCCCCACCCTCCCCATCCTACAAGCACATTAATAATGATAGAAATGCCTTTAGTCATCAGAGAATTAGACAGTATTCAGCCTATGGATTGTATATGCAAACTAAGAATGTTTTCCAGAATCTTTTATTGCTTGAAGGTAAATCAGCCTCAGTTAAGGTTTTTGAGGGACAGAAACCTTGTATTCTTGTTCTATCCTGAATTGATTCTGTTAGCTAGCTCTCTGGATCTTGTGCCTGGCACATCCTTAACTGGGCATTAACTCATTAGATGTTGGCAGTCAGCTGCTGGCATGTATAGTCTTTTAAGAAGAAACCTAGCTACTTGGCTTCTTTTTCTCAGGACTACCATCAATTTCTTCCTCTTGTACTACCATCATTGTCTCCTTCCTCCTAATTTGAGGGACAAAAACAAACAAACAAAAAGGTAATTCCACCCCGACAGATTCCTGGAAGGAGGCTTTCCCATCCACCTTGGACTTGTCTTCTGATTAGTAAGAGCTCTAAGGAATCCCCTTGGTTATCCTGAGCTATTAGCTTTTAAATGATTTTGACATGTGATGGATATTTGAGTGCTTGTTATTTGCAAGGTGCTGTGCTAGCTGCCATAGGAACTATAGACATGTCCTTTCTCTCCAAGACTATATAGTTGGGAAAATGAAACACAAGCAGCTTAAAAGTGAAGTACAAGAGGTCAAAAAATAATTCAATGTAAGTGGCACCCAAAGGTAAAAACTGATTGGTTACTATCTTAGTCAGTTTGGGCTGCTATAACAAGATACCATGGACTAGGTAGCTTTTAAACAACAAATTTATTTCTCACAGTTCCAGAGGCTGGGAAGTCCAATATCGAGGTGCCAGCATGATTAGGTGAGGTCCTTCTTCCTGATTCATAATTGGTACCTTTTCACTGTGTCCTCACATTCTGGAAGAGACTAAAGATCTCTCTGGAGCCTCTTTTGTAAGACACTAATTCCATTCATAACGGTTCCACACTGAGGACTTAAGTACCTCCCAAAGGCCCCACTTACTAATACCATCAACTTTTGGGGGTAAGAATTTTGGGGGGACATAAACATTCAGACAATAGCAGTTACCAAATTAGAAGAGAGAAACGATATAGTACAGGGTTTGCAGATGTATTCATCATCGTCTTCTAAATAATCATTTCAAATAATCCTAAGAAATTTGCTTCATTTTTCAGATTCAACTTATCAGTATATAAAAGGTTCTGCTGACATTAAATCCAACCAAGGAATCTTCCCCAGTGGACTTCAGTGTGTCACTATTTTAATTGGTGTCTATGACATACAGACAGGAGTGCCCCTGATGGGAGTCATCAACCAGCCTTTTGTATCACAAGACCTAAACACCCTCAGGTAAAAGATGAAAATTTGGGGTATATTATGGTTTTTAGAATTTACAACCTCAGCTTTGCTTATTGTCAAGATGATCTCTCCGCGTGACATTCCCATGACTCAGTAGATTTGGTATTCCTACTAAAAACCTGCATGTTTGAATTAACGTTCTTTTTACTCTCAGCCCTGGGTCTCGCAGCAAAATGTGACAACGATCTAATGAAAAGCTGAGTAGGTACGGCCAGGCTTAGGACCTGGCTCTGGGGTGCTCTCCCGGTAGGGCTGCCAGCATCACTTCCTTTTCTGCCTCCTCCCTCCTCAGGCTCCCCTGGACTCCTGTGCAGGCCACAGTTGCTCTGATCCATGGCCCATGCTTGCAGGGCTCCAGGGCATGGCAGAAGCCAAGAAGAAGCAGCTTTTCTCCTGTGATTTCAGTTTTGTATTGAAATAGATAATATTTTTTTCTACTTGTATAGAACTGCATATTTTTTTTGATAAATTTATTTGTTTATTATTATTCTTTTTTTGGCTGCGTTGGGTCTTCGTTGCTAGGCGCGGGCTTTCTCTGGTTGCAGTGAGCGGGCTTCTCATTGCGGTGGCTTCTCTTGTTGTGGAGCATGGGCTCTAGGCGCACGGGCTCTAGGTGCACAGGATTCGGTAGTTGCAGCACGCAGGCTCAGTAGTTGTGGCACGTGGGCTCAGTAGTTGTGGCGTGCAGGCTCAGTAGTTGTAGCGCACAGGCTTAGTTGCTCCGTGGCATGTGTGATCTTCCTGGACCAGGGTTCAAACCCGTGTCCCCTGCACTGGCAGGCGGATTCTTAACCACTGTGCCACCCGGGAAGTCCTAGAACTACATATTTGTATTAAACTTTGACTTGCTTTAAGCAACTAAGAATTGTTTGTTCTTTAATAGTTATAAACTACACCTATGGAATTTTGATAGTTTTCTTCTAACCCTGCCTTCTTCCAAACTGAAAGTGTTTGTTGTCTTTAAAGGGTCGTTAAGAAGTTAAAAATAAGTGGGACTGGATGCTGGCATAATCATGACCTAGAAATGGTTGACAAAGTAGCTAGTGGCATAGATCCTAGAGTGAGACTTCCTGGGTTTGAATGCAGATTCTATCACTGATTTACATTCTTACACTTACATTCTCTAAGCCTCAGTTTCCATCTCTGTAAATAAACTATCCAGCATATATAGTAAGTTAAACATTGAGAGATGATAGGTGCTATTTTTGTTGTTGCCAAAAATAATGAGTCCATCTTTCATGGTGTCAAAACCAAAGTGGAGCTTGTGAATTAGAGAATGAAAAGGCGTTACCAACTGAAGAAGAACTTAAGGATTGTGAAAGATTTGCAGATTGAAAAGATTATTTATCTGTTCATCTTTCCCCCCATTAAACTTCAAATGCCAAAAGTGGCAGTGAAACGTTGCGGGATTTCTGGCCTCCAGGACAGAGCAAATATTTTAGCATTGTCCTAGATGGGTGTGATAATACAGAGAAACTGAAAGCATTCCTAACCTGCAACAGCACAGGCAGCAACAGGCACAGGGAGTAACTTTTTTTTTTTTTTTTTTTTTTTTTTCGCTGTACGCGGGCCTCTCACTGTCGTGGCCTCTCCCGTTGCGGAGCACAGGCTCCGGACGCGCAGGCTCAGCGGCCATGGCTCACGGGCCCAGCCGCTCCGCGGCATGTGGGATCTTCCCGGACCGGGGCACGAACCCGTGTCCCCTGCATCGGCAGGCGGACTCTCAACCACTGTGCCACCAGGGAAGCCCGGGAGTAACTTTTAGAAATGAATTAGCTACTTGGTATCCATTTCTAAGCTTAAGGACATTGAGACCCATTATGTTATATATTTTTCATATCATCAAGTTGGGAAGCCATATGAGCAATGAAAAACGAATGGGATAACCTACGGCCACAACCTGAATGTTCTCTTCCACAGGTGGAAAGGACAGTGCTACTGGGGCCTTTCTTACATGGGGACCAATATCCATTCATTTCTGCCTCCCGTCTCTACAAGAAACAGCAGTGAGACGCAGAGCCAAGTGACTCAAAACCCCAGCTCTGAGGCGGAATGCTCCCACCCGTTCTCCGCTGTCATCAGTACAAGTGAAAAGGAGACCGTCAAGGCCGCACTGTCACGTGTGTGTGGCGAGCGCGTATTCCGGGCGGCCGGGGCTGGTTACAAGAGCCTCTGTGTTGTCCTCGGCCTTGTTGACATTTACATCTTCTCAGAAGATACCACGTTCAAGTGGGACTCTTGTGCTGCTCACGCCATCCTCAGGGCCATGGGTGGGGGAATGGTGGACTTAAAAGAGTGCTTGGAAAGAAACCCCAGCTCGGGGCTTGACTTGCCACAGTTGGTGTACCACGTGGGAAACAGAGGCGCCGCTGGAGTGGACCAGTGGGCCAACAAGGGGGGACTAATCGCTTACAGATCAAAGAAGCGGCTGGAGACATTCCTGAGCCTCCTCCTCCGACACCTTGCCCCTGTGGATGCACATACATAGACGGGCTCCATCCTCACGGACTCGAAACCCAACTCTGAACCTAGTTTCCACCTCTCTGTCTTTTGAAGACAGCTTTGTCCTGTTGACAAAGTTCACCTTCTCTTTTGAGGAAGTGTGTTCATAATGTTAATGTCAATAAATGACTGATATTCGTGCCGCAGTTAAATGTGCAAGATTCTTTTTTTTTTTTCTTGCGGTACGCGGGCCTCGCACTGTTGTGGCCTCTCCCGTTGCGGAGCACAGGCTCCGGATGCGCAGGCTCAGCGGCCATGGCTCACGGGCCCAGCCGCTCCGCGGCATGTGGGATCTTCCCAGACCGGGACACGAACACGCGTCCCCTGCATCGGCAGGCGGACTCTCAACCACTGCGCCACCAGGGAAGGGAAGCCCCTGTGCGAGATTCTTAATAGTGGATTTTGTGCTATTAATGTGGCTTGAAACACTTCAATAAAATATTGAAGACAGGAAAAATTCCTGCTCAATTAGTAAACCACTTCTAAATATCTAAGGGATAAGTTAATGTCACTGAAGTATTAGGGAGAGCAAAGAGGGGGTTGAGCTTAGTTTTGTTTCCCTTCTGGAGGAAAAATCTGCAGCTTTAGCCTTTGGCAAAACATTTAGAACTGTGAATTTAGCCATGTTCGTGTACTTTCAACAGTATTATGTTTCTTAGAAGAATTAAAGCCTGGAGCACTGTGGGCTCCTTCCTACTCACATACCGTCTCATACACACACATTCTAATATTCTCTCTCAAATTCATAATCTCATGTGCCATCTCATTCAAATTCTAATCCTGTCCCTAATAATTCTCTCTAATACTCTCACATACACACTCCATTTCTGTTGGTTGGTAAGACAGAAGGGGATAGGGTAAAGAGGTTTCTGTAATTTTTGCATATTTACTGCACTTCAAAAACCAGAGGTAGAGTTAAATATATACAGTCCTTGGACTACTAGAATCCCATGTTGAAGGTCCTCTGAGGTGGGTGGGACCACTTTTCCCATCCTGTTTAGCAGCCCTGGTGAGGAGGTAGCGCCACCATCTGGAGGGATTAAGCTCTCACCTCTGCCTTCTTTCGGCCTTGCGCCCTCTGGGGGCCAAAGGATATGTTCTGGAGCATCCTGTTTTTCTACAATTACAAACAAATGAAAGTAAATCAAACTCTTTTTAATCGTATTTCATTGCACACAGCAGATTCAATGACTTATTTAGTGACAGGGTTATAGTTTTTAAAGTCCTCACGTGCTTTGTGATTGTGGGTCCTCAAGCAGTTTATTCCTACCACTAACAGTCTAATTTTAAAGGTTGATTTTTAAGTCAAAGTGAGTTCATTCTTCACAAAACACATTAAAAATGAAAACCCAGAAACTAGTCCTGCTGCCTGATAGTCATCAGAATGGAGAAATAGAATATGGTTCAAGAAAAAGCATTTGTTGTCCACATAAACATTTTTAGAATGTAACTGATCAATAACATGCAGTGAAAAGTCATCTTCAATGTGATCTGAACAAGAAGTTTGTCAATTTATTGGGGTGAAAATTGGATAGAACAGAGAATCCAATATATTCTGTGAACATCTATTATACACATCCATTGTCAATCTTTGCCGGAAAGCTAAGGCCCTTCCTTAAGCATGTGTGTGCTGATTGGTCTGCACTGTTTTTCTTGCATAAACCACACCCATGGGAGTATGATCTCTGTTTCTGATTTCTTTAGAGGAAGAATTTTTAAATATTTGCCATGTAATCTGAGAACATAATCGTTCTGGATTTAATTTTTTTCTCTCCATTTTTACAATTGTCTCATAGTCAGTAAATTTTTAAGACTCATCATTAGTTTCTGAAGTCTTCAGTTCTCTGTTTTAAAACTCATTTTACATTGTATTTAATCTGTTATTAAAAGTACAATTGGAATATACAGTTTTGGAAAGAAGCCAACCACTCCAAGTAAACATACACCTCAGTTCATGGGAATGGGAGTTGGGATTGTGATGGAGGGGTGTTCCAGAGAGTAGCCTGTTGGTCATGAAGATCAAGTGTCTTGTGCATCAGCCAGTGTGTTTTGCAGGAGACTGGCAGAGAGGTGAATCTGCCAGGTCGCTTAGATGGAGGTGATAAAAAGAGAGCCCCCCCCTGCACATCAGTAAGAGCAGTCTCTGGGAAGCCAAGTCAACGTTGGTTCCTCTCTTGCTCCTACAATCCACATCCAGTCACTCAGGAAGCCCTCTTGGCTCCACCTTTGAAATATATCCAGAATTCAACCATTCCTCATCACTCTGCTACCCTTACCCTGTGTCAAGCCCTCTTTATGTCTCACCTGGATTATTGCAATAAACTAACTTGCCTCCATACCGTCTATTCACAACACAGAAGCCAGAGTGATCCTTTTCCAACATCTATCAAATCATGTCTCTGTTCAAAACCCTCCAATGTGTAAAGCAATTATACTCCAATAAAGATGTTAAAAAAGAAAAAACCCTCCAATAGTTTTTCTTTTTTTTTTTTAACATCTTTATTGGAGTAAAACTGCTTTACAATGGTGTGTTAGTTTCTGCTGTATAACAAAGTGAATCAGCTATAGGTATACATATATCCCCATATCCCCTCCCTCTATATCTCCCTCCCACCCTCCCTATCCCACCCCTCTAGGTGGACATAAAGCACCAAGCTGATCTCCCTTTGCTTTGTGGCTGCTTCCCACTAGCTATCTATTTTACATTTGTTAGTGTATATAAGTCCATGCCACTCTCTCACTTCGTCCCAGCTTCCCCTTCCCCTTCCCTGTGTCCTCAGGTCCATTCTCTATGTCTGTGTCTTTATTCCTGTCCTGCCCCTAGGTTCTTCAGAACCATTTTCTTTTTTTTTTTAGATTCCATATATATGTGTTAGCATAAGGTATTTGTTTTCCTCTTTCTGACTTACTTCACTCTGTATGACAGTCTCTAGGTCCATCCACCTCACTACAAATAACTCAATTTCGTTTTTTTATGGCTGAGTAATATTCCATCGTATATATGTGCCATATCTTCTTTACCAATTCATCCGTCAATGGACACTTAGGTTGCTTCTGTGTCCTGGCTATTGTAAATAGCACTGCAGTGAACATTGTGGTACATGTCTCTCTTTGAGTTATGGTTTTCTCAGTTCTATGGTAGTTCTATTCTTAGTTTTTAAAGGAACCTCCTTCAATGGTTTTTCAACTCTCTCAGGGTAAAAGCCAAAGTCCTTGCACAGCCTATGTGAGATAATAGAAAAAAAAAGAAAAAAATATATATGGGTCTGGCACAGAGCTCCTAAAGCCCTTGTAATCTCCTAAGCGATAAGAGCGCTAGGAGCATATTTTGTTCTAATGGGTAGCCTCCTGGATGGCTTCTGGGTGGGGACGTCACCAGAATGATCAAGCTGTAATCAGGAGCTTGGAATTTTCAGCCCTGATTCCCCCACCTCCCTGCCCCCAACTTTTCTAGAGAGGCTAGAGGGACTAGAAATGCAGTTAATAATTGATCATGCCTATGTGAGGAAGCCTCCATAAAATCCCAATAGTGGGAGGTTTGGAGAGCTTCCAGGTGGGTGAACACATCCACCTACTAGGAGGGTGATGCACCACAACTCCACGGGGACAGAAGCTCCTGAGCTCAGTACCCTCCCAGACATTGCCCTATGTATCGCTTCATCTGGCTGTTCTCTTGTATCCTTTATCATATCCTTTAATAAACTGGTAAACTATGAGCTTCCCTGAGTTCTGTGAGCCACTCTAGCCAATTAATCAAACCTGAAAAGGGGCTGTGGGAACCTCTGATTTATGGTCAATTGGTCAGAGCACTGGTGACAACCTGACGTGTGACTGGCATCTGCAGTGGGGCAGCAGTCTTGTGGGACTGAGCCACTAACTCAGGTAGACAGTGTCAGAACTGAGTTTCTAGGTCCTATCTATGTTACTAATTTACATTTTGTTTTCTTTCTCATATTTCCCATGTTATAACTGCTGATTTATTCCTCCTCTCATGCAATCATATAGTACTGTATCTTCACTGATTTAAAATCTGTTAAAAATAACATGACTATGGAAAAATTCTGATCCACCATTTTGTTTCAATAGTCCAAAGTGAACCACAAGTGAAACTTGACACATACCTTACTACCAAGGAAAGAGTAAGAATTGGTATTAGGGAAAGAGCATGGGTTTTGGATTAACACACCTGGGTTCAGTGCCACCTACAATGTGATCTTAAGTTAGGTACTAAGCCATGTAACCTCTTTGAATCCCAGTTTCTTCATCTGGTAAATGACTTATGTCATCTCTCAGGACTACTGTAAGAAGGAAATGAAATAGTGTGTGTAAAACATCTCTTACATAGTAGATGCTCAATGAAACATAGCTACTAATACTTTTATTATTCATGTATAACGTAGTCAACCTAAACATTATCGGGAAACAAAACCATGACAAAATAAGTTAAAAGAGAGACTTCACTTTATTCAGTCAGTCATTCAGACAATTTGTTAATAGGCTTAATTCTTATACTGTAATATAATAACATAATATCATGTAACAGCTAACATATACTGAGCATGGTACTCCAAGCACTGTGTTAGACACTTACTTGCATTAATTTATTTAATGAGTAAAATTTGTGTATTCCCAGCTGCCGTGGCATAACACTGTCTTTTCCTCCTGACTACATGTTTTGCTTGCATTAAAAAAATCTAAATTAATTAATAAAATAATTTTTCAAGATCTGCTTTTTAAAACATTTTCTACAGATTCCTTTTACCTGATACTCTGTACACCAGCCACGTGCTTCCACTTACCGTCACCTCAGTCTCAATCCAACTGTTCCTAAGGATTGGCACCCATGTTGAGTAGGGTCCTGCCTTTTAATGCCCTTTGTTTGTTGCCAATCTTTTGCCCTGGCTTCTGACCCCCTAGTTATAGGCTCCCTGCATGAGATTTTGACGTGCCAAGGGATAAGTATTCTATAAAGGGCTTTCTGCTATGTTATAATGATGGGAATATGAAAAAACAGAACTTTGCACCTGTGTGTAAAGTCCATAAGATAGCCCTTCTGTCTGGAGGAAGTGCAGCCAGGATAACTTTGCAGTAATACTTTGTATCAGTAGCATTAGGTTTAACCCTGATTGGTGTGCAGTCCAGAGCTGAAAGGAGGCTCGACCCCAAAGGCCTCAAGGAGTCACACTCCCTCCATCTCGCTGCTCCCCCAGCCCCAGACCACGGCCCATCTTCTTAGGTCTAGGACAACAGGATCTGCATTTTGGGCAGCAACGTAGAGGAGAAGGCAAAGAAGAAGGGAAGGGTAGGTGATTTTTCACATCATTGACCAGAACCTAGTCACATGACTACACGTATAGTCTCCATTTTGGGCAACCGTGTACGCAGCTGAAGAACAGGTATTTTATCACCCTGGAAGATGGGAAACAGGTATTAGAGGATATCTAGCAATCTCTATCGCCCAGTCCAAATGAGCTGTCCAGGCTTCTGCCATCATCTGACCTCTGATCATACATCTCTCGTTCTATTTACTAAGGTCTCATGACATTTATAGCCAGATTTTTCCAACCCTTAGCTACACTCACTTATCTACTTACGATGTACTTATCCACTTCATCCCCCAAAGAATGAAAAGTGCCATAAATACGTACATTCATCAAGATGATAAAGAAAGGGAACTTCCTGCCAGTAAAAGCATGGATGAAAATATAAGACAAACATAAACACAGTTATTCTTGTCTTAAGACCTGTGAGAAATCTCTGGGACTCTTGATCCTGGCACTTTGCCTAGAAGCCTACTGCCCCCTCTTATCAGACCACACCTTCTGCCTCTGTTGAGTGCTCAGCATACAGACAAGCTTTGTCAGGTCTCTGCTTTCAACTTTCAATACGTTGCTTAGCCATCCACTGAAAGAGTCTGCTCAGCCCAGTACACAGCAGCTGCTCGTAACCCCTCGTCCTGTATCCATAGCCCAGAGCATGTTACCGTCATCAGCCTTAAACACAGCTACCGGACAAGAGCCCACTCCACACATTTGCACACATCTGCTGTTTTCCCAAAAGGGGGAAAAAGCAAACAAAATTTTCCAACAGTTTCCTTCTTGTCCTCCAGTTTTGTTTTTGTTCTTATTTTTATTTTTTCTGTAAGTGCTAAATGCAAAGACAGAGTAGAAACAGTAAGTTATAACCTTTCACATCCATAGTTAACACTTTAATTGAACCTGGCTTGGTACTTAGGTGGTAACACATGTTCATAAAGCAAGCCTAAAGAACTGTGAATGTCCCCTCCGTGGCAGGGGACTCAATTAAAGCCTGGTATGTACACAAAAAGATCTTTGAAACTCGACCAGGGGAAGTAGCTGTTTTTAGCATTGACATCTTTCTTAAAATGTTTTATATTCTGACTCTGTACAAAATGCCTGCAATTCTAAATGTGATCTTTCTTTTCTAAGCTGTATTTTCAATGCTCCTGATCCTGAAGGAGCCATGATCATATAGGATTAAGAGCTTTCTTAATTTCTTACCTATTAAAAAGAAAAAGAGAAAAGAACCATTCTTAGGCTGGCTTCATGGGCTTGTGACTTCTGCAGGTGCGGAAGGCTTCTCACTCAGAAGGGCACCATGCTTGGTTCTGCTATTGCCATCTTGAAATTCTCAAAAATTTTATCTTTGAACTTGTAAGTTAAGTTGAAAGGACAGTGAAGCACACGTGTGAACAGAGGTGCGACGTACAACATGTATTCACCCTCTTTCCCTGCAGCGCCATTCCACTCACATAGTGTTCACGGTGCCCAGTGAGCACAGAATTCCTGTGGACTCATGATGTATGGGGGTTCAATGAGACTTAAAGCAAGCACAAGGTAAGTGTATTACATTTATGACTAACTGGGAGGGGGATAGCCCCCAAGAACCAGGATTTCCTTGGAATGCCAAAAGATGACAATGGCATTCTAATAAACATAAAGGTCCAACGAAATCTATCATACACTTTCTTATTTGTGTTTGTCTGGCTTTTTTCCTGTATAATTACAGCAAATCACATAGGCTGAAAATGATGGCATGAAAAGAAAGGGAAAGATAGGGCCACCCATAGTTCCTTCTCTTCCTGTCCTTCCTTGCCAGAAAGCTGAAGGTAAAGAGGATTGGCAGGATGTGTGAATGTCGAGAAGTGAAATATAAGTGTTAGCAATACCGTATGCTAACACTTATATATGGAATCTTAAAAAAAAAAATCGTTCTGATGAACCCAGGAGCAGGATAGGAATAAAGATGCAGACGTAGAGAATGGACTTGAGGACACGGGGAGGGGGAAGGGTAAGCTGGGACGAAGTGAGAGAGTAGCATTGACATATATACACTGCCAAATGTGAAGTAGATAGCTAGTGGGAAGCAGCTGCACAGCACAGGGAGATCAGCTCGGTGCTTTGTGACCACCTAGAGGGGTGGGATAGGGAGGGTGGGAGGGAGGCTCAAGAGGGAGGGAATATGGGGATATATGTATACATATAGCTGATTCACTTTGTTATACAGCAGAAATTAACACAACATTGTAAAGCAATTATACTCCAATAAGGATGTTAAACAAAAAGAACACCTGTGACTAACCTGTAAGAAATCCTACACTTAAAATCCTGTTTGACTACTTCATAGACAGTTATTTTAATATTTCATTTATGTATCTAGAATTATAGGGGCAAAAAGGCATTCCACGTACATTTTCCTTAGAACTGAAGGAGAGAATGTGTTTAGCAGAGAACCGTGGCAAAAGCTGTAAACCATGGCAAACACTGTAAAGCAATTATACTCCAATAAAGATGTTTAAAAAAAAACCCAGTTGAGTTACTTTTGTGCATTCTTTCTACTCTTCTGGTAAGAATAAGATATGTATCTGTGTATGAGCTATAAAAAATGAATTGTGTAATTTGGTGATTCCACATATGAGTTAAATACTCTTATACTTACACTGAAACCTGGCATTGTGCAATATAAATATGAATGGTAAAATTCACAGTACTAATTTAAATTAAAATTTTTTCTTTATCCAGAATGACATTAAATAGCAAATAAACAATATCACAACAGGTCGAGAGAGAGAGATGGTAGAAGGAAGGAACATCTTTTTACTTTAGTATCTTTAATGGAAGCCTTTCTCCTGTTTTCTGTACAGGGGGCTACATATTTTCATCTTGCCCAGGTGCTACCAACTATGTAGCCAGCCCTGAATTGGTCCCATTTCTACTCCTAACCTCACTGTCTTTTGTTCTCTCTGAATTTTTGTCATGTTTGCTGGTCAAGGTCAAACCCAGCCCACTGGTGAACTAGGTCTACCCCCATCTGGGAGTTGAAGGGTCTTTCCAGTTATTTGGAAACTAAGGTGATAAGAGAACCAGAGTGTGTTTTACGTACATTTCTCACCTGGTAAGTAAGCTGGCCTTTTATGCTATAACATTCTAAGCACATTTCAGCATATTCGAACATTTGCTGTAAACTTCTCAACACTCTCCACCAGGTGTCTCTAGCAGATTTGTGCAGGCACATAGGTAACAGTGAAGGAAAATTGTAGCAAAGTTCTTGTCTTTGCTAACCATTTCCAATGGGTCGCCTTTAAGCTACATCATCATGTTTTAAATATGCCATATTTCTTAGGCAACTCATTCCTTTTACTGTGTTTTAAATTATCTCCTCATTACATGCTTCTTAAAGAACTAGAAAATATGAAAAAGTAAAAAGAAGGAAAAAACAACGTCCAGACAAGACTACTGTTGACATCTTAGTCAACTTTCCTAGAGTTGTTTTCCTTCTGTGCATAAAAGAATGAAAACATGAGCCACAGAGCGGGAGAGATATTTGTAATATATATCAAGCAAAGGACCTGTATCCCAAGGATATAAAGGACTCCTATAAATCAGCAAGAAAAAGACAGAAAGCCCAATTAAAAAAATGGCCACAAGACCCCTTTACAAAAGAGAGTATTTAAATGGCCAATAAGCATGTGAAAAATTGTAAACATAACTAATCATCAGGAAAATGCATTACAACACCATAGAGCCACTACACGCGCCAGAATAACTAAAACTTAATAATCAGTGTTAAGTATTAGTGAGAATTTGGAACAACTAAATCTCTTACATATACTCATTGGTGGGAGTATAATTTGTATGACTACTTTAGAAAATATTTGGCAATACTTAATAAAGCTAAACATATACTTATTCTATGACCCTTTTCTAGGTATATACCCAACAGAAAGGCATGCAAATATACATCAAAAGACGTGTGCAAGAATATCCATATCAACAGTATTCATAATAGCCAAGACCTGAAAACTAAGCAAATGCTCAACTACAGTAGAATGAGTCAATATTTTATGGTACAAAGAAATGGAATGAAACAACATGTATTAATCTCACATACATAATGTTGAATGAAAGAAGCAACACCCAAAAAGTATATACTATATGATAACATTTATATAATATTCAAAACCAAGCGGAACTCATGGAATGTGCCATCAAGATCCCCCTTCAGGAATGGTCTTAGGAAGTGCCTCAGCTGAAGAGGGCTGCCTGGACTGAGATTATATCTCTAACTGTTGGGCTGGGTATAAAAGCCCTCACCCCAATTTCGGAGAACTCTGTAGAGCTATGCCAGCTTCAGAGCTCTCTGCAGAGTTAGCTGAAGACTTTGTTGAGATTGCAGTTTAGCCCAACTTCTACCTCTGCCCAATCATGTTTCCTTTCCTCGCCTCCTTTTCCTCTCTACCCCACCCCCACTCCTTTTCTTCTCTTCCCTCCCACAAGTATTGGTTCCAACTTATGGATATCTCAGAGTCTGCTTCCCTGGGAACCTAATCTTCGAAAAGAGGGTAGTAGCTACCTTTGGGAATGTCCTGCATTAGCATGATCCTGCATAAACAGTCCAAACTTATGCTGTTCAAGGGTCAACTGTGACATATACTCTTGAAATATGCTGTAAATAGATTTTCTTCTCTGTTGAGACTGCCAGATTCTTAATATCATGGCCTGTTCTTTCTATGATCTGTATCATTCCATTTCAATAAGGACTTTACCAGAACTTTGAGTGCCTAATAAATATTACTTGAATAATTGCTAAATTATTGATCTTTAATTACTTACATATCATCAATGATAAAAATAATAACCTGGTATTTAAGGATATAAACATCATCCCTATTTTATTTTGGCAATATTAATTTACTAGAGACTCGACTTTGAATCTAGTAGAGTGAAGATAGATAGAATTATGGTTCTTTTTACATTCTCTGTGTGCCGTGTAATAACATTTTAAAAATAGGTTACATAGAAGAATATTGATATTACAAACAAATTTTCAACAATACCAACACACAGGAAAAGCACAGGGCTTTTGGCTTTAAAGGGAAACATTTACTGCATACTATTTAAAAGGAAGAAGACGATGAAAACACTTGAGATGTACAGATTACATGCAATTACAAAAATTTTTAGCTAAAGAGGCCTTAAAGATAACCAATTCTCAGTTCATTAATTTTATAAAAGAGACTCTCATATCTAGAAAGTTTCAGTAATCTACACACAGTGAGGGAACTCAGTGCCCTCAGGACTCAGGGTCCCACAGTAAACAGTTGTGATGTTTATAATAATAAAAAACAGTATTTGGTTTTAAATAATCAAAAATATTTTAATTGTTTCATACTTTTATTTTGAGATATATTTAAAAATACCATACAGCAAGTTTTAAATTCTATTTGTACAAGTTGCTGAGTATACAAATATTTGCTTTCTTGTTTATTTAACTTAAATCTATAATTACAAATATGTTGTTTTACCTACACAGCTCTCCTGAATTAAATGAGTCTATCATCATATAGAAAAATATCCAGTATAAAAAATATCCAGGGCTTGCCTGGTGGCGCAGTGGTTGAGAGTCCGCCTGCCGATGCAGGGGGCGCGGGTTCGTGCCCCGGTCCGGGGGGATCCCGCATGCCGCGGAGCGGCTGGGCCCGTGAGCCATGGCCGCTGAGCCTGCGCGTCCGCAGCCTGTGCTCCGCAACGGGAGGGGCCACAGCAGTGAGAGGCCCGCGTACCACAAAAAAAAAAAAAAAAAAAAATATCCAGTATTTACACTTTGTGTAAATCAACTCATTAGTAAATTCCCAGACAACAGAATGGTAAGATGGATCCTGCCATGGCTTGTGGAGGGCAGAACACTGAATGAAGTGGAAACCAAGGCATTACACTGAATCAAGGGGAAATGATGACACTTTGGATACCACAGTGATAGCTTCTCCAGAAAGGCATAATGACCATAAATACATTTTAGTTGATTCCCAAGATAACACTTTAAAAAGGATACAGAAGAATTAGAAAATATTCAGAGGAAGTGACCAGGATAGTGAAGACTTTCTTGTCTGAATGGAGTCATTTTTTTCCCCATCCTACATTGCTGGTATTTTAAGTGATATTTGGGAAATACTGAATTCTGTATATTAATTTTGTCCCTTGTCATATTACATAAACCTATTATTAATTCTAATAATTCTTCAGTTTGATTCTCCCAAACTCTCCAGGTATACAATCAAATGGCATAAACATTATGATTTTATTTCTTCTTTCTAACATGTATAACCAACCTTTTATTTTCTTATTGCATTGATTATAAGTTCTGGAAGAATGCTTCAGCAAGCATGTGGAAGATGGGTGTAAGTGGGTGTACTTTTCGGGCTCCTTAACATGCATGGGTTTTCCTTAGTAATGAGAGTTTATTATAAAAATAAACAGTAACTTTACATAGCAAGGGAGGGAAATTTACTAATTTGCTATACAATATCTTGCGTCCTTTGGTAGCATCCAATAAAGGGGAACTCCTACTAGGCAGAGTTTTAAGGCAAGAATACTCTGAGTTACTGACTGCCTTTCAGTCCAGTACTGCAGAGTTGTGTTTGGCTTATGAATAAGATGTGGTCCGGGAGGGAAGGGGTGATTTCACTCACTGACACAAAACATGAGCTGCAACCTCCATGCCTCCCCAGCTTTGCTGAGTGATAATTGACATACAATAAGCTGCACATATTTAAAGTGTATAATTTGATAAGTTTTTATAAACTACTCTTGAAACCATCACGACAATCAAGGTAATAAACATATCCATCATCCACCAAAATTTCCTTACACTCCTTTATAATTATCCTGTCTCTCCTCTTCCTTCCCCAGCCACCTCCATTCCCACGCAGCCAGCCATCTGCTTTCAGTTCCTATGAATCTGTTTGCATTTTTAAGAGTTTTGTAAATGGAATTATACTGGACTCTTTTTTTGCAGGAGGGTGTCTGGCTTCTTTCACTCAAGATAATTATTTTTGATATTCATCCATGTGTGTTTATATATTCGTTAATGTATGTATTAGTAGTTTGTTTCTTTTAATTGCTGAGTAGTATTGCATTGGATGCAAAAACCACAATTTGTTTATCCATTCACAATTCGATGGACAGTTAGGTTGTTTCCAGTTCTTGGCTATTACAAATAAAGCTGCTGTGTATATTCATGTATAAGACTTTATGTGAACATGCACCTTAATTTCTCTTGGTGAAATACCTAGGAGTGGAATAGCTGGGGGTAAGTTTATGATTGACTTTTTAAGAAACTGCCAAATTATTTTCCAAAGTATTATAATGATTTTATAATCCCACCAGCTTTGTATGAGGTTCCAGTTGCTCCACATTCTCTACAACAGTTGGTATGCTCGTTTTTGTTTTTGTTTGTTGTTGTTGTTACTTACTTATTTACCTATTCAACTACATGTGTACTGGTGTTTTTTATTTGCATTTCTCTAATGCAGGATTTTTCAACCTTATTACTAATGACATTTTGGACCAAATAATTCTTTATGTGTGGGGCTGTTCTATTCTTTGTAGGAAGTTTATGTGCATCCCTGGCCTCTACTCACTACATGCCAGTAGTACTCTCCACCGCAGTTGTGGCAATCAAAAATGTCTCCAGATATTACCAAATGTCTCTGGGGTATAGGAGCAAAATTGCACCCAGTTGAAAACATTGCTATAATGACTAATGATGCTGGCCATCTTTTCATGGGCTCATTTGCCATTGATATACTTTCTGTGGTAAAGTGTCTTTTGAAATCTTTTGTCCATTTTTAAAAAATAAATTTATTTATGTTATTTATTTATTATTTGGCTGAGTTGGATCTTCATTGCTGAGCGCAGGCTTTCTCTAGTTGCGGCGAGCAGGGGCTACTCTTCGTTGTGGTGCGTGGGCTTCTCATTGCAGTGGCTTCTCTTGTTGTGGAGCACGTGTTCTAGGCACGTGGGCTTCAGTAGTTGTGTCGTGTGGGCTCAGTAGTTGTGGCGCATGTGCTCAGTAGTTGTGGCACATGGGCTTAGTTGCTCCACGGCATGTGGGATCTTCCCGGACCAGGGCTCAAACCTGTGTCCCCTGCATTGGCAGGCGGATTCTTAACTACTGGTCCACCAGTGAATTCCATTTTGTCCATTTTTAAATTGGGTTGTTTGTCTTATTTTGAGTTGTGAGGGTTCTTATATATTCTAGATACAAGTCATTTGTTGGATATATGTTTGAAAATGATTTCTCTCATTCTATGCCTTGCCTTTACATTTGTATAGTATTGTGTTTTGAAGAGCAAAAGTTCCTAATTTTGATGAAGTCCAATTTATTGATTATTTTCTTTTATAGTTTGTATTTTTTATATTCTGTTTAAGAAAACTTGCCAAATTAAATGTAACTAAAGTTTTCTCCTGTTTTCTTCTGGAAGTTTTATAGTTTTATCTATTATATTTAGGTCTATGACTAACTTTGAGTTAATTTTTGTGTGTGGTATGAGGTAAGGTCAAAGTCCACTTTTTATTTATTTATTTTATAAATTTATTTATTTATTTATTTAGGGCTGCGTTGGGTCTTCGTTGCTGCACGTGGGCTTTCTCTAGTTGCGGCAAACGGGGGCTGCTCTTCCGTGTGGAGCAAGGGCTCTAGGCGCATGGGCTTCAGTAGTTGTGGCATGTGGGCTCAGTAGTTGTGGCTCACAGCCTCTAGAGCGCAGGCTCAGTAGTTATGGCGCACAGGCTTAGTTGCTCCGCAGCATGTGGGATCTTCCCAGACCAGGGCTCAAACCCGTGTCCCCTTCATTGGCAAGCAGATTCTCAACCACTGTGCCACCAGGGAAGCCCCAAGTTTCACTTTTTAAATATGGAGATCCAGTTGTTCCAGCACCTATGTTGAAAAGATTATTCTTTCTCTACTGATTTGCCTTGGTAGCTTTGTTGAAAATCAGTTGTATAGGTGTGTGAGTTTATTTCTGGACTCTCCATTCTGTTCAGTTGGTCTCTATATCTGTCTTTATACCAATACCCCAGTGTCTTGATTACCATAGGCTTATATAAGTGTTGCAATTGGATGGTGTACACCCTTTTGTTCTTTTTCAACGTTGGTCTGCATGCTAGATCCTTTGCATTTCTATGTAAGTTTTAGAATCTGTTTGTCAATTCCTACAAAAAGCCTCCTGAGATTTTTTGACTGGGATTGTGTTTAATCTGTAGATTAGGGGAGAATTGACATTTTAACAATACTGAGCCTTGTAGTCCAGTATTATGGTGAATCACTTCCATTTATTTAGGCTTTCTTTAATATCTCTCAGTAATGTTTTGTAATTTTTTTTTTTAATTTATTTATTTTTGGCTGTGTTGGGGCTTCGTTTCTGTGCGAGGGCTTTCTCTAGTTGCGGCAAGCGGGGACCACTCTTCATTGCGGTGCGCGGGCCTCTCACTGTGGCGGCCTCTCTTGTTGCGGAGCACAGGCTCCAGACGCGCAGGCTCAGTAGCTGTGGTGCACGGGCTTAGTTGCTCCGCAGCATGTGGGATCTTCCCAGACCAGGGCTCGAACCCGTGTCCCCTGCATTGGCAGGCAGATTCTCAACCACTGCGCCACCAGGGAAGCCCCATGTTTTGTAATTTTTAACATGAAAGAGTTTTTTAACTAAAAGTTTTTAATAGGTCAAAAATAAGTATTTTATATTTTTGATGTCATGTAAATGGTAATGTCTTATAAATTTGAATTGCTTGCTTTTCACTGCTTGTTCAGAGAAATACAATTGATTTTTAAATTGATTTCTGTATCCTGCAAACTTGATAGTTCACTTATTAGTTCTATTTTTTCTAGCAGCTTTTATCATAAATTGTTTAGAATTTTCCACATAGACAACCATGTAATCTGTGAATAAAGGCAGTTTTACTTTTTTCCTTTTCCAATCTGGATGCTTTTTATTTATTTATTTATTTGCCTTATTGCATTAAATAGAACTTCTAGTACAATGTTGAATAGACATTGGATTTTGTCAAATATTTGTTCTGTAGCTATTGAGATAATCATGTTTCCTTTTTATTATGTTGGTATAATGAATTATATTGGTTAAATTTTAAGTATTGAACCAACCTTACCTTTCTGACATAAATTCCAGTGGGTCATGGTGTACTACAGTTTTTAATATATTGCTGGATTCAGTTTGCTAAAATTTCATTAAGAATTTTTGCACCCATGTTAGGGATATTGGTCTGTAGTTTTCTTTTCTTTTAATATCTTTGTCTGGTTTTGGGATCAGAGTAATGCTGGCCTCATAAATTGAGCTGGGAAGAGTTCCCTCCTCTTCAGTCTCTGGAAGTGTTTGTATAGAAGTGGTGTTATTAAATGTTTGGTAGAACTTACCAATGAAGACACCTAGGTCTAGAGTTTTCACTGTGGAAAAGTCTTAAACTACAAATTCAGTTTCTTTAATAGATACTTGGCTATTCATGTTATCTATTTCTATTGAAGTAGCTTCCATAGTTTATGTTCAAAGGAATTTGTGTATTTCATCAAAGTTGACAAATTATTAGCATATAATTATTCATAACATTTTCTTCTTATCCTTTTAGTAGGATCGGTAGTGATTCTCTCTCTCTCTGTCTCTCTTTTTCCCTCCTTCCCTCCTGCCCTCTCTCTCTCTCTTTGTACTGGTAATTTGTATATTCTCTCTTTCTCTCTCTCTCTCTCTTTTTTTTTTTTTTTTTTTCTGGCTGGGCCACCCACCTTGTGGGGTCTTAGTTCCCTGACCAGGGATTGAACCCAGGCCACAGCAGTGAAAGCGCCAAGTCCTAACCACTGGACTGCCAGGGAACTCCTATATTCTCTCTTTATAACCTGCTCAATCTGGCTAGAAGTTTAACAATTTTATTGATCTTTTCAAAGAACCAACCTTTAATTTTATTGATTTGGCAAAGGTTTTTAGATATGACATCAAAAATATAACCTATAAAATAAAAAAGTTGATAAGTTTGATTTTATGAAAATGAAACATCTTTGCCCTGCAAAAACGCGTTGTTAAGAGAATGAAAGACAAGCCATGAACCTGGAGTAACATTTGCAATTCACATATCTTGTAGGCAACTTGTATCCAGAATATATAAGGAACCCTCAAAAGCCAACAATAAGAATACAAACAACCCAATAAAAATAGGCAAAGGATCTAAACAGACACTTTACCAAAGAAGAGATACATGTCAAATAAGCATATATAAAGATGCTAAATATTTTTAGTTATTAGGGAAAGGCAAATGAAAACCACAATGATCTACCACTGAATACAGTACCTTTAGAGGGGCTGAAATTAAAACACAGTAAATAGCAAGTGTTGACAAAGTGTTGCCATATATTGCTGGTGGGAATGCAAAATGTTATAGCTACATTGAAAACAGTTTGGCTGTTTCTTATAAAGTTAAACATACATTTACCATGTGCCCCAGCAATCCCACGGTATTTACACAAGTAAATTAAAAATTTTGCCACTCGAAACCTGTATACAAATGTTTATAGAAGCTTTATTAATAATAACCAATAACCAGAAATAACCCAGACACCTTTCAATCAGTGAATGGATAAAAAATTGTGCTATGTCCCTACAATGGAATACTGTTCAGCAATAAAAAGGAATGAACTATTGATTCATACAACAATGTCAGTGGACCTTACATAGATATTGCTAAGTGAAAGAAGTCAGATCTAAGAGGCTATATTTTGTATGATTCCATTTTTATGACATTCTGGAAAAGGCAAACTATAGGTACAGATAATTGATAAGTAGTTGCCAGGAGTTGGGGATGGTGAGAGTTAACTACAGAGGGGCATAGCACAAGAGAATTTTTTAGGTGATAGAACAGGTCTTCATGTTACTGTGATGGTAGAAACATGACTATGAATTTTTTAAAACCCACAGAACAATATATGAAATCCACTGTTTTTTATTGTGTGAAAATTAAAAACAGATAGGATATAGGAGGGGGACTCAAGATAAAATGCAGAGTTTTGGCAAATGACTCTAATTGCATTACAAATTACCGCATTACACATCAGTGACCACATTAAAGGGTTGGGTAAGAAAGGAGCTTGACCTAAGTAGCTTTGGAAAACAGTGTTTTCACTGGATAGAGTAGGGCTAAAAAAAAAAATTTCCAAAACACTGCAGTCCAGTTGGTAAATTTATTTCTCATAGGGGCATTAGTGAGCAACTCTGAAACTACTTTGAGATGTATACTGAGTTTGAACAAATAAGTAAATATATTGTAGACAATGCAAATCAGATTTCTCACTGGTAGAAAAAAGTTATAAATAAGCAAAGGGGGAATGCTAGAATGCATCCCATGATGCTGGATTGGAGTTGGAGGTATCAGTATGAATTCACATTTTATTTTATTTTTAAGCATATATACAGTTAGATAGGTACAGAAATATAGATATGTATGTTTATTTTATTTTATTATTTTATTTTTGGGGGCTGTGCCACTCAGCTTGTGGGATCCTAATTTCCTGACCAGGGATTGAACCCGGGCCCATGGCATTGAAAGCACCAAGTCCTAACCACTGACTGCCAGGGAATTCCTTAGATATATATGTTTAAATGGGTCAGTATACATACATACATTTCCTATTCTGTCCACTGATAGGGCCTAGAAGCAGTGATATCCTAATTATAATGAATGCAGTCACGTGGTTTCTCAATACCATCATCCAATGAAAAGAACCAGAGCTCCTTGGAGAAGGAGTTGATCCTAGTGTTGGGGCAAGCAATATATAAGATGCACCTGGAGCAACCTGTGATGCCAAAGCTCCTAAATAAATAAATAAATAAAGCATGTCAAAGAGACACTGAAATTTTTTAAAATGTGGTATATACATACAATGAAACGGTATTCAGCCTTAAAAAAATTCTGACACATGCTACAACATGGATGAACCTTGAAGACATCATGCTAAGTGAACTAAGCCAGACACAAAAGGACAAATACTGTATGATTCCACTTATATGAGGTATATAGAGTAGTTACATTCATGGAGAAAGTAGAATGATGGTTCCCAGGGGCTGTGGGGAGGGGAAAGATGGGAGTTATTGTTTAATGTGTACATAGTTTGGGAAGATAAAATTGTCCTAGAGGTGGATGGTGGTGATGGTTGTACAAAAAGTGTGAATGTACTCATGCTATGGAATTATACAATTAAAACGGCTAAAATCGTAAATTTTATATTTTTTACCACAATTAAAAAAATGAGTTTATGAAGCAACTAATGAGAGAATTGATTTTAGCAGATATGTTGGCAAAGTTCATGGCAAAATTATCCTGTTTATACATTTTAAATTCTGCTGAAATTAATAAATTATACACAAATTCCACCCTGAAAGAAAAAAAACACAGAAGTCAACCTGAAAGAACACTCAATGGCAAAATATAGAACAATTTGAGAAAGAAAATAAATAATAATATTGACTTTTAAGTGAAAGAAAAAAATTAGTATCTGTGAGTCAATACTGTTATAAATAAATGATCGAATAAGTAAATAAGTGGGGAAGAAGGGAGAACTTTTCTGTACAAAAGAATTCGAAATAATAAATGTAGAAGTGATAAGGAAAATAAAAAATCTCCGTTAGAACATCACAGTAATAACAGCTGCTGGCAATGAATGCTAAAGTGAATGAATCAAGGTTTAAGGGAAAATGGCATATTTGCATAGCATAAAAGTGTCTCTTCCCAAATATTGTTGCTTATAAAGGGAAGACAGTGACTTTACAGTGGAGAAACCTAGTAGACACCACCTTTCTCAGGGGATCAAGATTAACATGGCAGGTAATGGGATATATGATGTGTGTGCCTCCTGATATGATCTGAGAAGGGCACATCAACTCAGTGACATTCTTCCCCCAGTATATGACCTCCTTCTAACCATGAGAAAGTATAAGTAAAACTAAATTAAGAGTCATTCTACAAAGTACCTGACCAGTATTAAGGGCACAAAAAACAGAGGAATTGTCACAGATTGGAGGAGACGAAGGAGACATAACTGTTATATGGAATCCTGGATTAGATCCTGGAACAGAAAAAGGATGTTGGTAGAAAGACTGGTGAGGTCCAAATAGGATCTGTATTGGGGTTTAGTAAGGGTATTGGCAGCAATGCCAACTTCTCCATTTTGATCATTGTACTATAGTTACATAGGATCTCTCCTCTATCTTTGCAACGTCTCTGTAAGTATTAAATTATTTCAAAATAAAAGACTAAAAGGAGACAGAGGGAAAAGACTGAAAATACCAAATGAAGGTAAGGAGATGAAATCAGAAAACTGCCAGTAGGAGTATAAATTCTCACAACCACTTTGAGGAACTGTTTGCTATTCATTAATTAGAGTGAGAACCTACATATCCTATGATTTAGCAGTTACACTCCTACGCATATACCATAAAAATTCGTATATATACGTATCAAAAAACAAGTACAAGAATGTTCATAACGGCATTATTCATAATTGCCAAAGAATGTAAATAATCCAAATGTCCATCAACAGAATGGAAAAAAATAATGTGGTATCTTTGTATATTGGAAATAAAATAGCTACACACAGCAATGTAGTTTTGAGCAAAAGAAATCAAACACAAAAGATTACATGCTGAACCAGATCTTTTCAGTGCCTAAGATTTTTAGTTAGGCATGTTTAAAGTGGCATTGATTTTCCACAGTCATCAGAAATATTATTAATGAATAATATTAGAGTTGTTTTGTCTGACTTCCTAGTGGAATATGTCAGGTACAAGAGGGATCAGTGAGGGAGAGGAGTGAGGCCTATTATAATCATTGGTCAGTCAAGCATATAGCTCAGTAACAATGTTTAACTATTTTTATTAGAAGGGCTTTGAATATAATAAGTAGAATTGGCGTCAATTAAAAAAAAAATGGACATAATACACTACCAAACATAAAATACATAGCTAGTGGGAAGCAGCCGCATAGCACAGGGAGATCAGCTCAGTGCTTTGTGACCACCTAGAGGGGTGGGATAGGGAGGGTGGGAGGGAGGGAGACGCAAGAGGGAGGAGATATGGGAACATATGTATATGTATAACTGATTCACTTTGTTATAAAGCAGAAACTAACACACCATTGTAAAGCAATTATACTCCAATGAAGATGTAAAAAAAAAAAAACAGATCTTCGTTTAAGACCTTAAAAAAAAAAAAGATTACATGCTGTTTGATTCCATTTATACAAAGTTTAAAAACTGGCAAAACTTATCTGTGGGGTTAGAAATTAGAATGATGGCTCCCTTTGGGGAGAAGGGAGAGGTAGTCATTTGTAAGGGTCACAACGGGACCTTTTGGGGTGCTGGTAGTATTCAATTTCTTGCTATTGGTGGTGATTACACAAGTTTTAATCATATTTATTATAACTCATTGAATTTTACCCTTGTGACTTATGCACTTTTCTGTACATATGTCATACTCTAAGAAAAAGTTTGAAAATTAAAAAGTATATATATATATATATATATATATATATATATATATATATATATATATATATATGTATATATATTGGCCACGCTGCACGGCTTGCGGGATATTAGTTCCCTGACCAGGGAGTGAACCCGGGCCATGGCAGTGAAAGCCCGGAATCCTAACCACTAGGCCACCAGGGAACTCCCCAAAATAAGTATATTTTTAAAAATCACATAACTGAGATCCATTTTAGGTGCTTTGATTATATTGGATCGATGTGCAAGGCTGGAAACAGGAAAGTCAATATGGAGATTGTTGTGTTAGAGCCTTAGAGTACTGTGTGTAGAGATGGATAAGATGAAACATATTAATGAAATACCAAGGAGATAAAGTTGGCAAGACTTAGCATTTGACTGAAGGTAGTTAAAGATTGGAACTTTATGCAATAGGCCAGAAATTATGAAAGTGATATTTTTGAACACTTAATCTGTGTACCACTCATAGCATATGCTATCTTCTTTTTTTTTTTTTTTTTTGCTATCTTCTATTATAATCAATCTATTTATAGCCAGGTCTTTGCTAGTAAATCACAAGCCTCTTGATGGAAGGGACTGGATTTTATACTTCCTTTTATCTCCAGGGTTTAACTCTCTGCTCCACTACAGTAGATTTATTATCATTTAAATTATCATAATTAGAAGACCAAAAAACAATATATGATGTGTAACTGGATTGGAATGGACAAGAAAACATCTTAGGAAATACATGAAGGAAATTATATTAAAACATCTATTGTTAATTTTTAAAACTCTTATCAAATCATATATAGAAGGCTACTTTAGTAACCTAATGAAGAATTATCTATCTCAAAGCAATAGCCAGCCTCATACTCAGTGGTAAAGCATGAAAGACACTCATAGTAAAGAAGGTAGTAAGAGACGGGGACAACTACTGATCATCATGAATATTTATCATTGTTTTGTCAGTGTAATAAAATTTTAAAAGTAGGTATAAATATTAGAAAGGAGACCACAGTATCATTATTTGTAGGTTGGTATGATCTTCCATCTCTGGAAAACTCAAGAGAATTAAGCAAAAAGATATCAGAATAAAAGATTTCTGGACTTCCCTGGTGGTGCAGTGGTTAAGAATCCACCTGCCAATGCAGGGGACATGGGTTCGAGCCCTGGTCCGGGAAGATCCCTCATGCCGCAGAGCAGCTAAGCCCGTGCACCACAACTACTGAGCCTGAGCCCTAGAGCTGGCGAGAGCCACAACTACTGAAGCCTGTGCACCTAGAGCCTGTTCTCTGCGATGAAGAGTAGTCCCCACTCTCCACAACTAGAGAAAGCCCGCGTGCAGCAACAAAGACCCAACACAGCCAAAAATAAATAGATAAATTTATTTTTTAAAAAATTTCTGTAGGTTAACCTTCTTTCCTCCTATTTACACTTTAAGTCATTTTTTAAGTCCAGTATCAGTCCCACTTTCTCCATGAAGCCAGTGCCAAGGAAAGAAAGGGGATGGTAGGGGGAACTAAAAAGAACCAACCTCATTAATGTTGCCACCACTGAGTTTATCCACTTACTATCATTGATTTATTCAACAAATATTTATCACATCTTCCTCCCTTCCACTTCCTCCCATGTGAGGTAATCACTGTCAAGAGCTTGATGTTTATACTTCTCCACCTACTATCATCGATTTATTCAACAAATATTTATCACCTCTTCCTCCCTTCCATTTCCTTCCATGTGAGGTAATCACTGTCAAGAGCTTGATGTTTATTCTTCTCCACCTTTCTCTATGCTCATTCAAGCATATTCCCATAGTCAGGTTGTGTGACACAGTTACAATGGCCTGTCAGGGCTGCTAGCTGCATCTATTATCTGTTCTCTCCTTCTTTCATAATAATAGAATTTTTATCTGTGCACATGGCTACCAGTGAAAGACTATATTTGTCAGCCTTCCTTTCAGCTGGATGTGACCATGCAACCAAGTTCTGCCACTGGAATTGAAATATGTGTTAATATGTACAACTTATTAATCTGAACATCTGGTGATGTCTTAAAAGGAAAGAACATGCCTTCCCCTTTACTTTTTCTCTTTCCTAATGACTGGAATGTGAACACAATGGGAAGAGTTGGAGCAGCCACGCTGGACCTTGAGATGGAAGCTTTATGTTGAAAACGACAGAAAAATAAGATCAAAAGAACATAAATCCCCTGGTCCCCAACACCATTGAGACACCTATTTACATAAACTTTTATATGAGGGAGAAACATTTATCTTGTTTAAACCACTGTATGTGGACTGTTACATGCTAACTGATACAAATAATACAAATCTTGAATAAGACAAGTTCCTTTTTTTTCAATTTAATTTTTATTTTATATTGGAGTATAGTTGATTTACCATGTTGTGTTAGTTTCAGGTGTACACCAAAGTGATTCAGTTATACATATACATATATCCATTTTTTTCAGATTCTTTTCCCATATAAGTTATTACAGATTATTGAGTAGAGTTCACTGTGCTATACAGTAGGTCCTTGCTGATTATCTATTTTGTGTATAGTAGTGTGTATATGTTAATCCCAAACTCCTAATGTATCCCTCCCCCTAACGTTTCCCCTTTGGTAACCATATGTTTGTTTTCGAAGCCTGTGAGGCTGTTTCTGTTTCGTAAATAAATTCATTTGTATCATCTTTTGTTTTTTTTTTTTTTTTCGGTACGTGGGCCTCTCACTGTTGTGGCCTCTCCCGTTGCGGAGCACAGGCTCCGGACGTGCAGGCCCAGCGGCCACGGCTCACGGGCCCAGCCGCTCCGCGGCATGTGGGATCCTCCCGGACGGGGCACGAACCCGTGTCTCCTGCATCGGCAGGCGGACTCTCAACCACTGCGCCACCAGGGAAGCCCTGTATCATCTTTTTAGATTCCACATATAAGCAATATCATATGATATTTGTCTTTCTCTGTCTGACTTACTTCACTTAGTATGATAGTCTCTAGGTCCATCCATACTGCTGCAAATGGCACTTTTTCATTGTTTTTTATGGCTGAGAAATATTCCATTGTATAAATGTACCACACCTTCTTTATCCATTCCTCTGTCGATGGGCATCTAAGTTGCTTCCATGTCTTGGCTATTGTAAATAGTGCTGCAATGAACACTGGGGTGCATATATCTTTTTGAATTATGGCTTTCTCCAGATATATGCCCAGGAGTGGGATTGCTGGACCATATGGTAGTTCTGTTTTTAGTTTTTTAAGGAACCTCCATACTGTTCTCCATAGTGGCTGTATGTTCCTTTCTTTAAGGAGCTCACAGTCCAGCATGGAAGACAAATCATTATAACAGTATTTGATATGTGCCGTGATAGAGAAGGCACCAGGTACGTGAGGCCATTGAGGGGTAGCAAGCCTAGTCTGTGGAGGACAAATGTTTTATCTGGGATCTGAAGGAGGGGTAGAGTGTTATCCATTCACTCCTGCTTGAAAAAACACTTCGTAGGCTTCAGTGACAACACCCTCCTGAGTTTCCTCCTACATCTATGGCTGATCCTTCTTGGTTCCTCTTCCTATGCCAGCTGGTAAATGTTGGCCTTTCTCAGCATTCTCTCAGTATATTCTGTCTTGTGGTGACCCCTTCATTCCCATGATTGTAAATAGCACCTCAGTGTTGATGACTGCCAAGTCCAGCCCTCTCTTCTGAGTTTTGGACTCATAGACTTAATTGACTACTTCACAGCTCCACCGGCAAGTCTCACAGGCACCTCCAACTTATTATGCCAGAATGTGAACTCTTCCTTTCTCCCCTCCAACCTGCTCCTCCCACGGTCTTCTCCCTCTCACTGAAGTTTGTCACAACCCACCCAGTTGCTCGAGCCAGAAACTTGTGAGTCATTCTTACACCTGCTTTCCCTTGCCTCCCACACACAATACATCACCGAGTGTGCTGATGCACTTCCAAAAACTCTGTCTCAAATCCATCCACTTCTTCTATCCCCACTGCTCACCACTCTAGTCCCAGCCACTGCTAGTCTCTCTCCTCAACACCGGTTACTTTCCAACTGAGCCTCACTTCCACTTCTGCCCTCTCCATACCATTCTCCACACAGCAGCCACAGTGGCCTTTTAAAGGCACAGGTCAGATCTCCTAAACATTCTTCAATGGATCTCACTGAATGTAAGTTAAAATTCAAAATGCTTCACATGGTACCCAGGCTGCTGCCTGACCTGGCTTTTGCCTATTTCTCCCACCTCATCTCTTGACATTTCCCCTTAGGCCACTACTCACTCTGCTCCAGCCACCAAAGCTTAGCTCTTTGCTGCCTGAAGGCAGCTCCTTCTGTGGGGAAAGGTCTTTCCAGAACTCTTTTCCTGGTCATCTCCTACTTATGCCTCAGGTCCAGTTTACTGTGACTTCCTCAAAGGGGCCTTCCCTGTCTTCCAATGTAAAGTACATTCTTCATTTTTCTCTTGCCTAACACTTTGTCTTCTTTCCTGTGGAAGAGTGCTAGTTGACTCCCGGAATCCATTCTCCCTTTCTTTTGTAGCAATGGAATTTAGCTGGGTCTTTGGCCACTTGGCTAAAGACTACGCTTCCCTCCTTTGCACTCAGATGTGGGCACGGGACTGTTTCAGCCAAGGCAATATGTATGGACACGATGTGTGCAAATGTGAGGGCTTCCATTTAAGGGACAGGGCTTATACTCTCCCCGGCCCATGTGCTGGAAACGGTGAGAACTGAACCAGTCACCCTGGACCAGACATGGAATCCATGTGTTGTGCAGATGGTGAGGTCACACCATCAGCCTTGGACTGCCTACCTGTGGACTGTTATATGAGAAAAAAAATTCTAATTCTATTTGACTACTGGACTTTTGAATCTCTTTGTTACGGTAAAGGGGGCCTTGGTTTTTTGTTTTTTGTTTTGTTTTGGTGGTACCACACAGCTTGCGGGATCTCTAGTTCCCCCCCGCCCCCCAGGGTTCCTGGGCCCTGGCAGTGAAAGTGCCAAGTCCTAACCAATGGATCACCAGGGAATTCCTTTGGATGGGTTTTAAGTAGAGAATTAAGGTCTGCTGGTAGCACATCCAGGAGGCACAACACAATGTGAAAGGTGCCCCAGGATGTTGTGCAGCCCTGTGGGACTGCAAAGAAATCACACTGTCAGATGTTCTTAAGGGTTACTTTGGTTGCAATAGGGAAAATTGATTGGATGAGAAAACGCATTGAGGCAGAGAGGCCAGAGAAGTGATTGTCATAAGGCAGAGGAGAGAGAACCTCTTGGATTAGCAGCAGAGAATACAGAGAAGAGGTCAAATTCCAGGAATATTGGGAAAGGAGGACTCCGCAGGGCTTGGTGATTACTGGGTCTGGTAGGCAAAATCGTCGCCCTCTGGAGATGTCCATGTCCTAATCCCAGGAACCTGTGACTATATTACCTTACATGGCAAAATGACTTTGCAGATATGATTAAGTTAGGGCTCTTGAGAGGAGGAGATTATCCTGGACCATCAAGGTGAGCCCAGTGTAATCGCAAGGGATCTTAGAAGAGGGAGGCAGAAGGGTCAGAGTCAGAAAAGGCAACGTGGTTGCTGAAGCAGAGGTTAGAGTGAGGTACTATAAAGATGGAGAAAGGGGCCATGAACCAAGCAGCCTCTAGAAGCTGTAAAAGTCTAAAACGTGGATTCTCCTCTAAAGCCTACAGATGGAATGCAGCCCTGCAGACACATTGATTGTAGCCTGGTAAAACTCATTTCGGACTTCCGACTTACAGACACGTAAGATAGTAAATTTGTCATGTTTTAATTCACTACATTTGTGGTAACTTATTATAGCAGCATAGAAAACTAATAAGCTGGGTGTGGGCATAAGGGTGGAGGGAGCGGTGAGTATAGGACCTTGTACAACTAGGAGGATGACGTTTGGGAACCCAGAAGTAAAAGCGGGGGTGGGGAGGGGCGGAAGATGGGTGCCTGTGAAACAACCTACTGGAATTAGCCAAACAGATCTGGCACTCAGGGGAGAAGCTGTCCCAGAGAGAGGGGTTTGGGGACATCCTCAAATATTCCATGATTAAAGCCAAGGAAGGGGGTAAGAGCAATCACAGAAAAAGGGAAGAAAGCCCTAGAACAAAACCAAAATGGAGTATCCAAAGGGGAGTGGCTTGAGAGGAAGAGCAAAACCCAAGTCTGTGGGTCACAGAAGTCTGAGGAAGGGAGAGTTTCAAGGTGGGGGACACTCAGTAGTGTCTAGTGTTGCTGAGAAAAGTAGATGACACCATTTGCCTAAAATAAAATCCCCAACCTGCCATATGTGAATATACATGTTTGTAAGAGTTTGCATGAGCTAGGAAGAGGGATTGGTTAAGAGCCAGGGCCCTGAAGCTAGACTACCTAGGTTCAAACGCAGATTCTATCACTTACAAGTGGTGTGAGCTTGGTAAATTTACTTCACGTTTATATGCACCAATTTCCTCATTTGTAAAATGGGGTGATAGTACCTACGTGTACGTGACTGTTGTGAGGCTTAAATTAATAAACACATAAAAAGGGCTTTGAACAGTACTTGGCACAGGTAAGTCCTGTATAAGTGTTAGCTGTTTGTCCTCATTATTACCTACTGTAATATGTTTGCTTTGTTATTTAAGAATAATCAATTCTGCCAAAGGAAATAAGAGAAACAAACATTATAAGAGAAGAAATGAAATTAAATGCAAGCAAGTAGTTTGTGAGACAAAGTAAGTAGTGCATATATGAGCTGAACGTAGAGAGGAAGCGTTGGAAGGTCCAAATAGGCACCAAATATTCTTGATACAGTAAATATTCAGGAGGCATATTAGCACTCAATATTTAGGCAGGCTTCAAACGACCACCCACTGGTGACAGCTACACAGCCTCCATTTGTTCTCTGCCTGAGAAATGCAGATAAAATCCACAGCTGCTCATCGGGCTAATTGGTGAGCTGGAACTGGCCAGCCATCCTTGCTCCTGTGTCTCTCAACAGAGAAAGTGTGTGCTGGCTCTGGCCCCAGGTACCCTCTGACTGCCAGTATCAACCTCAACTCTGGTCCTTGTAATCACACCATCAGCACCAGAAGGCTGACTCAGGAGAGGGAGGCACAGATTCTACACATGTTTCACAAAATATACCACCTGCTTGTACCCTAGCCTAAGTGCATTAATCTACTATATCTCCTGACTTCTTACTCTGCATTTTAAATTGATTCAATTAGCCACGTGATTTCAACACCCTATTTTTGTCTTTGAGCCTTTCTGTATAATGACCTCTGGGATAGCTTGCCTCCTGGTATACTTGGAAGCTAACTTCCCACACCACACCCACTAGTTACCTCACAGCAGGTAGGGAGATGTGGGAGGAGTGGCAGTCACTTTTTCTTCATGCATATTTGCATCTTCTCCTTAGTTATACTGAAAAGGGAAGGGGCTACCAGGAAAAAATAATCCTCCCTAATAAGGCCAATTAAAACAACATTTTCTGCTGTGATGACCCTGGAGGCTACCCTGTCCTATTTGAAACCAGCTTTAACCTCTAGGATGATTTGGCTTCACTTTTCAACATGGAGCCATTTCTGAGCAGCTGTAGGTTAAGAACAAACCCCCCCGCCCCCTCCTGCCCTCCTTCTGTATACAGGAGAGAACCTGAATCATATTAGACCTGGAGTCTGTTCACTTTTCTTTTTCCTTCTTTTTCAAAAGGTTGCTTCTTTAATATCTGGACAGATAAGAATGTCTCCAGGCCACACCAGACCAAAATCTGTCAATCTCAGAGTCCAACAACCACTTTAATCTCTTTCATATGAAACTTGAGCACTCACTGCTTTTCACTGGTTTGCTTTTATCAGTATTGCAAGTGGATTTATCATGAGGCTAATAGAGCATAAACTTCAGGGTCCCTTTGTAGGTTCCAGGAGGGGCCACAGTGACTTTGTAATTTTGTTTTATTCTTCCTAAAGAGGGACCTCAAATCCTAAAGCTTCAGGGCCTATAAAATTCTCATCAGTATGATTTCGTGGTTAAGAGCTTCAACGCTTGAGATAAAAGACTTCTCACCCTTTTACTATTTAGTCATTTTAGGTTAGTCACATTAAATTTCAGCCTTGGTTTCCTCAGTTGTAAAATGGGGATAATAGTACTTATACTTTTAGGATTACGGTAAAGCTTAAATAGTACTTAAACAGTGTTTCATGTATGAGAAATGTTCATCGATGCTAGCTGCCATTATTATTGTTGTTATTCCCAGAACAAGACAGTAAGCTCCCTGAGGACAGGATCTGGCACCCCAAAGGCCCATCCATCACAGCCACCCAAAAAATACTTGCTGAAGGAATGATACCTTTTACAGCCAACGCCACTCTCCCCACCCTCTCTGCGTGTCTAACCAGAAATACAACTACAATTGCGTTGTGGATGCGACACACATGGTTACCTCTTCAGTAAGCTGCCAGATACTTCGTAGCACTTTCTCAGTTTGAAAGCGTTCTTTAGTCTCCGCCCTTCCCCGGTGAGTCCTGAAACCCTCTGGTTGTTTGCCTCCTGCCTCTTGCCAAGCTCCTCTCTCCCGGGTCAACTGAGGACAGTCGGCCACAGCCACCGCAGGCCGAGAGGCGCTGAGGCAACGCATTAATAGTTAGCATTCTGCTTGGCACTGAATAAATGCCGTATAAACGATGGCTATTATTGTTGCTGCTACTGTTGTTATTATTATTATTATTATTACAATTCCCAACCAGCCGGCCATCTACTCTCCGCCCCCTCCCCCCGGAGCTAGGCCTGCATCTTTTGCCTGGGGTCGGGGTGGGGGGCTCTTAGCCGGGAGCCGGGGTGCGGGGACCTGGGGATAGACCCTCGCGTCTGCTCTCCCCCTTCGCGGCGCGCCTCCCGGGCAGGGCTGGGGCGGCGGGTCCCCCGGGGCCTCCAGGGCTGGCGGGAGGCCGGGAGGAGCAGCCGCCGACGCATCCGCCGCCGCCGCAGGAGGCGGAGCGCCGCACCTGGCGGCGGGTCCTCGGCGCTCAGCCCTGAAACGGGTCCAGCCGGTAGCGAGCGGCGGAGGCCGGGCCGGAGGAGGAGGAGAGAAGGTCGCGCCGACCGGTGCGCTCGGCTCGCCTCTCCCGGTTCCCCCACCGGCCCGCATCCCTCCGCCGCGCCCCGCCCTGCCGCAGCCTCCAAGGAACCAGTGACCCGCCCGAGATGGTGAGCGCCGTCGCGACAGCCGCCGCCCCGGCGCCCGGAGCAGCCGCCCCGTGCCCGGGGGAGATGGCTCCCCGCGCCCCGCGCAGCTGAGCTCCCGCCGCCGCCGCCGTCCGCCGCAGGTGAGTTGGAGCCCGGCGCGCGGGGGAAGGGGGCGCGCTCGGCGGGGCGGCGGGGTAGCCCCACCCTGGGCTCCCCTGCAGGGGCCGGGCTCGGCCGGAGGGCGAGGAGCCCCCTGCGGCGCGCACACCTGCAGTCGCGGAAAGGCTTCTGAGGAGGGGCCCGGCGCCAGGGCGTGTGGGGGGGGTGTCTCCGCTCCCAGCCCCGCTCGCCCGCTACTGTCTCCCTCCCCTTGGATCCCGAGTCGGTTGTCATCTTTTGGGGCGCTGAGGGCAGCTACAGCCTGCACCCCCGGTGCGCCCGGCGCGGGCAGCACTTCCGCAAACGTAACTGCAGTCGGGAAAACAAAGGCGCTGCCCAAGGAAGCCGTCGCCGGGCGCCGGCAGCAGCCAGGGTGCCTGCCGGGTGAGGGCTGCGCCCCAGTGTCCAGGCCCTTGTCGACCCGGCCGCACTCGCGCCCTTGCCATAACCGTCCTCGGGAGGAAGAGGGAGGCGAGAACACCAGGCAGTCCGAGTGCAGGGACGTAGCCCCTTGGGTGGCAAGAGGAGGAAATTGACAGCGTCCGCTTACCCAGGTGAATAAATACGCAAAAAAATACCTCTTCCCTTGCCTGCTATCATCCTGGGAGAAATTCCCCGCCTCCGTGCTGCTTTACTTCAGCCTGGCCTAACATGTCCCTAGAGCCATTTTGAGATAACTGTCGGGGTTTCTAGTCCTTTTGGGTCCTTTGTGTCCCCTACACGGCTCCCTGTAAATTTAAGTAGGATGGTGAAAAATTCCAAATGCGACTTTCCCCTTCATTTATCCCATCTGCACGTGGACAGGCAGGTGGATTCAATTACCCTTAAGGCCAGCACACGGTGCATTTCGCCTCTCCCACATACATTCTCAACCACAAACATTTCCTTTCATCCGAAAATCTTTAATAATTAAACATTTTACAGAGCTACTGGGACAGATAAAATCTTGCCTATTACTAGTAGAAAAGAACCTTGAAGAGTTGAGGTTTTAATCCCAACCGGTGTCTGAATATTTTTATGCTGTTGGGCATGTCACATCTTCCTGAGCCTCAGTTTTCTCACCTGTAAAAGGAGATGGTTGGATAGTACAGTGGTCAAGCTTCCCGCTAATTGTTCTAGGAGTTTAGGATTTTCTGGAAATCTAACCTCTTCAAAGTAAATGAATGTAAAGGGTGGGTGGATGTACAGTTGACCAACGACATGTGATAAAAGCAGATGTGTTTTTGGTAGGCCTCTGGTGTCTGCAGAGCATCTCTTTCCCAAGACGTGGCCGCTAGTCTGCTAAAGGTGTATGCATCATTGATGGCCTTGTTAAGTAAAAGGAGAGGATAGGAAGTCGCCTCACTGGGAAGTTCGGCTTTTGACACTTTAAGCTGATGGTCATCAGCAGACATATTTTCAGTTATTTTGTGGTAGTCAGATGGCTTGTGTTTACCACAAGTTGTAAGTAAAACTTAAGATTGCTTTTAGGAGGAAGCTGGGACATTGCTGCTGAGCCCAGGGCAAGACACCCTGGGGGAGTAAGAGGAGAAAGGATCATATTTCAATAATGCATTAAAGCTACTAAGTATGTTTACAGTAATTTATTTCTAAGGCACTTTCTGTATCTGTATGAATAAGGTAAATGTAAAAACATGAAGACAAACCAAAACACAAAGATAAACGAAACAGCAGGGTTTGCAGGTATTTGGTGATATGAGGTATTGGATCACCAAGTCTAGCATATATAATTTCTGGATTATTAACAGTAATAAGGCACTTTTTGAGCACTTAGTATGTTCAAGACACCATCTTAAACATTTAATTTCTATATCTCTGTAAGATAAGTCTTGTCACGTTTTATGGATGATGAAAAGGAAGCTCAAATGGTTAAGGAACTTACACAAACCACATAATCAGTAAGAGGTGGAGTTAGGTTTGACCCCGTGTCTCTGGCTCCAAAGCCCAGGAAATTTCCACACGGTGTCCCTCCCTATTCAGGACCCATTAAGTCTCACCACCTACACAGGTGCCTTCCTTTGCTTCTTGCCTTTGAAAATTAATTTCATTTCAACATACATACATTACATATGTTAACATTTATCTACGATAATCTATATAGTGCATATATATTTATGCATGTATGTTTACCCATTTGTTCTCACTATTTTTAGGTTGAAGGCAAGTGTAAAAATGAATATAACCAGATATATTTAGTATTAGGCTGACAGGTTTTTTTGTTTGACTTCTTTTGATATTCAGTAAATCTTGATTTAGCAGTCTCATTGTAGGGAAAGGGAGAAATGCAATAGATGTAAATGTATTTGTTAGCTGCTTTGGCACATTGTCTTGGGAAAAAATCATGATACGGCAAGTGAAAAAAGGAAGAGATTTATATACAAACCATCATACAAGCACACATATACCTTGTTGTCTCCAAACTGTTGACAGTGGCTTCCTGAAGGAAGTGGGTTCAGATGGTAAAGAGAAGAGGGTACTTTTACTTTTTACCTTATAAAGTTATGTTTGGGCTTAAAAAGCTTTTTTTTTTTGCAACAAGCATTTGTTCTTTTATTATAGAAACTAAAAAGAGAAACAAAAGGAATAGAATTGATTCACTTAATAAAAATCAAAAATAAGAAAATAATTGAATGTGCCTAAACTCTATAATGTTAGAGAAGTGAAATATGAGACTCAGGAGACCAAAGAGGAAGGTGGTATTCTGGGAATTGCATGTGTAGGAGCAAAGGCTGATGAGTCTTGGATGACTAAGTTTTACCTTTTCTAACAGTATCTATAGGGTGTTCTGTAGCACCCCCAATTTCCCTCCCCAATATGAATGCTTTGGTGCACATACCCCAAGTTACCTGCTGGATAGGGTGATAAGAATTTCGTCCTGCTCTTGCTAGTGGTGGCTGTCTTTGGAAGCATAATTGTTCTTTATTTAGAAGGTAGGAGTAGGAGAAATAAATTTACCTGCCGTGTCATTTCCTGAAATTACGGCATTCTGGATAACTTCAGGTGTAATTATTTTTAGTAACATAATTTCAGGAGCAGGAAGTTGTCAAGTTAATCAGGTCTGATGCATATATAAACATATATATGTATAGATACATATACATATGCATATATGTACATAATCTTGTCTGATGTGTATATATACATACCGATGTATATGTACAAATCCCACAATTCTGTTTTATGTAATACTAATAAAAATCATTGCTTAGAATCCTTAAAAATTAATACATTTCCCTGCTCAGACTTAGAAATCCGGAATCAAATACATTCAGACTTTTCAGAATCAAGAAAACACATTCTTCCTTGTGTTTTGTACCCAAAGGAAAAGTGAATAAGGTTGGTTCATTATAAACGTAATAGGCAATAACGAGAAAAACATAATTGTAAAATTATTTTGCAGAAGAGATATTCTGACAATTTTAGGTGTCATCCAACGTTTCATTTAAGGTTCTAATTATGTTTTGGGCTGAGGGAAATCTCAGTCTTTTGATTTAGGAAAATTTGTTGCTTAGTAGGTTCTTTTTAAACCCAGAAATCAAGTGCAAAATCCTACCCTAGTACAAAGCCAGTTTTGGTAAAACCTTTTCCTCAAAGCAAAATGAATGTGTCATTTCCCAGGGCACAGCATTTTGGATTCCTGGGAAATGCAGACGTGCACATCTGCTGTGAATTCTGTGTAGGGCAAAGAAAACACCCTTAATGTCTCCATCAGGAACATTCCATTTGGATATGATTCCTCCACATTTAATTACCCAACATTAGCTGTCTTTGGCCATTTATTCTACTTTACTGGCATTTTGATGGGTGAGAATGCCTGTGTCAGCCTGATTTGTTGTCCTAAATCCTGAATGACATGTTATCCAGTACTTAGCCCTATTGTTGGGTTTCAGTAACTTTGCTTTGTAGCTGGTTTTCCTTCTCTGTATTTATAAGACACTTATTTACTACTTTGAAAAATGGCATTGTTTAAATTGAGTTACTTGGCTGGGTAGCTTTTGGAAACTATCAGAGCCATTTGCTAAGATATTGATTTATTTGACGCTGAGCCCAATAGAAAACTAAACCAAACCAAAACAAATAAAAAATGTGGAACACCTAAACTTTGAACCTATATATTAATATGTCTGCTATAGCTATTGCAACTCTGGTTGCTAGTTTGTGGCTCTAAATAGCACGCAAACACACACACACACACCCCTACCCCAGCACCGACAAAAAATACCCCAAATGTTGTGTATTAAAAGTAGCTTTCATCTGCTTTTGTCCACTGTAATGTGAATATGGCTGAGCCATAGATGTGCTGATGATTGTGTTGAAGAGATGTTAAGGTTTGGAAATGTGAATGACTGGCCTGTATTACCTTGTGACCTGGTGGTCCTGCTGTATTTAGGAATGGGGGAGAATGGGGCGAAGATGGGAAGAAATCTAGGCTCTTACAAAAACCGTATTCCAGAGATATAAAAGAGGATTGAGTAAAGGATGGCCGAGACATCTTTTTTGACATTTGTTCTGGCCTGTGTTTGAGTACGGGAGACAAATTCAGGGAATGATGTGCAAGTAGAAAACAGGGAAGTCCAGCTTTGAATGACTCTGAGGAAATGTTTTGATGTGAGACCAAGAGTGGAACTTGGGGGAGAGGGAGACGGGACGTTATGAGTTAGCAGTGGCCGAGGGAGCTCTGATGTGGATTTGTTGGGGATAAAAGGGGAACTGGAAAGAGGAACTGGTGTTGTCTCAACAAACCTGATTTGTGGGTTAGTTGTGCCCGGTGAAAGTGCGCGAGAAGCCTAGGCTAGTAGTAACTCCCCGCGTGGTTCTGTAGAGAGACCTGGGTGCCCCCCACTCCACTTTCCCCGCGTGGCCACTGTGGGGTGAAGAGCGGAAATGGAGCAGCGGAGTCCAGGACTCCCAGGGGAACTCTGAGCCCCAGAACAGAGGAGGAGTGAGTCCCTGTGAGCCATGTGGCGAATTCTTCTCTTATAACTGCTCTGGGCTTTTTTAGGCCCAAGGTTAAGTTAGAACACACTTGGCCCAACGTAAATAAGGCCTTTCTCAACAGAGCCAAGCCCCAAAGCCCCACACTGAACACTTAAAGCAGAACCATACAGAGCGATGTGGACACTATCTATGACTTTTAAAGAAGTGCACTGATATGATCCACCATAGCCATGCTTCTGTAGCTGTTGTGAGGTGCCTTCTTTCTTCTATTTCAAAATGCTTTCTGTGGAATTGTGTTTAACTAATGAACAGATGGACCCCACATTCACCTTTATGAGGGAGTTTGAATAAAAGAGTATCAAAGGGGTAAAAATGATACACTTTAAAATTTTATTTCCCATTAATGAGGTTCCCTGTGTTTTGAAGGTGTAATATCTCTAAGAGTATCTCAGAGCTCTTGTAACTGGCCCTTTCGCTTGTTCCTACCAGTAAGCAGGATCAGCACAAGGATAGACGGACTTCAACTGAGCAACTCCAGGTGACCTTTCAGGAACTACTGGGTCAAGGGTGTCCCAGTTATCACTCAGATACCTTGTATTTCAAATAATGCCTTTAAAATATGTGTTTTATTTATTTATTTTATTATTTTTTCAAAAACATTTATTTTTTGGCAGCGTTGGGTCTTCGTTGCTGCGCACGGGCTTTCTCTAGTTGCGGCGAGCGGGGCCTACTCTTTTTTTTTTTTTTTTTTTTTTTTTGCTGTACGTGGGCCTCTCATTGTTGTGACCTCTCCCGTTGCGGAGCACAGGCTCCGTGGCCATGGCTCACGGGCCCAGCCTCTCCGCGGCATGTGGGATGCTCCCGGACCGGGGCACGAACCTGTGTCCCCTGCATCGGCAGGTGGACTCTCAACCACTGCGCCACCAGGGAAGTCCAGGGCCTACTCTTCATTGTGGTGCATGGGCTTCTCATTGTGGTGGCTTTTCTTTGTTGTGGCACGTGGGCTCTAGGTGCGCGGGCTCAGTAGTTGTGGCCCACGGGCTTAGTTGCTCCGCAGCATGTGGGATCTTCCCGGACCAGGGCTCGATCCTGTGTTCCCTGCATTGGCAGGCAGATTCTTAACCACTGTGCCACCAAGGAAGTCCCAAATATATATTTTAAAAGTGATATATGGGGCTTCCCTGGTGGCGCAGTGGTTGAGAGTCCACCTGCCGATGCAGGGGACACGGGTTCGTGCCCCGGTCCGGGAAGATCCCACATGCCGCGGAGCGGCTGGGTCCGTGCGCCATGGCCGCTGAGCCTGCGCATTCGGAGCCTGTGCTCTGCAACGGGAGAGGCCACAGCAGTGAGAAGCCCGCATACCGCAAAAAAAAAAAAAAAAAAAAAAAAAAAAAAAAGTGATATATGCTCATTGGAGAAAAATCCAGTCAAGTCTAAGAAAAAATTAAAGTAACTCCTAATTTTACTTCTGAGAGATAACCCCTAGTAATATTTTGTTATTGTTTTCATATCTTTTTCTAAAGTATATTTTGTATGAAGTACATAGATTTACAAATATAAACTCTTACAATACATACAGGTTTGTGTCTTGCTTTTTTTCACTTAATGCAGTGCACAGATCATGAGCATTTCCCCATATTCTATTAATTCTATTTAAGTTCTGTTAATTAACTTCAGTTTTTCCATCCTGTTTTTCTCTCATGTGGACATACCATAATTTATTTAACTGTTTCTATTACTGGTTGCTCACTTTGTTTCAGTTTTGATCATTATGATAAACATCCATCCGCTTAAATCCTTGCCTTCTAGAAAGACTGTACTTCTACTCTCAGTTAAAGAGGGTGACTATCGATCTTCATCTTTACCAGCATTGAACATTTTCATTTTCAAAAATATTAGTATGGCATGTTTATTGAAGTATCTCGTTTCTTTAATGGGTGAGGTAATAAATCTTTTTCTGAAAGAAACTGATAGCACTTGGTACCCCTCAATTTATCAGAGTCCTAACAGCATAAGAAACAAGATAATTTTAGATTACATATGCTGGAATGTGCTTAGGATATAAATGATTATTTTAGACTGTAGTGTGCTTAGGGGGTATAAAGAAAAGCCATTGACGGTAGCTGCATGTCTATAGAAGAATGTATCCTAAACTTTGAGGTCTGTATTTTCGTCTAGATTGTAAACTCGTAAAAGATATGTGTGAGAAAGAAACACCTATAAATTTCTGTTTAGAATGCCTTGTCTTATAGACTGTATACTCTTCAAGCCTCTTAAGTTTCTCAGTGTCTAATAGTGCCAGAATAACTACATAATAATACCAGTCTTTTATTGAATAAGCATTTATCAAGCACCCATTATAAATATAGCATTATTTTACATACATAATACGTGTACTGGTGCTCTAACCCAGTGTTATAGTACCAATACCTGGAGTTGTATTTTTATTTCTCATTATAATTCTTATTTTTCCACAGCCTACTTTTCATGTGTTCCTAGTATTTTTAGATTTTGGACCCATAGTCCTATACTAGTTGTATTTGCCCAAGTCCTTTTCTGAAAAGATTTGAAAAAAAAATTGAATATGTGTCTGTGTGTATAGAACAAGCATTCACATAACTAGGTTTAAAAATAAACCAAAAAACATTTTAATAGAATTTTAATTTCTTTTTTACTCATATATATTCTGTATAAATTGCTTCTCAAGTATAGCACACAATAATTTATAGCGGAAAATCTGAAACTTTAAGTAAATAACGTAGCTTTCAATATCAATCTTTAAAAAAGTCTTTGTTTTATACTTCGAAAAGATAAGAAAAGAAAAAGAAAAGCTAAGATTTTTCTGTGTTAGCTTCTTGGCAAAGAAACAAAAATTGTGTTTATAATCATTAAAATAGTAAATAATTTGATAATAGAGACAGTTTTCAAATGACAAGAGTTGACTTGCTGTGGCTTCTGCTTTCACTGTGGCCTGTGCCCGTGCTGACCAGGTTCCAGCCTTCCCTCTTTCTCTCCTCTTCTAACCTGGTACCTGTTCTATTACCTAGAAGGTGTTTGAAGACACCGCTGCAATGCTGGCATAGTTCTCAGGCTCCCACATGAAAATAATTGCACTTGTAGGGTTCCCAATCTAAGAAACTGCATAATGTTGGAAAGCTAATAGGAATTGCATAAACATTTATTAGAGAAATAGATGTATGATGGTAGCATCAATATACATTTGAAAATGAGTGGAACATGTATGTATGACACGTTTATTCAGTGCTTTCAAAGACCACTGGCGGTAACTCCACGGCTCCCACAGGCTAGAACTGTTGCCCTGGAGGAAGCCAGTGGCCGGTGAGTCCATGCCCACTTCTGTGGCTCATGGCTGGAGGGGAGTGGGTAGGGAAGCTCTGGGTGGGCTTGTCTTTCGAGACCTGTTGCCGGCATTCCAGATTGAAAAGTAGAAAGAATTTTCCCCAATTTAAAAGTTATGAGCTTTGTAACACTGAGGTTAGCACTCTTGGTTCAGTAATCTGAGTACCACCCCTATTTGTAAGATTATTTCAATGGGGAAATGGTTTCTAAGCTTCAGCAATTGAAGTACAATGAATATTGGAAACCCGGCTGTTCAGGAGTTTGGTGATTTTAAACAAACAATTTCATTGCCGTGTCTGGCTATTGATTTTGGTTTAGAGAGAGATGACTGTGCACTGGTTCTATTTTTACAAAGTTTCTGTGGCCCCCTTAAATCCTTACATGGTTTTCCTTCTTGACAAATAAATGCAGAGTGTCAGCAGCAGCATATTCAATTATTTTACTTCCTATTTTCAACACCTATTGGATTTTTTTTTTTTAGTTGGAGAAACAAGATATAAATATATTTAAAAAAAACTTTTTCTTCCATGCTGTTCTGTGAACTGTTACTTGTTCCTCACACTGGGCTTGTTTTATTTATTTATTTTTTAATATCTTTATTGGAGTATAATTGCTTTACAATGGTGTGTTACTTTCTGCTTTATAACAAAGTGAATCAGCTATACATATACATATATCCCCTTATCTCCTCCTTCTTGCCTCTCCCTCCCACCCTCCCTATCCCACCCCTCTGCGGCAGCTTCCCACTAGCTATCTATTTGACATTTGGTAGTATTAGGAAGTTTATTTGAGAGGTAGAAGGAAATGAGGTTCGGGGGCCTGCTTCAAATTTATACTATAAGCTTTTGGCACAATATTTAATCAAAAACCTAAAACGAATAAATAGAAATCTGCTTCCATGATGGTTGATAAGGTCTAAGGACCTACATTACAAATTTTTTATTGACATTTAAGTGTGTCTTCCACAAAGTGAAAGTGAAAACCCCCTTGGCTTTTATTACTAAAACCACATTTAGGGTTAAAGTCTATGCCACGCCCCTGCGCTCCCACCCCACCCCCCATGAAAATAATTTGTTCTTTTTACCATCTTAGTAGGTGAAGGGAAATATATTAGAGTGGGCTTCATCTCCTTTCTTTCACATTTATTATGTTACAGATATAATTAAAGTGTTCCTAAGGGGGCTATATTTTTTAAAATTTTAAATATTTATTTACTTGGTGGTGCCAGGTCTTAGTTGTGGCACAGGCACGCGGGATCTAGTTCCCTGACCAAGGATGCAACCCGGGCCCCCTGCATTGGGAGCGCAGAGTCTTAACCACTGGACCACCAGGGAAGTCCCAGGGGGCTATATTTTATTTTTTAATTTTTTTCTTAAAGTTACCATTTATTAAGAGCTTACCATGTACCAGCCCTATTAACCTGTCACATGCATTTTTTTAATCTATTCCTTACAGCAATCCCAAGAGTTTAGTGCGGACGAGATTTACAGATTTATAAATGTAAAACCTAAGAGGTGAAGAGGTTAGAAACCTGGCCAAAGCCATGTGGCTAGTAATTGCTTCAAAACTGACCTTTCAGCCTCTAGTGCTCACTCTCTTAGTTATGACATGACACCCTTTCTAAGCACAATCAATCCTCTTAATCGCCCAGTAAAATAGGCTGGGCTTGTGCCCCTGTTCCCACTTTACAGGTGCGGACACTGACCTGAGTGGTAACATAACTTGCCCAAAGACACCTGATTGTTTTTTTATTTTTATTTTTTCACACACACACACACACACACACACACACACACACACACACACACTGTATTTTATTTTTACAAGAGATAAATAAACTGACACCAAGCCTTGTAAATGGATGACCACAACAAAAGCAACAATGATTGCGATTACCAAACAGGAAACACACTCACACTATGTCATAATATTGACATTCAGTCCAGTAATCCTCCACTGTAGCAGCTCCTTTACTTTGCAGTGAAAATTGATTTGTATATTTTTTGCCTCTGAGTCCTTGTGGGATTTTTTTATTATTATTCAAACAGAAAGTCACAAAAATTATAATCATCCTCATCAGTTCACTCAGTCCCAGGGGGCTATATTTTAAATGAATAGTTATTTCTTGCCATGGATACTTAATTATCATTCTAGTCCATAATCCAACAATGTGTTCTCTAATAAGCCTGTGCACCCATCCCACCTCCCAGCTAGGCTGTGGTCATGGAAATGGATATGGATGTAAATTCATGAGCTGTGATGGATAAAAGGCTATCTGGGTTCCGGGGTTCAAGGGTGGTGCCAGGGATTACGAGAACACTTGGGAAGAATGCTTTTGGAGTGATTGCAAAATAAGGCCCAGCATTGTAATGAAATATCATACCCTGGAATGAAATCACAGCCACCACAACCACCGAATGTTGCAATGTTGCTATGTTGCTTTTGAGTTAGAAAAATGCTTTTTCATACATTATTTCATTTAACCCTAGAACCCCTCTGAGAGTTAATTGACTCTGGTTTGTGTTTTTATTTATTTATTTTTTCTTTTTTCTTTTTTTGGTTTGTGTTTTTAATCTCCATTTTACAATGAGGAAAGGGAGGCTCAAAGTGGCAGTGCTTTGTCAAAGCCAGGAGAGCAACTGAGACTTCTCTCTGCACTTCCTAAAATTAATGTCTGTCACCTTAAGCTTTAGTAAAATCTTATGTGTATTTTGCCATCAGGTATTTGTCAAAAATAGCCAATATTTATTGAGAGCTTACAAGAGTAAAGGGCAGTATGCTAAGTACTGGATTCCTCCCTCCAAGAGTTTATAATCTAGTTGGGCAAACAGGAAATATCTATAAAAAGAGCAATAAAATTACCCCTACATCATGCAACAGCTCAGGTGTGGGAGTAATTTTCAGAAGTAGAGGAAGGAGTTAGGAAAATACTGCAAGTTTATTCTATTTCCAGATGTTATAAAAAATTGCCTTAGATTCAGTTCATAAAGTACTGTCTAAAATGATTCCATCACAGGATATCAGTATTTGCAATTAGTGTTACACTAAAATAGAAGGTCAGATGTTAGGGAATCCTTAGTAGAGGTTGCAGTGGCAGAACCCTGCCAATCTATTTTCCACACTGAAGCTATAATGATCTTTGTAAAATACAGATGTGGTCCTTCTACTCTCCCGTTCAGTTCTCTTTGGAGGCTCCCCATTATACTCAAAATACATAATATGCACAAATTCTTACGTATCAGGCACTGTGCTAAGAGCTCAACACACATTATCCTTTTTCATCCTCACGGCTACCCTAACGGAAAAATATTATTATGTTCCTTATTTTGTATATGAGGAAGAGTAAGACTTAGAGAAGTTAAAAGCTTTCCCAAGGCCACAGAACTCGACAGTGGCCGAGCTAGGATCCCAATCTCGGCCAGTCTCTCACTCCCGACTCAGGAACCCCTTGGCATCGTGCAGAAGGCCTTTCTTGATCAGCACTTCCCGTGGTCCTCCTTTGTGGGTTACGCTTACTCATCTGCTAAGGCTCCCCTTAAGGCCCCACCCCAGAGACTCCTGTGTCACCCGTGCTTGCACCTATTTTAACATTTGGCACAGCAGGTTATGGTTGTGGAGAGACCCCTGCCTATCTCTCTCCACTGGATTTGATAGCAGGGACTGCGTCTTTACACCATTTGAATTATTGATCACCAAGCATGCATCCCATCTAATGGTTGGTGTTAAATTCATGCCTGTGGGATTAAAAAAAGAAAAGCATGTCTTTATCTTCACTATAAGTCTCTAATGTAGTATTTTGTGTTTTACCCAGTCATCCCTCAGCTTGATACTTGAGGGCATCTGTAATCTATTGCTGTTTGCCAGCCTCGTTTGCCCTTCAGCCGCAGTATTAACCTTGTAAGGATCTCTTGCTGTCTTTTCTTTCCCGCATCCTGGAGTAGTTTTTCCATCCTTTGTCTAAGGCAAATCGTACACATCTTTCAAGGTTCAAGTTAAGTCCCTCATTCTCTTTTTTGTTTGTTTGTTTTTGTTTTTGTTTTTGCCGTATGTGGGCCTCACACTGTTGTAGCCTCTCCCGTTGCGGAGCACAGGCTCCGGATGTGCAGGCTCAGCGGCCATGGCTCAGGGGCCCAGCCGCTCCGTGGCATGTGGGATCTTCCCGGACCAGGGCACAAACCCATGTCCCCTGCATCAGCAGGCGGACTCTCAACCACTGCGCCACCAGGGAAGCCCCCCGCATTCTCTTGACAACTCCCATCTGGAGCTTGGACTCTCTACTGTGAGCTCCAGAAGCACCGCTGTTATCAGTAACATTTTTGCTTAATTATGCAGTGTTCTGTGACTTCTCTTGTATAATTCCTCTGACTTGTCATTTAAATCTTCCTTGTGTTTTGGGCTCACCTTGTCAACTATAAAGTCTTTGAGGCCCAAGACCTCTTTGTCTAGTAGTGGCACAGTGGGTTGACAGGCAGTACCTGCTAAGAGCACAGAGTGTCTGGATTTGAATCCCAGCTCTGCTGCGTATTCCCTATGTGACGTTGGGGTAATTATTTACCTTCTTTGTGCCTCAGTTTCCTCATCTGTAAAGTGAGGAAAGTAATCATGTTTACCCCAGAGAACTGTTGTGAGGAATAATGAGTTAGTACATTTTAAGCCCATAGCAAGCGTTGTTTAAGTGTTGAGGTGGTGTAGTTAGTAATAATAGTGAGAATAATATAGCCCACTGAAAACTCTTATTAAAATACAAAAATGTCCAAGCGGGACAACCACAGGCTGTGAATTAACCACTGTATGGATCAGTTTGTCACCTAGCAGACAAGTTTTGCTGTGAGCCTGGGAAAGGTCCATCAGGAATGACAGGGAGGGCTTTCCTGGTGGCGCAGTGCCGTGAGCCATGGCCGCTGAGCCTGCGCGTCCGGAGCCTGTGCTCCGCAACGGGAGAGGCCACAGAGTGAGAGGCCCGCGTACCGCAAAAAAAAAAAAAAAAAGAAAAAAGAATGACAAGGACAGCAGGTTCTGGGTTCTGGGAAGAGTCTCAGTCCAAGTGGAATGCTGTCGCTAGCAGCTGTGGGGAGCCTGTGGGTGTAGCACGGAGTGTCCGCAGAGCTCAAACTGGACTCCAGAGAATCGGGGCTGACAAAACTAGAGCTAGTTTGATTCTTTCACAGTTTGATGTAGCCATAAAGGAGCCACGTCAGAATGCTCCAAAAGGAAGAGGAAGATTCCAAAATAGTCATTCACCTTTGCACACCTTAATGGCCTTGTAGCATGTGTAACTGTTGTAAAACCAACCTTATATTTCTTTTTCATGACATTGGCTAAATGTGTAGCGGATGCTAAAGCAATCCTTATTGAGAAAAGATCTGTTGGAATTGAAATTGAGCACTGTGCCTCTGAGGAAAGCTCTATTCTGGAAAATGCTGGGGGTTGAACTGAATGTTCACAGTACAGTATGTAAATACCAGGATGCGAAGGCTCATTTAGAGGAGCTTCTGTATGTCTATGTTGGGAATACATCGCAGCAGTGATTAGAGTTCTGCTCTGGGATTCACATTGCTCAGAGGCATAGAGAGTGGTCAGTAAGAGTTGACAGGGTAGAGCTAGCTCTGAGGGTTCAGGAAGTGGAGTTCCCTATTTTGCAGCTTCAGTCCTGGTCTCTGGGCAACATCGTGTTGATAGCTGTGGTGCCAGGAGGAATGTCCCTTCTGTGTAATCCAGGGATTGTTTCCTCTCCATCACTGGCAGTTATGTCACTGATACATTAGAGCACACATTATTATAGCGTTGGCAGATCTGACCTTTGGCAATTATTATTCCAAGTAATATATTCAGGTTTAAGATTTTCTTTCTTCAAAAGTTGAATCCATTTCCATACTCATGTATTTATGGATAACTCAATGTATTTTTGAGCAGCTTTAATTTAAATATTTAATGAAGAAAGCTATCAATTTTAGCAAGAATGATTTCATCACCCCTCATCAATAATTCAGAAATACCTGCTATTTTTTTTTAATTTTTTTTTTTTTTTTGCACGGTACACGGGCCCCTCACTGTTGTGGCCTCTCCCGTTGCGGAGCACAGGTTACGACGCGCAGGCCCGGCGGCCATGGCCCACGGGCCCAGCCGCTCCACGGCATGTGGGATCTTCCCGGACCGGGGCACGAACCCATATACCCTGCATCGGCAGGGGGACTCTCAACCACTGCGCCACCAGGGAAGCCCTACCTACTATTTTTTAATGACTCAGTGTAGGTACCAGTAGAATGAATGCCCTTCCAGGTTTTAAAAGGCTGTGTTATATATGTTCACAGTAATGATGTTTATTACTATCATTAGAGAGTACCAAGTGAGAAAGCTTTTCTAAAAAACAGACAAAAGCCCTTCTTATCCAAGTAGGATTAACTGCAAACCTGTAATATAGATTTTTCTAGAGCAATTCATAGATTTATTTCTGTTTATAATTTGAAATGTCTTCTCTGTTTTTTAAAGTTTCTTTAAAAAAATCTTTAAGATTCAGAAGTTTAAAACAAAATATTAGCTTAATGGGTTCATGTTGGTGGACTATTAAATAAAAAAAGTCTCCCCTAGATTTGTAAACAGGTTAAGTACTTCATACAGCATGTAAATACTCTAACTTCTCCTTATACTTACTCTATCAATCCTTATGGCAAATTAAATGTAATCTAAGTCATCCAAAGCATGCCCTGCTTTGGGACATATTTTAATTTTATTAAAATGCAGAGGTTTTTGGGGGGTTCATTTGTTTCTTTTTTGTCTCTGATCCTTTGATTACACAGATGACTGTAGTTATACTTTATTTTGTTTCTATGTTCACAATGTGCTTATTTCAGTTCCTTTTTATCAGTATCTAAATATGACCTGAAAATATTGAGTCTAAACACTAATGTCCAGAGGTGAAACTAAAAGTTTTTGTTTGTTTGTATTTTTAGATTTGAAATTCATATAGAAGTTACTGAATGTGACATTCATATAAAAGGTACTGAATGCCATATTACAGGAACATTTTCTTCACTACTTTGCATTTGTTGATATTTTGACAACTACTTAACCTCTGGACTCATGTTAACAAGAGAAACTTTGCGTAACTTCTGATAATTAAAAATCATTTGAATCATTTGGAGAGGAAAGAATGGTTTAGGGGAAGTCACTCATCAAGGTTTAAATCAACCTCCTAATGTAATATATTTTGCAGCTTTGAATCAGCATTTGGAGGTTGATTCAGTTCTTCATCATCACTTGAACAATTTGGGAATTATGCTTTTTAAAGGTAACTTTGTGTCCTTCTCTGACCTACTTGTTATAGAAGCAGCAGTTGATTTATGGAGGATAATTAAATAAAAGCCACCTGACAAGAATTCATGCAGTCAGCATTCCTTCTGTACAATTCTGAAAACTATTTTTAGTCTGATAGAAAGATACTAGCAGCTGCTTTTGATTATCTTGTACCAAGACAAAGCCCATGTGACTGCATATTTCTTTTTTAGCTTTGATTTTTATTTTTGAGGTGAGTTATGCATGTACAAAGCTTTTTTAAAAAAAATTAGCAAGTTTACAAGACTTGTTTCTTTTTTTTTTAAATCAGACTTCTATGACATCCCTCCTCATTTTCCCTCCCAGAGGCAACTACATTCTCTGTCTTTAAGGTGATTATTTTGATATTCACCAGTGCATTTTGAAATAAAAAGCTTGTATTCTTAATTCATGATTTTTAAATGTAGGCATTATCTGTTGTCTTCCCACTATGGAAGATACAGAGTTACTCCCACGCTGCCCCGGCTCTCTGTGCCCCTTCAGCCTTCTCATTTCCCTATCTTCCCCATATAGTTACGTGGCAATTTTGGTTAGTTCAGTAGCCCTTACTTACATTAGTATGACTATGTGATCGAAGCTGAGACATGTAGTAAACTATGGCTATTTTTCTTTTCTTGTGCAACTTTTTGTTTTCTTGTAGTGTTTTGTTTACCTTTCTCTAAACTTACCAGTAATTCATCCCTAAGCTCTTCACCAGTGGTCTAAGTTTCCTCTTAGGACATTCAGATGTATTGGCATTCTGCCGGTGTCACTTTGCTGACAAAGCCTCTCCTGGAGCCTGCACACCTGACCCAGCTGCAGTGGCCGCCTTTTGTGTCATCCTGGGATCTCCAGTCACCAGCATGCCGTATTCCCTTTGCCTCTCTCCTATGTTAGTTCTCTTATTTTCTAAATTCCATGTCTTACTCTCTCTTGTTTTATTCCCTTGTTTTGGCAGTGCACAACCTGAGAAAGGGTATATGAGAGGTACATTTTTTTTGAGAAATTGCATATGTGAAATGTCTTTCTTTTACCTATAAACTTGAATGATAATTGGGTTGAGTACAGCTTCCAGTGTTGCTGTTGAGATATCTGAAGCCATTGTGGTCCCTGATCCTTAGTATGTGACACATTTTATTCTCTGAAAGTTTGTAGGGTCGTCTGTTTGTTCTAATGTTCTCTGAAAGCTTGATGATGTACTTTGGCTTGGATGTATTTTATCCACTGTGTTAAGTACTCTGGTCATTTCAGACAACTCATATATCTTTCAGTTCTGAGAAATTTTCTTGAATCAAAAAGATTCCCATCTCTCAATTTTCTCTATTTTTCTCTTGGAGTTCCTGTTTTTTAGGTACTTGACTTTCTGGGTGATCCTATATTTGTCTTGTCTTTTCTCTCCTAGTTTCATCTCTTTTCTTTTTCGCTTCGTATTTTAAGTTCTTTTTTTGTTGTTGAAAAATGATATAATTCACTGACTTTTTATAACGTGAATACTTCCATTTAATAAAGGTCCAGATAAAAACAAAAACCCCAAAACCCCCAAATTATCAGGACCCCAGAACTCCTTCTAGCTACTCCCTCACCCAAGGGTAATTACGATCTTGAATTTTTTTAATTAATCTTTTTTATTCTGAGATAATTATAGATTCACATACAGTTGTAAGAAATAATACAGAGATAGCCCATTTATCCAGTACCCACTTTCCCCCAGTGGTAACATCTTGCAAAACTTTAGTATAATAGCACAACTAGGATACTGACATTGATACAGTCAAGATACAGAACATTTTTATCACCACCAGATCCCTCATGTTGCCCTTTTGTAGCCGCCTCCACTTTCCTCCCACCCTCTACTCCCTACTGAACCCCTGACAATCACTTATATGTTCTCCATTTAAATAATTTTGTCAGTCTGAGAATGATATATGAATGGAATCATACAGTGGATAATCTTTTGAGATTGGCTTTTTTCACTCTTTATAATTCTCTGGAGATTCAATCAGGTTATTGTATGTGTCAGTCATTTATTCCTTTTGATTGCTGAACAATTTCCCATGGTACGGAGGTACCAGTTTGTTTAACCATTCATCCATGAAGGACATCTGAGTTACTTCCAATTTTTGGCTATTACAGATAAAGATGCTGTAAACATTTGTGTACAGGTTTTTGTGTGAAAATAAGTTTTCAGTTCTCTGGGATAACTGCCCAGAAGTGCAGTTGCTGGGTCACGTGATAGTCACGTGTTTGGATTTATAAGAAACTGCCGAACTGCTTAGCAGAGTGGCTGTACCATTTTACATCCCCAGCAGCAGTGTATGAGGGATTTAGTTTCTCTTTATCCTTGTCAGAATTCGGTGGTGTTACTATTTTTACTTTAGCTATTCTTATAGGTGTATAGTGATGTATCATGTTTTTAATTTACATTTTCCTAACGGTTAATGACAATGAACATCTTTTCGTGTGTTTATTTGCATCTGTATATCCTGTATATTCTCTTTGGTGAAATGTCTCTTCATGTCTTGTCTGTTTTCTAAGTGGATTGTTTGGTATATTTTCTGTTGCGTTTTGAGAATTCTTTACATATTCTAGATACTAGCCCTTTGTTGAATATGTGGCTTGCAAATATTTTCTCACAGTTTATAGCTTGTTTTTTCATTCTTTTAATAGAGCCTTTCACAGAGCAAAAGTTTTAAATTTTGATAAAGTCTAATTGTTCATTTTTTCCTTTTTTGAGTCATGCTTTTGGTGTTAAGTCTAAGAACCGTTTGCCTAGCACTAGAACCTGAAGATTTTCTCCTAGGTTTTTTTTTTCCTAAAAGTTTTACAGTTTTACATTTAAATCCATGAATCCATTTTGAGTGAGTATTCATATAAGGTATGAGACTTAGGTTGACATTCATTTTTTGCCTATTGATGACTAATTGCACCAGCACTATTTGTTGAAAAGTTTTTTATCTTTCTCCCATCGAATTGTGTTTGCATCGTTGTCAAATATCACTTGGACATATTTGTGTGGATTTATTCCTGGGCTCTCTGTTCTGTTCCATTGATCTATGTGTCTGTTCTTCCACCAGTACCACATAGTGGTGATTAGTATGTGGCTAAGTAATAAATCTTCTTTTTCAAAATTGCTTTAGCTATTCTAGTTCCCTTTCCTTTTCAGATAAATTTTAGAGTAATCTCACCTATATCCACAAAAAAATCTTGTTGGGATTTTGATAGGGACTGTGTTAAAACTGTATATAAATTTGAGGATAATTGAAGTCTTTACTGTGTTGAGTGTTCCACCCCATGAACATGGTATGGTTCTCCATTTATTTAAATTTTTAATTTCTTTTATCAGCATTTTGTAGTTTTCAGCATACAGTCCTGTACATGTTTTGTTAATTTATACTGAAATATTTCTTCTTTCTAGAAGCTTTTGTAGCTTTTTTGGGATTTCCTACATATTCAGTCATGCCAACTGCAAATAGAGACAGTTTCTTCCTTTTTGATCTGTATGCCTTTTGTTTCCTTTTCTTATTGCACTGGCTAGAACTTCCAACACAAAGTTGCATAAGAATGATGAGACCAGACAGTCTTCCCTTCTTCCCTATCTTAGAGAAAAAGCATTCAGTCTTTCACCATTAAGTGTAATGTTACCTGTGGGTTTGTTTTTTTGTTTCTTTTTTGCGGTATGCGGGCCTCTCACTGTTGTGGCCTCTCCCGTTGTGGAGCACAGGCTCCGGACGCGCAGGCTCAGCGGCCATGGCTCACAGGCCCAGCCACTCCACGGCATGTGGGATCTTCCCGGACCGGGCCACGAACCCGTGTCCCCTGCATCGGCAGGCGGACTCTCAACCACTGTGCCACCAGGGAAGCCCACTATCTGCTATTTTTTTTCTGATATTTTCTTAAACTGCAATCTATAAAAGCACATCTGGAAAATGTATGTGATATAAGCAGCATAAAGACTACTTCCTTACCAGGATATCATTGGCGTGGCTGTAGTGACCAACTACAGATGCAAACGTGCAATTGGCTCCCTCTTTCTCATCACATTTGCGGTTGTGGTTAAGAGCTTATTTCTGTTTTTCTCCAAAAACTGAACGGTTTTAGCTACCTTTATTTTCTAAGAATTCTGGACTTCATAGTGCAGTGGATTTATTTTAAAAGTAAAACCAAGAAACTATAAATACTGTTTACTTTCAATTCCCTCTATTTGGTTTGGACATAATCCCTATCATTTGTACATTTTCCCTAGGAACCAATGAAAAGATTGAGAATGAACGTGAGCTATACACTTGTCATTAGAAGATGTAATTAGTCAGTCAGTGGCCACAAAGCGAGTACTTGATTTTTTGAAAGCTATTTTTCTTTAGCAGTACTATATGGCTGCAAGTGATAAGTGGTGATGGTTCTCTCTCACAATTACTATTTTTAGTTGTAGTTTGAAACTCCTCAGTTTCCGGCAAGACGAAGCTCTATGTCTAAATGTTATCATTTTCATACTAAGCCTTCTTTTAAATTTTACTTTACAGATCAACAACCAAAATTTTGAAGGTCATCAACTTTCTGATGGTGGTGATAAGCCATGGCGACAGATGATAAAGTTGCCATCTTAACCGATGATGAAGAGGAACAGAAGAGAAAGTATGTGCTTGCCGATCCTTTTAATGGTATTTCCAGGGAACCAGAACCACCTTCAAATGAAACACCCTCCCCCTCTGAAACAGCTGCTATTCCTGAGGAGGAAATAGACTGGATAGAGAAACATTGCGTTAAAATAAACAATGATCTTCTAATTTCCAAGGTCTTCTATTTTTTCTTTTACTCTGCATATGGCTCTCTTTACCCCCTTTTGCCTGTGTATTATAAGCAGCTGGGAATGTCACCAAGCCAGAGTGGGCTGCTGGTAGGTATTCGATACTTCATTGAATTCTGCAGTGCCCCCTTTTGGGGTGTAGTTGCAGATCGCTTTAAAAAAGGCAAAATTGTCCTCCTCTTTTCCCTTTTGTGTTGGGTTTTATTCAACTTGGGCATCGGATTTGTCAAACCTGCTACCTTGCGGTGTGTACCAAAGATTCCTCCAACAGCTCATCCCACCAGTTCAGGTCACCTATTCACTCTCCTGCCAGCGAATTCCTCCATTGTCTCTTCCATTACCACATCACCAGGAATTCGTGAGAAAAGGAACCTGCCTTCTTACAATGGGTCAGAGATGTTAGAAGCAGGGCACAGTGTCACAGAAACTGTCATCTTCTCGACAGCTCCAAACAAGACCAGTGCGCCCACTCTGCAGCCTCAGACTGATGAAATTACTGACCATGTTATGAACTTGACCATGAACCCAAGCACTGCAACCTCTGCTCCCCCAGGAAATGCAACCTGGGAGACAACCACTTCTGTTGTCACTACCGCCAAATCTTTACCTTCCGACCAAGTCACTCTTGTTTATGATCAACAAGAAGTAGAAGCTATATTCTTGGTGATCTTGGTAGTTGTCATAATAGGAGAATTTTTCAGTGCCTCCTCTGTCACGATTGTGGACACGGTAACACTCCAGTATCTGGGAAAGCACAGAGACCGCTATGGACTGCAACGCATGTGGGGCTCCCTGGGCTGGGGCCTGGCGATGCTGTCCGTGGGCATTGGCATTGACTACACCCACGTGGACGTGCTCATCAATGGGAAGGGGTGTAAGCCCCCTGAATACCGGAACTACCAGATTGTCTTCATTGTCTTTGGGGTTCTCATGACCATGGCCTTGATCGTCGCTACTCAGTTCCGGTTCCGCTACAACCACTTCAAAAACAGTGAAAATAAAGGGAAAGAGGTGGAGATCCCTCCAGTAGAGAGGAACAGCTCCACAGAATCCTCTGAGGAGACACCAACCACCACCAGCCACTCGCAGGCCTTCAACTTCTGGGACTTAATCAGGCTGCTTTGCAGTGTGCAGTATGGCTCTGTGTTGTTCGTGGCTTGGTTTATGGGTTTCGGTTACGGCTTCGTGTTCACCTTTCTCTACTGGCATTTGGAGGACCTGAATGGAACGACAACCCTCTTTGGCGTCTGTTCAGTCCTGAGCCATGTGTCTGAGCTGACAGCTTATTTTTTTAGTCACAAGCTTATTGAATTGATTGGCCACATCAGGTAAGAACATGTGTACTGTTGCTGCCTCTCAGCAATTGAACTTTATCTTTTCATAGTCTATAGCTCCTTTGCGCACATTTAAGGATATTATCATTTGTGTTGGGGGTAGGGTTGGGGTGGGAATGGGGATTTCTGTTTCTCTTTAAAATAGAAACAAAAGGAAGGAAGTGATGAACCTAGTTGGATTATCTCAGATAAACAAAATATGCTGTTTCTGCTCTGTATGCTAAGAGAATCTTACAGTAAATGTTTTCAGGTGTAGGAACACCAATTTAGTCAACTGTATTGTTCCATGGACCTTGAAGGGTCTGACCACCTGTCTCGGGCATTTATGAAGAGGGGCTTAAGTGGATAAAGAGGATTATGTTTTTTCAGCTTTCAGTTATTCTCAGCCACTTGCTGACACAGAAAGACCTTGAATATATGGTGTATGAAGATGTCCATTATATTTAGTAAAGCTGTGATGTGACCCACCATCATCCCTTATCCATGATATTATGTGGAAGAGAATCTTACATAATTTTTTCTGATTATTACATAAATCTCTGTGTTTTTATCTGCCATGAAGACATGGGATATTTAAAAATCTTGCTTCTACCTAAAATTTCCCGTGTAATCCTTTTAAGCAAAAAATCTATAAATGCCCAGTGTTTCTTGTGTAATGTTTCTCACCATTAATGTTTGTCTGAAGTTGTTTGAACAGTACCTTGCTCTTTATAAGTCTTTCTGCTTTGCTGTTGGCTCTAAAATGTAGAGCCAGGTACACTTAAGCATTCTTACCTCATAGAAAAGTATGGCATGTCTGTCCCTAAAATTTGAAGTTGCCATAACTAAAAGAAAGCAACTGTGTGTGTTTGTGTGTATGTGGTAATCTTTTAATCTGCTGTTTCCATGAGAAATTACAAAGGAGAAATAGATACAAGCTTTGAGAAACATGGATCTTTTTTCCTTTAATTTCCCTTTGACTAACTGAAGAAAGTATTTTCTAATGTGAAGTTTCAACCTAGAATCATTCTTTTCCCCATACAGTTGTGAGTGTTTTTCCTTGTTTGGTTTGGTTTTGCTTTGGGAGGCTGTGTGCTGTTCCTTCTGTTTCTCAAATCTTTGACCCCTTTGTTGTCACAAACAAAGTCAGGCACTGTATGGGCAGTTCCCAGAGACACAGAGTCCCCGAGGCACACTCATTGGGACCAATCAGAAAAGAGCCTTGTAATATTAACGGCTGGGGATGTCCTTTAACCTTGTCCAGGTCATGTTTACATTCTCTGAGCTGTGTGGATTGACCTTGATGAATCCGACTCACAGTGATGAATTTCTTCAGCTTGGTTGTTGGTATGAGCAGGATCTCGCCTCAGCTAATAGTGTGTTTAAAAACCACAGCCATTTATCATGATTTATCATGATTTAATCACTAAATAGTGTTAATTGAATGTTGACTCAGTACAGAGTACGTATATAGGTTTTATTTTCAAAGAAATTGTTAGATTCTTCTTACATGCTAAGAAAAGTAGTTTCTTTTCTGTCTTTGCTTTTTGTCTGAGGTATATACCTTCATGATAACATCCTAGTGGGTTTACTATTAATTTTGGTAATTACATGAACTTGCACTTGTGTTTTCTTTCCTAAGTATTACAAGTTACTCATTACGTAAAAACCAGTTGCTCACTTAACCTTAATTTTCTAGTTTTACGTACAAAAGCATCTTTTTTTTTCTTCTCTAATGATGTGATGGAAGAAGAAAGCTCTTGTCGCATTGTTGCTCCCAAAAGCCTACTGGGATTCCATCAGTTTGTGGTCATTTACCTCTTTGGGATTTTTATTCTGTCCATTAAAATGTATTAACTGCGTTTAGAAGATTCTGATAGTTGTAGTGAGATTATGCCCACGTATTCAGGTAGAATGGATATGTTTCTTTTGGTGAGAGTTTTTGGAGCCCAGTTAGTGGTGGTTGAGATTTGGGGGTTTAAAAATGTAGTGATGGAAGTTTGAACTTTTCACTGGAAGAATATTATGCATTAGTTGATGAAGAGAAATCATCTTTGTATGAATTCAGTCTTTATGTTTTCCTTGTAGGATCATAAGGAGATATCTGTCTGGCCCTTATGTATGCACGCATGTTTTTCGGTATTCTGTGACTGTCTTATGGGAGTTTGTTTCCAGGAGTCAGCACTACCACAAAGATTGTAACTATTCTGATAGAGTCAAAAGTGGATTGTCACAAATTTTTATATAGATTCATAATAAAGACACAATTTTTAAAACAGCATGTCCAATTTTGAACCATTTACTATTACAACATTTTTGCAGTTTGGGCTCAGTTTTTCAGGGAAAAACCTATCAGTCTAAACACATGCGCACACACACACACACAGAGTAAATGATTTCTGATTTTGACCTTGGGTTTTGTCCTCTTTGGAAAGTGGCTTTCTCAGGCAAATAAGATAATGTTTACTATTTCCACTAAAAAAAGTAAATGTCTTTTGATTTGAAACCTCAAGACTTTGGAATTTACAACAAGCATATTTCCAGGCTAATTTATGTAATGACGATGACTAGATTTCTTTAACTAGAGATATAAATGTATTTTTAGGCTATATTCACCTTACTGAATGTTTCAGCAGCCATGAGTAGGGTTGTGATCAAAATACTTTGCAATTAATCATTTGTAAATTTGTAAATCATTACTATTCAATATTAGGCCATCACCTATGTTATGTGATTCAAATTTATTTACATTTTAAGGGACACACAAAAATCTACTCAAGCAACTCTGACTGCCCTGAAATTCTTAAAGTCAGTTTTGTCATGCAAATGCTATCTGGAAGGGGTAATATATTAACCATTATTAGCCATTAATTACTACTTAATAGTAGCTAAGTATCCAAATGAGCTAGCCAGTCAGTTAGGGAAAGAAGGAAGTGCATGATGCAATTAGCAAGTGGAGGAACATACAGACTTTCCTGGTGGGCACTGCAGGAAGACCCAGAGCAGATAGCAAGACGCTGGCTACCAGCTGAGAACACTTGGGAGGTGGTACATGTTAACATTTTGTCATTGGAGGAATAGCAATCAGCGTTATAAGAGGGAGGAAACTGCAGCTGGGGTGATCAGGGAAGCTGAATTTGAGCCAGCCAGTGAAGGATTTAGGAACATGTTTATTATTATTTTTTTTTGCGGTACGTGGGCCTCTCACTGTTGTGGCCTCTCCCGTTGCGGAGCACAGGCTCCAGACGCGCAGGCTCAGCGGCCATAGCTCACGGGCCCAGCCGCTCCGTGGCATGTGGGATCTTCCCGGACCGGGGCACGAACCCGCGTCCCCTGCATTGGCAGGTGGACTCCCAACCACTGCGCCACCAGGGAAGCCGCGTGTTTATGTTTTTTTTGCTTCCTATCCTCTTCCTTGTTTCTACCCACCTCTTTGTGCCATATTTGTTGATCCTGGATCCCCCGGCTCTCAGGTCCTCTCCTTACCTTGCATGGCATGGTGCAGACTTCCACAGGCTGCTTTTTCTAGGACCCGGTCTGCTGGGTTCACCTCCTGCAGTGGTACTCAACCATTAGACTTACTGGGAGAGCTTTTAAAGCTCCTAATGCTCATCCTGCACTTAGACCAATTACATCAGACTCTCTCGGGGTGTTCCCAGTCATTCCAGCCAAAGCTGGTAACCACCAGACTGGTGAGAGGCCCAGGTGGAGGATGAGAGGGAGGGAGGGAGGGAAGAAACCCTAGCTCTCCGTAGGGTTTTGTGTGAGCTTTGGAGATTGTGCCCTCTAATCCTTTCATGTGGTTCTTGCCCTGGCCTCGGATGGTTTCTTCACAGGCAGGTGTTGATCAGTACTCAGCCGGAGACTGCAGGGGAACTGCGGGGAATCAGTACTGCAGGGGAACCCTCTGCAGCCCTCTCTCGATGTAGTTCCCTCCACTATGGTACTCAGCCCTGCTCCCAGACTCTCAGCCCTGCCTCCTCAACTCAGGAGTCCTCTGTACCCTGTCAGACGGCATCTCTGATAGCTGCTGCATCTCACCTATGGCTCTGCCTGCTGTGGGGGACCTTGAGCTCTGGTAACATGGCCCTCACCCTTCATCCTTCGGACCTGGACCCTCTGGGGGCTGTCTGCGGCTTTCTCACCGTACTCTGGCTTCTGGGCTCTTCCACCACCTATCTAACCAAGCCCCCGAATTAAGATTGGTGCCTGTTTCCCTGATTATATCCTAACTTATACACAATCCTTAACTGCTTAGAACTTCTGATGACAATCGCCGCAGTGAAGGAATAGAATGGAAATAGAATAACTCAATTCTTGATTTAAAAAAAAACAAGATGGTGGACCTTAAACAACTTTTTTCCCTTCTCATGTCCTAATGGAGTGTTACTTCTTATTTAAAAATTGACTTTCACCACAATAGAAAAAAATGTTAAGGCTTATTTCTCATAGTAAATTTGAACTCATAGTAAATTTGAAATTATAATTTACACATAATCTAAAGGAGTATTACTCTGTGTTGTTTAAAAATCAAAACCCTGAATATTTGTTAAGTTTAGTTGAACAAACAGTTTATTTAGGCCTGGGGAGCCCCAGATTAATAGGATGCAAGGATGAGCACTAAAAGGATGGGAGTTGGAAAAGACAGGGAGATTGAAGGCCAGATGAGTGCTGGGATTAGGAAAAGGAGCTTTATTCTGGGTGCAGTAGGGAATTATAGCAAGGTTCAGAGCAGGGGAGGGCCACAGATTTTCATTTATTTGCAATGCAGTGGGTAACTTTGAAGCAGGGAGCCCACTGAGAAGGTTCTCAAAATAGTCCAAGTGAGAGGTGTTACAGTCCTGGTATGCAGCAGTAGCAACAGAAATTGAGGGAGGTAAAATCAGCGGAATGGTTTGATGTGGGAAGTGATGTAGAGACTCCCATGTTTCAGCTTGGGTACAGTGGTTCCACTAAATCCCGTAGGAAATTCAAGAAGGAGATGCACAATTGGGGAGAGGGTGGTAAGGCAATTAGAATCCAGTGTTGGGTGTGTTTAGCTTAAAATTGGAACATCTACATGGGAATGTCTAGATGACAGTTGACTATTATAAGACTTAAAGCTCAACAAAGAAGTTAGGATTGGGGATACAGATTTGGGACAGTTAAAACCAGAAATATGGATAAGATCAACAGGGAAATCTTGTGGTGAAAGAAGAGACGTGGGCTAAGGAAAATCAATTATGATTGTCTCCAAGATTTTATTCTGAGTTTCTCATCTTATTGAAATGTTAGCTTATGTTTTATTGCTTAAGGTAAGTATCCTAATGCTTATGAGGAATTGTGTTGTATGATACTTGCTGTACCTGTTTCCACATCTTGCTTCAGGAGCAAATGACTTTCTGAGCACCCCTCCAATGCCATTACCTGATCCAGGCGCCCTCTAGGAGTGTTTTATAAATGGACCTGAGACATAAGCAAGGGAGAGGGAAAAGTAAAGGGAGAAGGAATATAAGGAGCAGAGATCGAAAGTAAGAAAATAGCGAGAGGAATAGCTGCTGTCTCCAGGGGAAGGTTTCTTCCTGTCCTTATTCATGAAAGGCAGTGTTACATAGTGGTTACAAGCATGGGCTGGGAGTCACGTTGCCTGGTTCAGAGCTTGGCTCTGCCGCTTGGAACCATGTGGTTTTGGACAAGTTATATTACTTTTTGTATCTCTGTTTTGTTACCTGTAAATAGGAATATCATTAGTACTAACCTCTTTTTTTTTTTATGAAGACTAAATGAGTTAAAAACACAGCAATTGCTTAGAACAGTGACTTGCATATATTCGGAGTTCAGTGGATTTTTTTATTATTACTTTGCCAATCTTCTGATACATTATGTTGCTTATAAGTACAAGACCCATTGGATCTGATAAAAATACAGTGACTTAGTATATTATCAGTTGTGTACAGATCATTAAGGCTGCAAAGTTGTTTGTGGGTTTCAAAATAAGTAATTCCTCCTCAAAAACATTTTGGTCAAATTGAGATCTTCTCCCACCAATTTATGATGACTGTAGATTGTTTATATTCTCTGTGCTATTTTTTAGGGCTTGGTGACTAACTCCGTAATAGCTGGCATACAGAATGATTGTGATTGTAGCCATTATTATTTATATGTGGGTAGGTTTCTGTTTTTTCTACTCCTTTCCCACTTTACCTTCAAAGATGTTGGTATTCATTTTTATAGGAAAAGTCTTTTAGAGCTATTTCAAGTATAGATTCTCATTATTAATCTGTAAGAGGTAGAGTCTCAAAAGTAGGAGAATTTATGATCAAGAGCCGAAAGGGCATAATTTGGTTTTTATAGCCCCCTGAAAAGAACATCTTTGCTAAGAAATATATTACTGTATGATATCATAGCTACCAGGCTGACTTGTTAATAACAGCGTTCCTGATAATTGAGCTATTCATAGTTCAGAATAAAAGCCCATTGTTGCAAGGTAGTGTAAGTAAATCCAGGGCTTTTAGCTATTGGTGTCATATTTGGTTTTTTTCTCTTCCACCTTTGGTGGCTGCATTGAATGAGATACTCACTGAGTTAGCGAGAGCAGGACTAACTCCGAATGAGCCGTAGCCGTTGTGGTTGCAGGTGCCCCCCTCACCATCTCACGGGGCAAGGCGGGTAGTCCTTGAAGTGCGCACCAAACAAGAGTAAAGACAGCCCCTACAAATTTTCATGACCTAGATAACCACTGCGGAGACAAATTCAGTAGTCCATGGTAATGTGCAAGTTGGACATTTCCTATGGCTTGAAAATTGCATATTAAGATATATACCTGCCTATGGGCTTCCCTGGTGGCACAGTGGTTGAGAGTCCGCCTGCCGATGCAGGGGACACGGGTTCATGCCCCGGTCCGGGAAGATCCCACATGCCGCGGAGCGGCTGGGCCCGTGAGCCATGGCCGCTGAGCCTGCGCGTCCGGAGCCTGTGCTCCGCAATGGGAGAGACCACAACAGTGAGAGGCCTGCGTACCGCAAAAAAAAAAAAAAAAAAAAAAAAAGATATATACCTGCCTAGAGAAACCTTTATACACACACAGAAAGAGATGTACAAGGATGCTTACTTGCTTGCTGCAGCTTTCTAACAGTGAGAAAGAGAATTAGTCGAAATATCCATCTATTGGGGAGTGGATACATTCAATATGGTATAGTCATAAGATGGAATATTATGGAGAAGTTAAAAGGAATGGATTAGATCAATATGTCAACATGGAAAGCTCTCAAAAATATGTTGAATGGGAAAAAAAACAAGTTTCAGAATGATACACAGTTTGGTACACTTATGCAGATTTTAACAATCCATTTCAAAAGTTATACATATTTTTATGGATATACCTAATTGTATAGAAAAACATTTACATTTATAGAGGGAAAATGCATTCTGAATTCATATTAGCCTTAGCTTTCTGGACAGGACATAAAAAGAAGGGACTGGGATGGGGAACAAAGAGGACAAGGAAGGCCCCCACTTTATCTGTAACATTTTGTTTCTTTAAGGAAATATAGCAAAATATTCATAATTTCCACTCTTGGTGCTACATATATGTATTCCCTACCTTTTTTGGTATTTTATATTGGAAAATAGCTTGAAGCTTAGGTCTCCTTACAGTGGATCAATATAATTATCCTCCCATAAAAAGATCAACTGTGTGTGTGTGTATGTAGCTGTATATGTTTTAAAGAGACATACTGTATCCATATATATCAGGTAAACATTGAGATTTTGTGCCACTAATATGTATAGTGCCCATATATCTTTCCCTAAGTAGCATAAATTTAAGTGATTAAAAGCCTACTTTACATAATTATCATGGCCTCAGGTCTTATTTCTTTCTCTTTAAAATGAAATCAGGTGCAAATTTATACTATCTCATTAGGAATTAGTGTCAAAATGTATCCAACAACCCTGATTTGGGTCATAATCATAATATTGATACTTCTTTATATATAAAAAGAAATCAGGGTACCAAAAAGCCAAGTGATATCCCAAAAGATCATGAAGTTTACTGCTGACAGTGAGTCCAGGTATGAGAGTTCGCACCAGCTGTTTAATTATCTCGAGTCATACAGTGTCAATTTACTGCCTTTTTTGTTTTTTTTTTGTTTGGTTGGTTTTTTTGCGGTACGCGGGCCTCTCACTGTTGCGGCCTCTCCCGTTGCGAAGCACAGGCTCCGGACGCGCAGGCTCAGTGGCCATGGCTCACGGGCCCAGCCGCTCCGCGGCATGTGGGATCTTCCCAGACCGGGGCACGAACCCGTGTCCCCTGCATCGGCAGGCGGACTCTCAACCACTGTGCCACCAGGGAAGCCCATTACTTCCTTTTTTGTACAAGTCAAAAACCTAAGCAATCTGGCTAACTATATTTCTACTTATCCTTGGAATATTTGGTAGACTGTAATTATATAATTTCATTAGGATGCTTTGAAGAGTAGATAAGAAAAGAAGTATTCTTAGAGCTTACTTCATAGCATACCCCTCCAAAGCCTTTCCAACTGGAAGGAAGAATACCACCCCATTCTTATTTCTCAAGTATTAATCATCTTTTCTCTGCCTTTTCTCTGCTGACAACAACATCTTTGAATAGTAATCTGTAGGCTGACAAACAGTAACTTGTTAACTTTTTCTTTCCTTTAGAAAGATAACATGTAGATGGAAGCTCAGACATTTTTGGAAAGTATCAACGTTACGTTACGTTTGTCTGGGGACTGGATCTTTGGACCATGGCACTGTGTGTTGTGGACTGCTGAGTGCAGTGAGGACTCCTCAGCGATGGAGGGTTGGCATGGTCCTGGGTGACAACTGTGGATGTTGGCCAAGCATTTCACTCCTTTTAGGAGAATGAACAAGAGCAGGAAGCAAATTGGTCCAGTTTTGACTCCAGTCATCTTCCCAAGCCCTGGTAGGAGTGTTGGGTAGTCTAGTAGCTCTCCTGTTTCCTTATATTCTTCTTTTTGCCAGTTCACCTGTAAAGAGTGCACACGTGTTTGTGTGTGCATGTCTGTGTGTGTATGTGTGCATTTGACCTAGGTTCAAATCCCACACTTACTGTATGTCTGACCTTGGGTAAGTCAGCAGTTTAGCTTTGTTAAGCCTCAGATTCCTCATTTGTAAAGTGGTGGTAATAATTGTATCTAACTTCATAGCATTGTTAAGATGAATGAGGTAATGCATAGCACATAGTAAGTGCTCAACTGTAAACAACAGGTAGTGTTATCAATATTCTTGTTATTATTAATTCATTCCTTCAGCAAGTACTTATTAAGCACACACTAGGCAACAGACACTTTTCTAGGCCCTGGGGATATATGGAGTGTGTGATAAGATAGACAAAGGCTGGTCCTCTTGGAACTAACCTATTGGGGTAGACAGTAAACAGTAAACAGATTATTTCATTGCTGATAATGATGAGTGATCCATGGCAAAATTAATGCAGGATGAGGGTCCCCAGAGCAACTGAGGAGATGCAGCTGTTTCGGCTTGAGTCAGCTGGGTGGCGGCTTTCTCCGAGGAAGAGACACCTGAGCAGATTGATATTTGAATAGAAGCCACCCAGTGAAGATGAGGAAACCACAGGTGTGAATGGCCTGAGGAGAGAGTGAAGAATAATAGAAGTCAGTGAGGTGGGCAGGGCTTGGGCGAGGCCTCCAGGTCACACTGAGAGAGAGAATGTTTTTCCAAGAGAAGTGGGCAGCCATTGGTGACTGTGAGCAAGAGGTGACATGAACAGATTTCTACTCTGATATTTCTTTAAAACACTTACATGGGTGGAGCATTTATTATTGTTTATCCTGCCCTACTTTAGAAAAGTCCCATTTTACTTCATCCTCTGAATTTCAGAGAAATTATGAGTTGTTCTATGAGTCATAAGCTGGTGACTCATGCACGACCTTTGTTCATTTAGTGCTTTCAATCCCAGATGAAGGTTTTTTTTTTTTTAGCAACTTCAAAATTTCAGAATAGCCATAGACTCTAGAGGATAAATAAAAAATAAAAAATTTAAATTAAAAACCCTCCAACCTTAACAAAAAATATAATTACAGTATATTGATAATATATATTATTATTAATAAAAATAATAATAGTTATTACACTGCCGTTTCAGCACTTATACGTACAAGTGCTTACCAAGGCACAGTGCTAAACGCTTCACCTTCAAGCCCTCATTTCATCCTTGTAACAGCCTTGTGAGTTAGGCATTGTGGTGTCTGTTTTAGAGAGGGGAAGTTCAGAATGGTAGAATAGGTTTTCCACGGTGACACAGCTAGTAAATAGCAGAGGTAGGATTCAAACCAAGCCACTCAGACTCCAAAGCCTATGTTCTCAGCTACCTTATAGACTCATAGGCACATAGACTTAGATTGGCCAGTATTTTGTCCCTTTATGCAACCCAGTCTCACCTCTTCATCTTACTCTTTTCTGCTCTGAGTAATCAGTGCCTGGTACAACTTTTTCATCTGTCACAAACACCCTCCTGGTAAGATCTCCATTCCTCTAAAATGCCCCATTCTCTCAAATTATCCCTTTTACCCCCAGTGAAACTCTCATTCCTCCAGATTAGCCACCCTCAAGCAGTGTTAGGAAGAGAGTAATGTGATTAAACCAACTCACACTGAATCTAAGTGGCAAAAACTGTTTTTTAATGATGACTAGGTATCATATAGAAAGAGTTACTTCACAATTAAGTATTGTGTTCAATATTTCTTTAAAGAAGCCTTTATTAAATGACCAGGTTCTGTTCCAGGGATACAGTGTTGAACAAGACAGACAAGGTCCCTCTTTCATGGAGTTCGCTTTCTGGTAGGGGGCGGATGACCATAAAACAAAAAGAAAATGCTGGGTGCTACAGAAGTGTTAACTTAGGCACCTAAGACGTTGGGAGTTGGAATAGAGTAAAGCAAATAAAATGGAGAGTTCCTTTGGGCAGGGCCTGGTGTAGGTGGAATGAGAAAGAGTTATCTTATGAACTGGACATCAGATGGGTGGTGGTGCCACTCACCAAGCAAGGGAACCCAGGGAAGGGCTATCAGTCCTGGAGTATGGGACTTGCGGAAATCCTATGAGATGATGCCCATTGGGAAGTTGCATGTATAAGTCTAGATCTTGGGAGAGAAGATGAGGCTAGAGACATCTGTGCAAACCATTGGCCTGTGGGTAGAACAGCTAGCTCCCTCCCAGGGACGTGAGGCTTCTGTAATCATCTTCCCCCTCTTCTCCTCTCTCTTCCCTTCCCTTCGGCTAGGAAATCGACTTTGGGAAATCGTCTACCTCAAACAAGAAACATGTTGCTGTCAGTGTTACTTCTGGAAGCAGTGCCCTAGAACAGGACTGTCGGGAGGCAACAAGTTCAGTGCTTCTAAGATGGGGATGAGAATTATATTCTAAAGTCAGAACATGAAGTCTTGATGGCTGTACCTTTAATGTTCTCTTGATGTTATTCATTCATAACTCAAGACCTTCATCCTACAGTGAGCCTCCATTCACCCTTACAACTGTGGCCCCTGCATTTCTGTGGGCCTGGAGAACCCCAGTACCAGAGGGAATAGGATGCCCAAAGTAGCCTAATGGCTTAGGTGTGATTTTCTGTGCCTAGTGCTTATCTGTTAAGTACAGTGTAAACTGAGAAAGAAATCAAGCTAAGACTATAACAGCAAAGAAATCATTGTTATTGTATTTAACACAAATGCCCGAGTGTAGGATTGTTTTTATTGCCTTACCTCAGGAATGCTACTAACAGGTGGAATATACTTTATTCCACAGAGAAGATTCTTGTGTCTTTAATAGGGAACAATTTTATGCTCAGTTTCCTAATTAGGCTAAATCAGAAAATCATTGTTTCCATTTCCAATTTCTAGATCACCAATAAAAATAAATGGAAATAATATTATTGTAGGCTTTACAATTTATACAGTTTTCATAAATATTTTTATTGTTACAACCACCTTGCAAAACTGTTAAGTTTTCTTATATTCATTTTACAGTGGTTTGATGAGAGCCGGCTATCCTTCATTGGTGGAAACACCATGTTGACTCCCAGGGGGCCTGGGGTGGAGCCCCTGAGAACCTGCAGTCAGGGTTCATGGAGCCCCAGGGTCTGTTCCTAATTGAGTTAGAGAGTGTGGGTATTAGGGTAGAGAACTGTGTTGCTTTGGACTGAATTGTGTCCCCCCAAATTCATATGTTGAAGCCCCGACCCCCAATGTAATGGTATTTGGAGTTGGGACCTTTGGGAGATAATTAAGGTTAGATGAGGCCATGAGCATGGGGTCCTCATGATGGGATTAGTGCCCTTATAAGTAATCACACTGGAGAGCTGGCTCTAGCTCTTTCTCTGAGCCATGTGAGGACAGAGTGAGAAGGTAGCCATCTGCAAGCTAGGAAGAGGGTCCTCACCAGAAACGGACAGTGCTGGCACCCTGTCTCAGATTTCCAACCCCCAGAACTGTGAGAAAATAAATTTCTGTTGTTTAAGCCACCCAGAGCAGGCTGTGGCAGCCTGAGACTTAAGACACGTGCCTAAACAGATAGAGCAAGGAGAGCCTGAGGAGGGTATAGATGGCTGGGATTCCCAAAGATTCTAAGAGTCAGAGGACACTAGAGTAGGAGGGACCTGTGGCCCAACATGGGGATGACAGTTAGAGTGGGTCTGGCAGTGGCAAGCTTATTCTTCTGCTTGTATACACATTCCTGGTAGCAGGTATACTGGTTGGTTGGTCAGAGCTACCATGAAAGCCTAGGAAGGAACAGATTGGCTATGATTTGCCTAAGGTCCACCCTTCTGAGTGATGGAGTAGGGACTCAGCCCAGGGTCTCTGGCTTATAATTCCCATGCTCTTTTCAGTTTATCAAGAGCAATGTTGGTATTCATCAAAGTAGATGAAGACCAGTATCATTACTATTTCATTACTCAGTCAAGTTACTATTAATTACTATTACTCTTTCATTACTATTAAGTTATTACTAATAATTGAGTTATTCTTAGTTCTGTTAATGAGATTTTGTTAGAAACCTAACAATTTGTTTCAAGTACAGAGAGAATATTACAGCAGCTAATCTCTATGAAACAAGATGTTTAAGGTAGGGTGGCCATTAATATTTTTGTGTGTGAAAAAGAGCACCTTTTAAATTTCCCTGAGTTCCTGTCAAAGTCTTACACTCATGATGGAGAGGCTCTGCTGACCATGGAAAGGGCCTGAGATTTGACAGCAGAAGACCTAGAGTTGAGTCTTGGTTCTGCAGTTTATTTAGACCTTGCAACTTGGTTATTAACCTTTCAGGGCCTTGATTTCTTCAGCCGTAAAATAGAATGAACGATAACTCTTGCCTTTCCTATTTCAGAAGATTATTGGCAGGAATAAATGAGATACTAAGTGGGGAAAATGCGAAAGAATTGGAGAATATTACAAAAATGTTAGTATGGGGGGATGGGCATGGGGCGGGGCCTGCAGCAAACAGAAGTCTCAAGACCACTGATGTTGATGCTTTTTCTTCCCGAATGTCACAAAAAGAGGGGACAGACGTGGCTTGAACAAAATCTACTATTCAGTTAAGTTCCCTGTTTTAAAAAAGAAGAGCACAAAATCCCTAGTCACAAAAATTTATTAGTTGACAAGTTTGGGGCAGGAGTTTATTGTAATTGTATTTGCATTATTTTTTCCATACTTGAAAGATCCAGAAGTTAATTGTCACTTCCGGGAAGGTGTTTAGCATTATGACTTGGGATCACATTGAATTAAGTCTGGAAGTGAAAGTTCAAGAAAGGGAGGGAGGTGGCCCCAAACCCAGTGATGCTGGAGCAGTTGAGACTCCTTCCAGTGGGTTCTGTGGAGCCACCTCAGGGGTCGAGGAATGGAGAAGATCGGGGCGCCGTTCAGCACCCGTGGTGGGTGAGCCCATCTCAGAGACTTCCCAGGCTCATCTAGAGACCTGCAGGCGTGGTGAGCAGAGCCTGTGCCTGTGGTCGGATCTACCCAAGATGCAGCCTCCTGAACAGCCCCTGTCTTTGTTCTCCTCTCACAGTCCTGCTCTCTGTGTGGGGTCGGGGATGAGGGTGGGGCTGTGCCCCTGCGTAGTTTCTGCTCCTTACGCAACCCAAACCCTACAGTCGACTTCTGATTATTTGATTTCAAAGTCGGCTTGCTCGAGGCAGCCCTTGTCCAGCCCACAGGTGGAGGCAGAAATCCTGGCTCATCCCGTGTCCTGCCTCAGCATTGATACCTGAGGCCTCTGGGGCTACATCCGTAGAAATGGTCTTTTGGTCCATTTCATCTCAGAACACAAAATTTTGCTGGGTAAGTTCTTCTTTTGTGATCCAGGATATTGGGCAGCCGTTGAGTGGCATTTGTTTTTCTACTTTTCTCTTACCTCATTCCTACTAATCATTCATCAAAGTTTAAAATATTAACCATCTTCTAAAGTCAACTCAAACATACACCCAACTTTCTTAATCCAAGTGCACAGCTGCTACCAGAAGCATAACTAGGCCAACACGACCAGCCCCTGTCTCCACTGGTCCAATCCAGAGGCGTTTCTTCAAGCCCGTGTCTAGGTTTGACTTCACGCAGGGGCCTTGGTGTAGGAACACAGGACGTTGTTATTACCTGCCGAAAGAGCCCTAGGGCAAGAGGGCAGGGACCTTGACCTTCCACTGGCCCACTAACGGTGACCCCATTCTACCTCTCTGGACCTCGATTTCCTTGTCTCTCTAAAATAAGAGGATTGGACTTGATGTTGTGTCTTTGTTTAGTTCTACCTCTAATGATCTAACTTTTTACTTTGCTTGGTTTCAGTATGTGAAAAACCACACATCAGATCTCACCCCTCCCTGCCCACCCTGCCAAGGACTCAGGCTTTGAATGGTTTTTGCTGATAAGTCAGAAATGTACACGCAGCCACTCATGCCAGCTCATCCAGGCCATGCCATGACAACAGACTGTCTAGCCAGTGATTGGGGATGTGGTTTATGATAGCAGTCTGTTGGGATCTGTGTGTAGAGAATTTTGTTTCTCCAACGCCAGCTGACTTGAATGGAAGTTAGAATCCTAAACCTTAGACATTTCTCCATGTGCCGGCTCAGACAGAATTTGTAAAAGACTTGGCTGCCCTTGGTGAAATATGTGCATTGTATTTAATGGTAGTTTACACATTTGCAAGATGTTTGCAGTTTTTCTTGACGTGCTTATTTGATCTTTTCAAAACCCCTGTAGTGTAGCCCGGGCAGTTAGGACCATTCCTGAGAAAAGTCCACTTCCAGGATGCCTGTGCCCTGGATTCCACCACTTCAGCCCAGGTGCAGCATACGTCCCACTGTGCTGCCCCTTGTGAAAACACATTTATTAGCACTGTTTGTCAAAGCCTTTCATTTTACACCAGCCTCTGGAAAAGTAAATAGCAATCCGCTAGATAACGTAAATGAATAAATATAGTCAGATTGGGTTGTACAAAATGCTAACAATCCTCTGCTAAGGCTGCAGACTAACTCTCTGACTTCAGAGGCCAGAGAAGCGGCCACTGGTGTCACAGGCTCTACTTCTGGTCCACAGAGTTCACGGCTCTTGAGTAAAACAACAACAACAACAAAAAACTGGCACTCTTTACTAAATTTTGTTTCATGTTGGAGTTGTAAGTAGCCTTGGAGGTCATTTTTGTGAGCTGAATTGTGTTCCCTGAAGATGCGTATATGTTAAAGTCCTATTCCCCAGTACCTCAGAATGTGACTGCATTGGAGATAGGGTCTTTAAAGAGATAAATTAAAATGAGGCTGTTAGGGTAGATCCCAATCCAATATGACTGATGTCCTTATGAGAAGAAGAGATTGGGATGCAGACACATGCAGAGGGAAGACCATGTGAGGACACAAGGAGAAGTTAGCCACCTACAAGCCAAAGAGAGAGGCCTCAGAAGAAACTAATCCTGCCAACACCTTGATCTCAGACTTAGAGCCTCCAGAATGATAAGAAAATAAATTCTGTTGTTTAAGCCACCCCGTCTGTGGTATTTGTTACAGTAGCCCTAGCAAAATAATACAGCCAGGTAGGCCTAGCTTCATCCCAGTTTGGTTCACTTCCCCCTAATCCTTGGCAGATTGTTACTAAGCCTTTGTTTGGCCCCTTCTAGTGATATGGAACTTGCTATCTCACAAGGTAGCTAAGATCTTTTGTCACATAGGACTCTTTCACTTGAGGTGGCAGAAAACCTTACCCAAAGTGGCTTAAGCAAAACAAGGGGTGTATTGTCTAACTTAAAAGTCTAGCAGATGGCCTTAGGTGTGGCTTTAATCAGGTCTCAAATGATGTGATCAGAGCCTGGCCTCTCCATCTACTAGCTCTGCCTCCTGTTGAGCAGGCTTCATTTCTAGGCTTACACCGGAGGTCCCAGGCAGGTCCTCATCTTCCCAGGATCAAGTCCACTTGAAAAGAGAGAATGCCGCATTCCCTTAGTTTCTGCTTAGCAGCTAAAACAACAATATTGTACTGACTGCTCTCAGGTATGGGCTAACACAGCCCACGCCCTGTTCAGCAGTAAAGCCCTTCACATATTTGAATGTCCCTCCTGCCGCTTTGCTTCTCCAACTCCCTCAGGGATTTTCCCCAGAACATCTTATCCCAGACTCTCCCCTTTTTAATCTTCCCCCTCATTCAGACTCCTTTCTTTTTCTCTCTTTTTTTTTTTTTTGTCAGCGATCTTCTAATTGTACACACTTCCTGCTGTAGTCAGGCCAAAGTCAAGAACAGTAGGATTATTATGTCCTTTTGGTTTGGTCATGATATTCCTTCAGCCTGAATTTTGATGAACTTGTTTAGTTCCCTCAAATTTAGCTTAGGGTCAACTAAAACTCTTGAGGCCTTTTTCAAATTAATTGCTATGACAAATGTCAATGATTCTTGTTTGGAAATTATAGAATTTGTATTTTATGTATACCTCAGGCCATCCCATGGAAAATTTTTAAACAAAATCATGGTGTATGTGGGTGTGTGCTGTATATGTATGTGTGTTTGGTCATTTGACTTTTACCCTAATGGAAGGTATAACAACAAAACAGCATATTGTATCTTTTAAGTGGTTGGGTTCCATTAATCAAGGTTCTATTTTGTTTTAAGCATCCTTATTTTTCTACCTAGAGATATACAAAGCTAAGAAAAAGTGGGCAGATAAACTAAAAGAGCAATGCAAAGATGTAAATATGGCCAGGAACCAGCACGTGACCCGGCTGATGGTTCCCAGTATTATACTCTTAGCTTATCTGTCATTTGAAGAGGAAAGATTCGAAGGCAGCAAAATAAAGAATGACTTAAGACCAGCAGAGACTGAGACTTCACTTTTATCTTCTCTTTTTCTAGCAGAAAAAAATAGAAGGAAGTATTAGTAGCTGCAGAAAACATACATAGCTAGATGAATATTCTTTTTCCCCCGTTTACTCTTCTGATACACAGTGTGGTTCTTATTCTCTCTTCTACAAAGATGGGTCAGTGGCCAGCTACATACACCTGTTTGGCGATAGAAGCTTGGTGGTTTCCAGGGTCTCTATTGGTGATCCCTTTGGCTATGCTGTGGTTGGTATGGCAGTGCCACTGACTCTTTGAGCTTTGTGGCTTCCATGCTAACTCTTATTCTGGTGAGATAGGCTTGTGGGTACCCGAGATCCTTGTTATCTGCTTGTGCACATGTGTTGAGGATCCATTGCATGGTGCTTCAGGATGCCCTGCAAAAGCAAACTATAGTCAGCTATTCATTGAACTATTCCTTGTCCACATAAATGACTGAATATTTATCTTCGAGCATAGCCTGTTAACATTAATCAAAAATATTGCCAAATGTGGACATCCACTTTTTTAATCATTCTATTTCTAGGCCTCTTTTATAAGTCAATTCATTCTTTCACATACCCATCACTTATTCCTATACCATGATCAAGTATCTTATTATACATATATATATAATTACAAGTATGTATATATAATTACCAATATAATAGGTGCCTACATACACATATAATTACAAGTATAGTATATGCATAGTTTACATTTATATCGTGTTCACTACCATATGCCTGGCACTTAACACAGGGTATGTTCATTCAATAAATATTTGTTGTGTGATGTTCTGTTTAAAGTATTTATATTTTCCCTCTAGTCCATGAGTATTTATTGAGTGCCTGCTATGTGTCAAGCATACGAGATAAATCTGAGCCAACATAATATGAAATAGACATCACTCTGCATGGAGCATACAGTCAAGTGGTCAATGTCCAGTTACAACAGAGCTAAGGGTTATGAGGAGAGGCACGTGATGCTGTGATCTTGTGTAAGGAGCTGAGTGAGATCTGAAGGAGGAGTAGGAATCAGGTCACAGGTAGGGATGGGTGGGGACCGTGGCCCAGTGGGTCCACTGGGAATTCATGTGGCTAGAGGACAGAAGCGGGGCAGCGCGCTGTGCCAGGTAATCTACCAAAAAAGGTGTTTTATAAGAGAATCTTTTTTTTGGTTGTTCTTAGCGGTTTTGATTCAAAGGTTCCCATTGTATTACATATAATACTTTCTGATGATCCAAGTGGCTCTTGAACCAAATGAATACTTTTCTTAAGTTTATCTCTATAGACTGCCAATTTCCTTTGTCCAGAAAGAACACAACCATGGCAATGCTGAATAGTTCATGTGCCTTTCTTAACTATTTGTATGAAACTTTGACTTACACCCAATCTCATAACAGATTCAAAAGATAGAAATAATATTGAATATTAATTAAGCTAGAATGTTGTATTATTTTTAAACCAAAATAGAAACCCAGATAATGATCCCTTCAGGTTGGAAAACCATGGGTCAAGAATCATACATCATTTACTGTGCCTATTTATAGCTACATGAAGCACAGTGACTAATCTCCATTCTTTGAGAAAGTAGATATACACATGGGAAGAAATTCAAGAGTTCTAAAAGATACTCAGTAAAGTCTCTCTCCCACCTTTGGGACAGTCCCCCAGCTCCAGCCCCCACCCAGAGCCCATCAGTGATATGAGGTTCTAGTGTCTTCTTCCAGAGATAGTCTCTTCACATTTAAGTGCATACATGTGTATGTAACTCTCCTTCCCTGACGTGAGGATTACAATGCTGTACTTACTGTTCTGCAGTGACTTTAGCTCGCTTTAGGTGACAGTATCAAATAGTTAGTGGTTGGTGGATTAATGATAAGATGTAACGTATTCACAACTTAAACATTTTGAAACACAAAAATATAAAAACATTTGCTAATCTTTGGTTGTAGGGCCAAACCTTTTCTTTGAAAGTGATTCTGTTATTGGGGTTATGATTTCCATCAGTTTTGGTTTCTTTTGTGTGGAACACAGACATAAAGATACTTTAAAAACAATTTGGGTACAGAATTCTATTAGTTTTTTTATTATTTTAACCTAAGTTTTTAATGGCTGCCTTCCCATGCCTAATTTGATAGTTTTTTCCCCATCTTTTAAATGTTTATTTTTACATGATTTTCAAAAAGTACATAACTCACTATGCAAACTCAAAATCTACAGAAATACCCTCCTTAGACAATGAATGGTCTATAATCACAAATCTCCAAGGTAACCATTGATCATGGTTTGGTGTCTGTCTCCTTCTAGATTTGTTTAGGTACTAATATAACTTGAATATGGAGACACACACACACACACAGGACATTTTATGATACAGTGACCAGGAAGCCTTTGTTTTAAGGGACTTTATCTAGTGCTTCCCCATAGGAGGTGTTCAGAAATGTGTGAGGGGGCATTTTAGTTTTTTCAGAGACTGTCACTTAGCGCCCAAGGGCCAGGATCCTAAACATCCCCCGGTGAATGGGTGGGTCCCATATGATAAAGAATGATAGCATCCAAAATGATAGTGGCCCCTCGAGAAACACTGTTTTCATGAGAATAGTGCTTCTTTTTGTCCTCATGTTTTATCCATTTACATAAGATTATATTACATTACTTTACTATAATTCACTGAGCGCTTGAGCAAGGCAGGCTCCTTTTGAGTACAAGAAGAAAAAGACACAGTCCCTGCCTCCCAGGAACTCACGGTCTTCTGTGTATAGCACTTGTAGATTGTGACAAGTACTCTAATGGAAACAAAGAGTATAACAGAGGAAGAGTTATACCTGGGGACATTTGAGATGGTGAGATAGGATCAGTTATACCTGGGGACATTTGAGATGGTTTCTTAGAAGAGATGAGCACTTGCAAGGGTAGGACTCTCACAATCAGAGATACTAGTGCCCAAAGTCGTGTCTTGGAAGAAGGAACAGGTGTGTCATCAGCTCTGCCACTGCTAGGTAAGCACCAGGCATGAGGTGTGACAGCTCCTGCCACATGTTGCCCAGGTCATTTACTCTTGGCCACATTTTCACTCTCTCTGGTTGCTTTTGCTACCACTGTGGCGTGAGAAGTGTCCCGTGGTGGTAGCTCGGGCCCTCTGCTTAGGGTGGGAATTCCAAGGAATGCCAGCTAGGATCCGCTCAAGCCAGCCAGCCCTGGGTATGGGACACAGGGTAGAGAGGACAAGAAAGGGGAGGCAGGACAAGAGATTCCAGACAGTGACAGTAAAACCCTATTCTGCTACATAGAGGCAGAGAAATCCTGGGAGGACACCCACAGTGACATTACATCATGCAGGTTGGTCGGGAGGAGGGGGATGAATATGAAAAAACAGTAATTTTCGAGACTAAAATTTAACTCTTCAAGGCTTAAACCTTCTATTTTAGTTATCTTCTAAAGAGTTTGGATTTATATTTTCCTACCTTTTAAAGCTGACAATCGGGAACATCATCTTACTATAAGGTTGTCAGTGTTAGGTGATTATGCTGGAAGTAAGCTTCATTCTTGGGGAGGAGGGCACTGCTTACACTGAATGCCTGCATTAAGCACCAGAATCCTGACCTTAATTAGCAGCTGATGTCTGTCTGCTCTAGAAAGACATCTGTAGCAATATCTGAAAGAACTTTTTTTTTTTTTTTTTACTGACAAGTTCATATAGACCATAAAAGGATGACCTGGGAATGATGGGACCCAGCCTAAGGGTGAGTCCATATACTGTTTACCATACAGAAAACCTAAGCTGATTCATCCATGAGGCAAAGAGTAGACTGTGCTCCAAGTACCTAGTACTAATGACCACTTCTTCCCCATTAGGACCTGGTGTTCCTAATGAAACTCTAGCTAGGTGACATTGTCCTCTAGCTGAGGACATTGTCCCAATGGCCTGTAACCTGTCAAAATATTACTTTCTGAATCCTGCTTCGTTGCTCGTCTGTCTGCATCTCCACCCAGCCCTGGAGCAACACTTCTGTGCGTTGGAACACAGTGTCTTTGTGCGAGGGCTTGTACCACAGGCTGAGCGCATGTTCAGACTCCATCTGCAAATGCTCCCTGTCTGGTTGATAAGAACCATCCTTATCCAGGGCATTTTGTTTTCATCCAGTATTTTTTCTTTTTTGAGGAACTTTTCTGTTTCTCCATTAGAGGCTTTGCAACATGCTTGCTGCCAATTACTCATTGGGCTGAGAATGGGATCTCTTTGTGTGGTGTTGCCCTTTCATCTCATACATCTGAGAGCACTGTAGGATAATCCTACTTAAATCTTTCTCTGCTGCTCATAACCTGTATTGTCTCTGGAACAGAAATTAATTTCCAGATTGGATCTGGGCTGGAAAAGTTCACTCATCTCTTCATAAATCCTTAGACTTTGATCCTTCTTATATCGTTCAAATACCCTCTCTGCCTGCAAATGCTTGAGGTTTGTGGTTAACCTTTCTATTCCCTCTGCCTGTGATGCTCGTCCCTCCTCCTTTGTCCGTTTGCTTCTAACCCAAGTGTCCTGGGACCCCCAGGGGTAGCTAAGAACCTCTCCTTTGTGTAGCCATAGCACTTCGTGCAGACCTCTTAGGGTATTGTATTAAACTTATTTGCTTCTGTGCCTGTCTCCCCGCTAGACTAAGTTCCTTGCAGGCAAGGAGGATTTCTCTTCATTTTTATTCCCTTTCATCCAGCACAGTGTATGTTACATAGTGGTATCTCAGTTAATGTTTATTGAGCAAAATTCATGTTCTTTGTAATTTAGAAATGTTCTCAGGGGTTATTCAGCCATGTTATAGATGGTTTAAGTTAGAAAAGTAGGGCATCATAATTAATTCACACTCTGTTAGGAATTGCAGGATGACTCACAATTAATTGCTTCTGTATCTTGAATACTGTCTTTCTGAAAAACAAAACAAAACAAAAAAAAACAAATACCAGTTTCATTATAAGATAATCACCGATCGACTTATCCTGTCAACACTGTGGGTTGTGGTTTTGTAAGAAATTAGAAACTCATAAGTACTTTTCTCCTACCATTATATTTTGCTCAAATAAAGAATCAAGGAGTTTGACCAGTGATTTGGGTTTTCCATGGTGTAGTGTTTTCTGCTGAATCATCTGCTCTTTACCAGTTGTGTTCTTTATAGATCAGTTATCTATAACACCTGTTCTAAAATTGTCTTTATTTCTTGTCTGCTTTTATACTTACTGACCTCTTGTGAAATAGGAAAGCAATGATGTTGTTTCTGAGCTATTTCACTGTAGGTATTCAATGGGTCTCTGTATTGAACATTTTTTGAGAGGCATTTTTCAGACTATTTTTCTGTATTTCCAGACCTCTTAATGCTCAGGCAAATTCTAGGACTCCAAACATATGCTCTATATTCAGCATAAAGAATTTGTCTGGAAGATGATCTAGTAAAACATATTATAAATTCCTTTTTATTAGCAAATCCTTAATTTCATGAGTGTGCATGTATTCGTTTCCTAGGGCTGCCATAACAAAGCACCACAGATTGGCTTTAAAAAACAGAAATTTTATTTCCTTACAGTTCTGGAAGCTAAAAGTCCAAGGTCAAGGTGTTGGCAGGATGTATGTCTTCTGAGGACTTCTCTCCTTGGCTTGTCTTCCAGTGTCTTCACCTGGTCTTCCCTCTGTGTCTGTCTCTGTCCTAATCTCTTCTCACCAGGACACTAGTCATGTTGGATTAGGGCCCACCCATATTACATCATTTCACCTTCATCACCTCTTTAAAGGCCCTATCGCCATATCTAGCCACACTCTGAGATACTGGGGGTTAGGACTTAGACCTTCAACATATGAATTTTGGAGGGGACACAGTTCAGCCCATAACAGTGAATACTACAGCAGTTTAAATATCCCATTCAGACATTAAAGAGATTCTTAGGTTGCTGCAATACTTTTCAGTGATTATTCAATAAATATGTTGTCTACTTCTTTCCCTTTTCATAGATCAAAATGCTGCCTTCCTTTCTGCTCATCATTTTACACTTGCTGATTTTTTTAAGCCACCGGCTTTGCCAGAATGGTTGGTGAGGGAGGAATGCTAGCGTCCTCTCTTTTGGAATTCTGGGATAAAAGTTTTATCAGAAAAAAGAAGGATACTTGGACACTTTTCTTTAAAAGAATAATAAGAATAGTAATAATAATACCTTTCATTGAGTGCTTATTATGGGCAACTCACTGTGTTGTAATTATCACAAGCCTGCAGAGTTGATGTTGTTGTCTACTTGATATATGAGGAAATTGAGGCTCTAAGAGATGAAGTAATTTGCGCTGGATACTTCTGATTTTGTGTTTTCACCTTTACGGCCCCTGTTTGGTCCCAAAGAACTATCAGTTGTGAGATTAGAAACATGGAAAAGAACTGAAAGGTATATCAAGCTCGGAGTCACTGGGCTGGTTGGTGGCAATCCGAGACCTAAGGGTCCGAGAAATTACAGACTTCAGTGGCTGAATTCCACGTGGGTAGAGAGAGGTTTGAAGGCATAGCACAGCCTACCTCTTATGGGTTACTTAGGGCCAGGCCCTGTGGACTGTGGCCTGGATAGAATAGCGGTTGTCATGGTAACCCTGATTCAGAAGTGGGCTCAAAAGAAAGGTATCAGATAGGCAATATGAACACAAGGAAGATGTAGTACCACATCTTTTTATGATGGGATTATGGGCAAGAATTACTTGGAGCTGCTTAGAATGAGCTAGATCAGTGGTTCTCCACCTTGGGCTCAGTATGTGAATAACCTGGGGAGCTTTCAAAAGCACAGAGCCTGAGTTCCAATCCTAAAGAGCCTTAGCTGAGGGTGCCATGGGCCTCAACACTAGTTTTTAACAGTTGCCCGAGTAAATATGATGTACAGGCAGAGTTAATAAGAACTAATGAGCTGGGTCAGAGGTTGGCAAGCTATGGCCAGCGGCCAAATCCGGCCTGCTGCCTGTTTTGTAGGACCCAGGAACTAAGAAAGGTTTCTATACTTTCAAGTGGTTGAAAAAAAAAAATCACAAGAAGAATACTATTTTGTGATACATGAAAATTACATGAAATTTAAATTTCAGTGTTCATAATTCGAATTTTATTGGAACGCAGCCCCATCCATGCTTATTCATTTACATGTCATCTATGGTTGCTTTCATGCTACAGCAGCAGAGTTGAGAATTTGCAAAAGACCTACAAGACCTATTTACTATATGGCCCTTTATAGAAAATGTTTGCTGACCATGAGTTAGGCTAAGTTGATGTCATCAGCAGGGCTGCTTTAGAACCTGGAAGGAAACATATTTGTGTAACTTGTGTGTTTGTATAGTGTATTTTGCATTTTAATCTCCTGTGGGCTTTTCCTTGCTGTTTCCTAGCATTGGGACCCTGGCTGATGGATTTATAGCAAGTTTGTTCAGCAAACTTTTTATCAAACAGGTTTGAAACATACTTTTTTCTTCAAAACATACAAGTTAAAAAGAGCATAAAGTCCAAGGAATGTGACAACCCAGACCTTTTCCTTATTGAAGAGCTCCTAAATCCATTCTTTTTTTTTTTTTTTTTTTTTTTTTTTTTTTTTTTTTTTTTGCTTTATCACAAATTTAATCAGTTATATGTATACATATGTTCCCATATCCCCTCCCTTTTGCGTCTCCCTCCCACCCTCCCTATCCCACCCCTCCAGGCGGTCACAAAGCACCGAGCTGATCTCCCTGTGCTATGCGGCTGCTTCCCACTAGCTATCTACCTTACATTTGGTAGTGTATATATGTCCATGCCGCTCTTTCACAGCTTACCCTTCCCCCTCCCCATATCCTCAAGTCCATTCTCTAGTAGGTCTGTGTCTTTATTCCTGTCTTACCCCTATGTTCTTCATGACCTTTTTTTTTCTTAAATTCCATATATATGTGTCAGCATACAGTATTTGTCTTTCTCTTTCTGACTTACTTCACTCTGTATGACAGACTCTAGGTCCATCCACCTCATTACAAATAGTTCAATTTCATTTCTTTTTATGGCTGAGTAATATTCCATTGTATGTATGTGCCACATCTTCTTTACCCATTCATCCAATGATGGACACTTAGGTTGTTTCCATCTCCGGGCTATTGTAAATAGGGCTGCTATGAACATTTTGGTACATGTCTCTTTTTGAATTATGGTTTTCTCAGGGTATATGCCCAGTAGTGGGATTGCAGGGTCATATGGTAGTTCTATTTGTAGTTTTTTAAGGAACCTCCATACCGTTCTCCATAGTGGCTGTACCAATTCACATTCCCACCAGCAGTGCAAGAGTGTTCCCTTTTTTCCACACCCTCTCCAGCATTTATTGTTTCTAGATTTTTTGATGATGGCCATTCTGACTGGTGTGAGATGATATCTCATTGTAGTTTTGATTTGCATTTCTCTAATTAGTAAAGATGTTGAGCATCCTTTCATGTGTTTGTTGGCAGTCTGTATATCTTCTGTGGAGAAATGTCTATTTAGGTCTTCTGCCCATTTTTGGATTGGGTTGTTTGTTTTTTTGTTATTGAGCTGCATGAGCTGCTTATAAATTTTGGAGATTAATCCTTTGTCAGTTGCTTCATTTGCAAATATTTTCTCCCATTCTGAGGGTTGTCTTTTGGTCTTGTTTATGGTTTCCTTTGCTGTGCAAAAGCTTTTAAGTTTCATTAGGTCCCATGTGTTTATTTTTGTCTTTATTTCCATTTCTCTAGGAGGTGGGTCAAAAAGGATCTTGCTGTGATTTATGTCATAGAGTGTTCTGCCTATGTTGTCCTCTAAGAGTTTGATAGTGTCTGGCCTTACATTTAGGTCTTTAATCCATTTTGAGCTTATTTTTGTGTATGGTGTTAGGGAGTGATCGAATCTCATACTTTTACATGTCCCTGTCCAGTTTTCCCAACACCACTTATTGAAGAGACTGTCCTTTCTCCACTGTACATTCCTGCCTCCTTTATCAAAGATAAGGTGACCATATGTCCGTGGGTTTATCTCTGGGCTTTCTATCCTGTTCCATTGATCTATCTTTCTGTTTCTGTGCCAGTACCATACTGTCTTGATTACTGCAGCTTTGTAGTATAGTCTGAAGTCAGGGAGCCTGATTCCTCCAGCTCCATTTTTCGTTCTCAAGATTGCTTTGGCTATTCGGGGTCTTTTGTGTTTCCATACAAATTGTGAAATTTTTTGTTCTAGTTCTGTGAAAAATGCCAGTGGTATTTTGATAGGGATTGCATTGAATCTGTAGATTGCTTTGGGTAGTAGAGTCATTTTCACAATGTTGATTCTTCCAATCCAAGAACATGGTACATCTCTCCATCTATTTGTATCATCTTTAATTTCTTTCATCAGTGTCTTATAATTTTCTGCATACAGGTCTTTTGTCTCCTTAGGTAGGTTTATTCCTAGATATTTTATTCTTTTTGTTGCAATGGTAAATGGGAGTGTTTCCTTGATTTCACTTTCAGATTTTTCATCATTAGTATATAGGAATGCCAGAGATTTCTGTGCATTAATTTTGTATCCTGCAACTTTACCAAATTCATTGATTAGCTCTAGTAGTTTTCTGGTAGCATCTTTAGGATTCTCTATGTATAGTATCATGTCATCTGCAAACAGTGACAGCTTTACTTCTTCTTTTCCAATTTGGATTCCTTTTATTTGCTTTTCTTCTCTGATTGCTGTGGCTAAAACTTCCAAAACTATGTTGAATAAGAGTGGTGAGAGTGGGCAACCTTGTCTTGTTCCTGATCTTAGTGGAAATGGTTTCAGTTTTTCACCATTGAGGACGATGCTGGCTGTGGGTTTGTCATATATGGCCTTTATTATGTTGAGGAAAGTTCCCTCTATGCCTACTTTCTGCAGGGTTTTTATCATGAATGGGTGTTGAATTTTGTCGAAAGCTTTCTCTGCATCTATTGAGATGATCATATGGTTTTTCTCCTTCAATTTGTTAATATGGTGTATCACGTTGATTGATTTGCGTATATTGAAGAATCCTTGCATTCCTGGGATAAACCCCACTTGATCATGGTGTATGATCCTTTTAATGTGCTGTTGGATTCTGTTTGCTAGTATTTTGTTGAGGATTTTTGCATCTATGTTCATCAGTGATATTGGCCTGTAGTTTTCTTTCTTTGTGACATCCTTGTCTGGTTTTGGTATCAAGGTGATGGTGGCCTCGTAGAATGAGTTTGGGAGTGTTCCTCCCTCTGCTATATTTTGGAAGAGTTTGAGAAGGATAGGCGTTAGCTCTTCTCTAAATGCTTGATAGAATTCGCCTGTGAAGCCATCTGGTCCTGGGCTTTTGTTTGTTGGAAGATTTTTTATCACAGTTTCAATTTCAGTGCTTGTGATTGGTCTGTTCATATGTTCTATTTCTTCCTGATTCAGTCTTGGCAGGTTGTGCATTTCTAAGAATTTGTCCATTTCTTCCAGGTTGTCCATTTTATTGGCATAGAGTTGCTTATAGTAATCTCTCACGATCTTTTGTATTTCTGCAGTGTCAGTTGTTACTTCTCCTTTTTCATTTCTAATTCTATTGATTTGAGTCTTCTCCCTTTTTTTCTTGATGAGTCTGGCTAATGGTTTATCAATTTTGTTTATCTTCTCAAAGAACCAGCTTTTAGTTTGGTTGATCTTTGCTATCGTTTCCTTCATTTCTTTTTCATTTATATCTGATCTGATCTTTATGATTTCTTTCCTTCTGCTAACTTTGGGGTTTTTTTGTTCTTCTTTCTCTAATTGCTTTAGGTGCAGGGTGAGGTTGTTCACTCGAGATGTTTCCTGTTTCTTAAGGTGGGATTGTATTGCTATAAACTTCCCCCTTAGAACTGCTTTTGCTGCATCCCATAGGTTTTGGGTCGTCGTGTCTCCATTGTCATTTGTTTCTAGGTATTTTTTTATTTCCTCTTTGATTTCTTCAGTGATCACTTCGTTATTAAGTAATGTATTGTTTAGCCTCCATGTGTTTGTATTTTTTATAGCTCTTTTCCTGTAATTGATATCTAGTCTCATAGCATTGTGGTCGGAAAAGATACTTGATACAATTTCAATTTTCTTAAATTCACCAAGGCTTGATTTGTGACCCAAGATATGATCTATCCTGGAGAATGTTCCATGAGCACTTGAGAAAAATGTGTATTCTGTTGTTTTTGGATGGAATGTCCTATAAATATCAATTAAGTCCATCTTGTTTAATGTATCATTTAAAGCTTGTGTTTCCTTATTTATTTTCATTTTGGATGATCTGTCCATTGGTGAAAGTGGGGTGTTAAAGTCCCCTACTATGATTGTGTTACTGTCGATTTCTCCTTTTATGGCTGTTAGTGTTTGCCTTATGTATTGAGGTGCTCCTATGTTGGGTGCATAAATATTTACAATTGTTATATCTTCTTCTTGGATCGATCCCTTGATCATTATGTAGTGTCCTTCTTTGTCTCTTCTAGTAGTCTTTATTTTAAAGTCTATTTTGTCTGATATGAGAATTGCTACTCCAGCTTTCTTTTGGTTTCCATTTGCATGGAATATCTTTTTCCATCCCCTTACTTTCAGTCTGTATGTGTCTCTAGGTCTGAAGTGGGTCTCTTGTAGACAGCATATATATGGGTCTTGTTTTTGTATCCATTCAGCCAATCTGTGTCTTTTGGTGGGAGCGTTTAGTCCATTTACATTTAAGGTAATTATCGATATGTATGTTCCTATTCCCATTTTCTTAATTGTTTTGGGTTCGTTATTGTAGGTCTTTTCCTTCTGTTGTGTTTCTTGCCTAGAGAAGTTCCTTTAGCATTTGTTGTAAAGCTGGTTTGGTGGTGCTGAACTCTCTCAGCTTTTGCTTGTCTGTAAACGTTTTAATTTCTCCATCAAATCTGAATGAGATCCTTGCTGGGTAGAGTAATCTTGGTTGCAGGTTTCTCTCCTTCATCACTTTAATTATGTCCTGCCACTCCCTTCTGGCTTGTAGAGTTTCTGCTGAGAGATCAGCTGTTATCCTGATGGGGATTCCCTTGTGTGTTATTTGTTGTTTTTGCCTTGCTGCTTTTAATATGATTTCTTTGTGTTTAATTTTTGACAGTTTGATTAATATGTGTCTTGGCGTATTTCTCCTTGGATTTATTCTGTATGGGACTCTCTGTGCTTCTTGGACTTGATTAACTATTTCCTTTCCCATATTAGGGAAGTTTTCAACTATAATCTCTTCAAATATTTTCTCAGTCCCTTTCTTTTTCTCTTCTTCTTCTGGAACCCCTATAATTCGAATGTTGGTGCGTTTAATGTTGTCCCAGAGGTCTCTGATATTGTCCTCTGTTCTTTTCATTCTTTTCTCTTTATTTTGCTCTGCATTAGTTATTTCCACTATTTTATCTTCCACCTCACTTATCCGTTCTTCTGCCTCAGTTATTCTGCTATTGATCCCATCTAGAGTATTTTTCATTTCATTTATTGTGTTTTTAATCGATGCTTGATTCATCTTTAGTTCTACTAGGTCCTTGTTAACTGTTTCTTGCATTTTGTCTATTCTATTTCCAAGATTTTGGATCATCTTTACTATCATTATTCTGAATTCTTTTTCAGATAGACTGCCTATTACCTCTTCATTTGTTAGGTCTGGTGGGTTTTTATCTTGCTCCTTCTCCTGCTGTGTGTTTTTCTGTCTTCTCATTTTGCTTATGTTACTGTGTTTGGGGTCTCCTTTTTGCCGGCTGCAGGTTCGTAGTTCCTGTTGTTTTTGGTGTCTGTCCCCAGTGGCTAAGGTTGGTTTAGTGGGTTGTGTAGGTTTCCTGGTCGAGGGGACTAGTGCCTGTGTTCTGGTGGATGAGGCTGGATCTTGTCTTTCTGGTGGGCAGGTCCACGTCTGGTGGTGTGTTTTGGGGTGTCTGCAGACTTTTTATGATTTTAGGCCACCTCTCTGCTAATGGGTGGCGTTGTGTTCCTGTCTTGCTAGTTGTTTGGCATAGGGTGTCCAGCACTGTAGCTTGCTGGTCGTTGAGTGAAGCTGGGTGCTGGTGTTGAGATGGAGATCTCTGGAAGATTTTCGCGTTTGATATTATGTGGAGCTGGGAGGTCTCTTGTGGACCAGTGTCCTGAAGTTGGCTCTCCCACCTCAGAGGCACAGTACTGACTCCTGGCTCCTCAATTTGGGATGATTTGTTGTCTATTCATGTATTCCACAGATGCAGGGTACATCAAGTTGATTGTGGAGCTTTAATCCGCTGCTTCTGAGGCTGCTGGGAGAGGTTTCCCTTTCTCTTCTTTGTTCTCACAGCTCCCGGGTCTCAGCTTTGGATTTGGCCCCGCCTCTGCGTGTAGGTCGCCGGAGGGCGTCTGTTCTTCGCTCAGACAGGAAAGGGTTAAAGGAGCAGCCTCTTCGGGAACTCTGGCTCACTCAGGCCGGGCGGGAGGGAGGGGCACGGAGTGCGGGGCGAGCCTGCAGCGGCAGAGGTCGGCGTGACGTTGCACCAGCCCGAGGCGCGCCGTGCGTTCTCCCAGGGAAGCCGCCCCTGGATCCCGGGACCCCGGCAGTGGCGGGCTGCTCAGGCTCCCGGAAGGGCGGTGTGGACAGTGACCTGCGCTCGCACACGGGCTTCTTGGCGGCGGCAGCAGCAGCCCCAGCGTCCCACGCCCGTCACTGGGCTCCGCGCTTTCAGTCGCGACTCGCGCCCGTCTGTGGAGCCCCTTTAAGCAGCGCTCTTAATCCCCTCTCCTCGCGCAGCAGGAAACCAAGAGGGAAGAACAAGTCTCTTGCCTCTTCGGCAGCTCCAGAGTTCTCCCGGACTCCCTCCCGGCCAGCTGTGGCACACTAGCCCCCTTCAGGCTGAGTTCTCGCCGCCAGCCCCAGTCCTCTCCCTGCGCTCTGACCGAAGCCCGAGCCTCAGCTTCCAGCGCCGCCCGCCCCGGCGGGCGAGCAGACAAGCCTCTCGGGCTGGTGAGTGCCGCTCGGCACCGATCCTCTGTGCGGGAATCTCTCCGCTTTGCCCTACCCAGGTATGTGGGGAGTTTCTTGCCTTTTGGGAGGTCTGGGGTCTTCTGCCAGCGTTCAGTATGTGTTCTGTAGGAGTTGTTCCACGTGTAGCTGTATTTCTGGTGTATCCGTGAGGAGGAAGGTGATCTCCGCGTCTTACTCTTCCGCCATCTTACCCGGAAGTCTAAATCCATTCTAATATCCATTTCCTATCCCATCCCCACCCCCTCAACCCTTTTGTTGTCTTTCCCCATATTTCTTTCTGCTCCATATTTGCAGTTAGTACCAGCTGGATGCCTCAGAGCATTTCGTTTCCTTGATCCAGTGTTGGAAAAAGAGGACACTGTTTATAAGAATGATTTTAATATAAAAATACAGTTGAGTACGATTAGGAAAATACCACTGATTGTCAAATTGGTTTATTTCTTTTACCTTCTAGTTTTCATCCACTTGGATTTAGAACACAAGAAAAGCATTAAGGTTGGGAAAATTAACAGAAAATGGAAAACAACCAAGAAAAAGAAATCCCCTGGGTTGTGTTTTTGTAAAGAGAAATAGCCACCGTTTACTTCCAAACCAGCCTGTCTAGTTCAGAATGAGAGAGATGGTAACGTTATGCTTGGATTCACCATTTTAGGCCTTTGTTTATTTTGTTTTTACTCATAATTTTGGTGGTGGTGATTGTGAGAGTGAAAGCTAGAGGCTGATATATATTTATCAACTTTGTAAACATGTGATATCATGGATTTTTTAAAAAATAATGAACTTGTATCAATTGAACTGATAGGAAAAAGTGTTTGATTTCCAAATAGTTATTATTCATCATTGGATGACAGTTTTCAATGACCTTGAGTCTCTTTGTGAAACTGCTTGGTGTCTTGGGTATTGCAAGTGGGACCACATATTCACATGTTCTCATTTTTAGCCTATCCTTCCCCCATCATAGTGAAGTGGCTACAATCCCAGGCATATTTACCCTACAGCCACCTGGAAGGAAGCCAGCAATGTCATTAGAGATGGCAGTATGCCCAGACTGTCTTAAAAAAGCATCATCTCTGCTACTAATTAAGTTTCAGGAAGGGTGATGTTTGCTTTTATATTAACAAGCCTTTTGAAAAGGCTGAGAGCAGATATGTTAGAAGCAGTTTTCTTATTCCTAAGAGTTTATGGTTAAATTTAATTGTCCTTTAGCTTCCCCACTTCTGAGTTTGGAACACTGTCTGCTGGATGATGGATGTTTTGGGCAGGGGAAAAACTAGGTGCTATTTGCATGTTTTGTATCTCTACCAGAGCCTCAACTTATTTTCCTTTGCTTTTTTTAGGGTTCTGTACATTGGCCTGGCCTGCAATACGGCTCGTTATATTTATATTTCCTACCTGGAAAATGCCTGGACTGTTCTCCCCATGGAAGTTCTTCAAGGCAAGTTAACAGTTGGAATTAGAATTATTTTTCTACCTGAGTTATGACTACATGAAAGTTCAGTGGCCCTCAGCATCTGACTCTACAAAGGAAGGGCAGAGGCACTGTTTTATGTGAGTTTGAAGTGGTTGTGAAGGAACAGGTTACGTCAGGGGGCTGGTTCCTCAGTTCCTCTGAGTGTTCTGTGTTTGTTGAGCCAAACAAAGCTGGATTATTTCCCACACCCTTGTGTTGAAACAAAGAAAGAGGAACTCTGCAATAAACTCTCATGTACAGTTGTTAGGTGTACACATCCAAAAGTGGTTTTAAATATAAAAGGATTTATATTTTAAAGATTTTGGTATTTTTGTAGGTTAACTATACTTACTGCAAAAAAAAAAAGGTTGTCCTAATTATTATATTTCTTCAGTTACTTTGATCACCTCTAGTGATTTGTAACTCAAGCTTTATACATTGATTTCTATTCATTAGCTCATATAATCCAGACTGTATCCTGAGAAGTTCTATTAGCAGCTTGGCTAAACCATTTTGTGATTGGCATTATGATTAAAATAAAGGTTCAGGATAACATCATTGGAGTTGAGGTCTTCTGGGGCTGCCCAGGCTCCTAAATCATTAATTGTACCAAATAGTCTATGACTATATACAATTTTATTAGCTTTATAGATTGCCATTGTCATTTTCCCTAACCCTGAGGATGCAAATGCTGTATAATCAACATAATTCTTTATCATAATATCTAAGATGAAAGACTCACAATTATTTATCTAAACAAAATGTATAAAATGCAAAAGCTCATTCACCAAATCCCATCGTGGCAATGAAAAAATAAAAACCTATCCTAATTGAAAGGAGACATAATTTATAGTCACATTAAAATTATAAAATTCAAATATGTACACACTTTAAAGGTGCTTTTCTCAGGTCTGATGCAGTGGTATAAATGATGAAAAGAGATTTTGTTTATAAATATATAGAAAATGGAAATTTGGTCTTATAATAAGAAATTATTGTTTGTAATAATTAGAACTCTTGAATAGTCTTCTTGAGGTGTGGCATATATCTCAGTATTGTGTCATGTAAGAAAAACAAAGCACAAAATATGAACTGCAGGAAAGAAATGTGCAACAACAAGGTATAAGCAATACAGCCTTAGGGGTTCCCACCTCTAATTCTGACTCTATTCTGTGAGGCAGGGTGCTCGCCTGACTTAACTGCTTTATTTATTGGTATGACACCACATGCAGACTCTTACTTAAAAAACACAACAAAAAACAAAAAAGCTGGTATACCTGTTATAATAATACATGAATAATACATGCATATACCTTTTTCTCTCCTTTTAATTTAATATGAATTAGATAAAAAAGCATGGTTTGCATTAGTGACTTAAGAAAATAGAGCAGGGACTTCCCTGGTGGTCCAGTGGCTAAGACTGTGCTTCCCAGTGCAAGGGGCCTGGGTTCGATCCCCCGTCAGGGAACTAGATCCCACATGCCGCAACTGAAGATCCTGTGTGCCGCAACTAAGACCCGGTGCAGCCAAATAAATAAATAAATAAATATATATATATATATTTAAAAAAAGAAAAGAGAGCAAAAGAGAGAAGCTTTTTAAAAACAGTGGTTAAAGAAGACATTTATAACAAGAGAAGAATTTTATAAAAGGGAAAAAACAAATGCTGTTGTGAATCCAAAATGTCTTTTTTCCTGTTAATTTATTAAAGATATGTTAAATAGCCACCAAGAGTCACGCAGCATGCTGAGGGCTGGGAATATAATTAAAAAACAATATATTAACTTAGGCCTCAAGGTCTCACTGTCTGTTCTGGAAGCCAGATGTATAAATACATAATTGCTACCCAGTGTGTTAGATGGAATCAGAAAAATGTGCCAGGTAACAGAGAAGGAGCTCCATGAAGGGAATGATTAGCTTTGTGAAGCAGAGAGTGGGAGGATGATATTATTAAAAGATTCCCCAAGGAAATCACAGATAAGCTGGATTTTGAAGGGTGACCAGGACCCCACCCGGTGGCCTAAAGAGAAGCAGACATTTTGGCACAGAGAAGAGCCACGTGCCAAAGCACAGCCGTGGAGAGCGGAATGGCATCTCAGGAAACCTGAGTGGGAGGCTTTGGCTAGGGCTCGATGGGTTTGTCATCCTAAGCTCCTGACCCAGGACATATTTTTATAATACATATTTATGTGCACCTTAGGGCAGTTATCCCTGCTTCCCGGGGCAGGCTACAGTTTATACCTCTGTGTTTCATTTTCTTTCCCCCGTGCCAGCAGAAACCTAGTTACTGATCTGAAGCAAGTAAAAAGGGGGAATCTGTAAATACGGGGAGTCTCCGCATCTAACACAGGGCCCTGTGACCAGTTCCACGGAGCTGTTTGCGTCTAAAACTGGAGGAGACGGTTTCGTTCCCTGGCAGAAGTGAGTGCCGAGTGTTTTGGCTGTACAACAAAAAATCCCTTGCCTTTGTTTGACCATGCCCACCCTACGGAAACCAGTGGATTATCTAGGTGGAATAAATCCTGTTTCACAGGAACACGCTTCTGACTGAACAGGTTTGTTTTTCCAGTCTGAATTCTTCCAAATCTACAAGCCTCATCCAAATGACTTAAGTCCCTGTGCTTAAGGCAGCTCTACTTAGGATGCAGTAAAACAAGAAATGATGACAAAACACGGAACGATTTAAGTACAGGACAAGCCCACTGTCATGATAGATGCCCCTTAATCCCTTGACTGGAACTGCTACCTGACGATTTCCAAAGACCCAGCCTTAGGAGGTGGTGGTGGTGGGGGAAGCAGGACATTGGCTGTCATCACTGATGGTCGTGACACTGAACAGTCAGCACTTCCACTCTTTGATTCCGGCCCCAGCGCCACACAGAGGGTCTTCTTAAAAAAATAGGGGTGAGGTCTAGCTCTTCAACCTTTCACCCGGGGCCTCATCCCCAAAACACCATGAGAACTAGTACCACCTAGTGGAGCAGCGGAAGGGGAGGAGACAAGGGATGTGCTTTATTCCATCTCTGGCTACTCACCTTTTCCTCTTCGGGGTTACCTGTAGCTGATGGAGTTAGATTCCTTGTTCTCCTTCATTCCCTGAAGCTCTTGATCAGCATCTCAGTGTGTGTCTCCTCAGGCTATGTTGGTAATAATTAGCTGATGGGATGGGGATAAAGCAAATCTCCTCCTCTCTAGACCCCTAGGAAGGAGGCTATGTGGGTATCTATTCTGGGGTCAAGGTAAGGCTGTTGGGGATTATGAGGATGTTTCTTTCCTATGATCTTTCTCACATCTAGTAGCCAGTGTCTCTCGCAGCCTTTTAGCCGTTCACTTGTCTTTTGCAGCAAACATGTTATTCAGTAGGCAATGGGTGCCACCATGTAAAGAAGCAGAAGGTGTATTTCCTACTCATAAGGAGCCTGTAGTTTATTTTAAAAAGAGACAGTGGGTCTAAGTGCCTAAAAGCATTGCTGGGTGCAGTGGAGGGATTAGGATGGTTTATATTTATTGATAAGATCTCATTTTAAGAACCCACATGTTTTTCTCCTTTACTTCTGTACGAGAAGCATTTAAACATATTCTTGATTGTGATCCAGAGTATACACTTCTGATAAAAATCAAAGTCAAATTTGTTATGCTCATTTTTATGCCGGTGTTTGTTGTGAATCCTTGCAAGACTTTGAGATGAATGTGATTCAAATTATTTTTGCTATTAAAATGTATTTAAGGAGAGTAAGGCCAGACCAGGGCTGCTGTAACTAAAGAGGTCCTTTTGTGGTACTCAAATTAATGGCTCAAGCACTGAAGGGTGAAAATGAGGTCTGTGTTGTGTCCTTCTCTGCAGATTGCTTGATCAGTAGGATCCGGGCTAAGATTATGACGAAAGATAGTTTTGTTTTGTTTTTTTGCAGTACACGGGCCTCTCACTGTTGTGGCCTCTCCCGTTGCGGAGCACAGGCTCCGGATGCGCAGGCTCAGCGGCCATGGCTCACGGGCCCAGCCGCTCCGCGGCATGCGGGACCCCCCCGGACTGGGGCACAAACCCGTGTCCCCTACATCGGCAGGCGGACTCTCAACCACTGCACCACCAGGGAAGCCCCCAGAAGATAGTTTTTTAATGTCACCAGTAGGAAGGCTTGAACTGACATTTATGAAGCTTTACTCTCTTATTTAGTATGCCTACTCAGCCGAGTGAGAATCATGTTTTCCTTCCTCTCATGTTCTGGAAGAACATGGAGAAATTATGACAGCATTACAATGAAGCCCTTATCTGACAGTGGAAATTCTAGCCGTGATTCCAGGCCGTTATCATCCATATTGGAAATTTTCTGTCTGACTTAACCCTTAAAACACAAGTAGCTTGTCACATGAATATATAAGATATACAAAATGCTTTAAGTTTAGTATTTCAGTGAATAAATTGGCATACGGATGTCATTGATGTTACTGCTAAAGTTAATTTTTAATCAGAATAGTCATAAATTGTAATAGAGCAGTTTCATTCTTTATCATTCCCATGCTTTACAGTTACTAAAAGTTCTTATACAATCTCTTAAAAATAGACATTATTTTGTCCCTTCAGAATTCATTTTAAATATCTTCTGCTGCAAGAATCCTTTTCTGGCAAACTGCATCTGACACTTAGCTCTTCCTTTTCTGAATTGGTCTCAGAGTTATGGACTGTGTTACACAGTTTAGCACTTAATTGTTACCCAATTATTTTATTTAACAAATACTAGTTTTACTTTCTGACTTAGTTTTAACCCTTAAGTGCAAAGACCACGCCTTACAGTTTTTGAATTCTCCAAAGAAGCATGCACACAGGAAGATATACTGTAAATGCTTGTTGTTTGACTTCACAGTCCCCTGCAAAATGTACTATAGTTGATATTTTCTAATTATTAAAGCTTTTGAATAATAGAGGAAGTTCTATCTCAGAAGCTTATAAATATGTGAAGGAAAGCTGAAAACTAAATTTAAAAGTTAAATCTTTAATATGTTAGCTTTTTCCTTAGGATACCATCCTGCCATCCATTGCACATTTGTAAAAACAGCAGTGTGTTTTAATCATTTACTTAACTTATGTCCCCACCTCATTCTACAAATTATTTGAGACAGCTTACCAAAATATGCAGTAAGCTGGAAACCATAAAGTGCTCAGGCTTGAATTAGACTATCCTGTATTCCAGCTCCCCTACCTATAAGCTCTGTGTCCTTTAGGCAAGCTGCTTAATCACTTTAAGCCTCTGAGACTTTTGTGCTACAGAATAGGCTAATATGAGTATTAAATAAACTATTCTACGCAAAGTATATAGCATATTACCTGGCACATAGTTAGCCTTCAATAAATGTTAAATAACATGCAATAAAAGTAAAATAAGGGCTTCCCTGGTGGCGCAGTGGTTGAGAGTCCGCCTGCCGATGCAGGGGACACGGGTTCGTGCCCTGGTCTGGAAAGATCCCACATGCCGCGGAGCGGCTGGGCCCGTGAGCCATGGCCGCTGAGCCTGTGCGTCCGGAGCCTGTGCTCCGCAACGGGAGAGGCCACAACAGTGAGAGGCCCACGTACCGCCAAAAAAAAAAAAAAAAAAAGTAAAATAAAAAGTTATAATAAAAATCAGGACCAGGGGAAATGTAACTTAGAAGATTCTACCCTAAGAGGTTACATTGCAATTATGCATGAAAGCCTGGCCATAAATGACTAGTCAGTGTACAGTGTTTTGAAAGTTATCTTTGGGGAAGTGAAATTTTTACTGGCTTTGCTGTAAAAGCAGTTCTCATGTGTGGCTTGCTATGAGGAGACATTGGGCATATAGTGTATAGTGTTGTTAAGTCTTGACCTTAAACACAGGCAGTTTGGGGTGGCAGTCTCCTAAGACCTGTTTTAAGGTATGCCAAGGGTATAACGCCAGCATGTAAAATTCACGAAGGCCCCCAAAGCATTGTTGTATCAGTTATAGACATTTTTTTCTTAAAGCAACTTACATGTCTTTCTTTTTTTACCTTGCAAAGTGAAGCTTATAGAAACTTCATTTCTTCTTTCCATTTTTACTCATACGTGGGAGTTGGAAGTTTTCTCCATGGTTACCCAGGGTACCTGTTATCCACAAGTGCTTTCTTCCCCATATCCCAGCCCGCAGGCCACTGCCTGCTCAGTTTCATTTCAGCTCTCTTTTGCTCAGCGGCTGTTACGTGTCAAGCCCTGTGCCAGGTCCTGGTATGTTTGTTCTCCTCAAGGAGCTCAGTCTGCTCCTCCTTCAGGTAAATCCTGCCCCCTTCCACCCACCAGACTATAAGCTCTGTGGTGGTTAAACACGTGTTCTGTATATTGTCACAGCCTCAGTGCAGAGCAAGGGCTCCGGCACGTGGTCTGGGTGCTCAGTAAGGACTGTTGAGTGAATGAATGCAGGAGATTCTTTGCAGTGCTGCACATGGGTGGGCGTGGAAGTGCTGATTGTTGCGTGTCATATATAAAGTCTCTTTCATGCGACACAAGAAGGTTCATGAAGCTTCTGCTGGGTCCCCCGCTCTTTGTGGGGTCCTCTACTCTCTTTGGAAGGTCCACCGCTGTTGGTGGCCCTGACTTTGGCAGAGATACCGGCGTGTTGTTCGCCTGCTATTTCCTTTTCTTCATGGACACACACTGGACTCCACTTCCTAGCCTTCCTTGCAGTTAGGTATGAGCATATGACTGATTCTGCCCAGTGGAATGTAAGCAGGAATGACGTGTCACTTCTAAACCCAGCCCATAAACTTTTCCATGTGCCATCCTTTCCTCCGTCCTCTGCTGGATATCAGTGCCCAGGGTAACCATGTGAGGAAGAAGACAGAGTCTCTGCAGCCTGGGTCCCTGAATGACTATGTGAAGCAGAGCTGCTACTCTTCCTGTCCCTTGACCATTGGACTTTATATGGGCAAGAAAAGAAAACATCTAATGGGTGAAACCACTAAGATTCTGAGGTTTCTCTCTTACAGCAGGAGCATTACCTTAACCATACTGGCTCCTTTTATTGCCTGCCCAGTGGAGGGTTTGTTTTTGCTTTGGTTTGGTTTTTGTTTTCTTGCGTTGTTTTTTGAAGAGTAGTCTCTTACGGGTTTTTACCAGGTTGATCTTTCAGAAACTTTTTTTAATCTCAGCATTTGAGAGGTACACTGAGCTAATTGAAATGTATGCTTTGGTCCATCAATGGAAAAGGTTTGTCACAACTGATTTAGTGTGCCACTGCTAAAGGGATATGTATGTTTCGTTCAGTAAGCACAAGTCAGTGGCAGAGCAAGAAAAACAAAACAAAACAATACTAGTTCCCCGATACCGCATCAGTTCTCACCCCTCCCAGACATTATGATGTGATTTCCCCAAGCCAAGCAGCACTGTACAAAAAGCAGCTGTCTTCTTGGGAAGAAAGGATATTTTCTTGTTCATATCAGTACATGCCATGTATTGCAATAGAGCATTCTTGTGGGCCAAGACTGAACAATCTTGAAATTCATGTTGCAGGATCAGGTAAGAATGCTGAATATTATAAGGTAAAGAGTTACTTGGGGCATATAAAAAACTTGATATTATGTGTGATTGTGAACTCTTTTAGGAGGGAGGGGAAGAAGGTAGTAAGAATGTACATTTTAAAAAATTGATAGATTATTGGGCATGTTTGATATTATCAAGAAAACCTCTCAAATTGGATGATTACATTTATTATAGAATACTTTTAACAGTGGTTATGAGGATGTATAGTATAGTACTTAAGCACTGAAGTTCCGAGCTTAGACACCCTGGGTGCAAATCCTGTTCCACTACCCTGTTGTCTGTGTCACTTTGAACAAGGCACTTTTAATCTCTCTGTACCTTTTTGGAAAATGAAGAAAAAAATGGTACCTATTACTAGGAAGAATAAAGGAGATAACCTTTGTAAAATACGTAGCACAGCTCCTGGTAGAGTAAGCTGCTATAATAACGTTATTAATGAGAGAAATTAAATGTTAATCATAATTATTTCTAATGGTTCTAGGTTATTCAAATGTAGTGTATTCACAGACAGTTAAGGTCTTGGCAGTAGGTGGTGTGAAAATATCTGAGTTTCTGTTAGCCTGGAAGGTAATCCCGAGGGACTCCAGTAAAGGTAAGAAAGGACTGAGAAGCTCAGTTTCCATGACCTACGTGGTCTTCCAGCGTTATTTGTTGTCAGTTAACATATGGTGTTGAATTGGCACTCAAAATTATCAGTAGTTTTGTAACAAGTAGCCAAGGAAGAGTTAATAACATATTGCAAGGAGAGTCAAATCATGTGCCTTTGTTACAACTGTCAGTCACGGGGGTAACATCCTTTTATTCTTACTGTTTGATCCACCAACTTAGTTACCTCATACTAAAAGGTTTAAAAAGGTATAGCTCTAGGGCTTCCCTGGTGGCGCAGTGGTTGAGAGTCCGCCTGCCGATGCAGGGGACACGGGTTCGTGCCCCGGGAAAATCCCACATGCCGCGGAGCAGCTGGGCTCCTGAGCCATGGCCGCTGAGCCTGCGCGTCCGGAGCCTGTGCGCCTCAACGGGAGAGGCCACAACAGTGAGAGGCCCGCGTACCGCAAAAAAAAATTAAAAGAAGGTATAGCTCTAGGGTAAACACATTTCCCAGTGACACAATACATTTGCTTATTTATTTCGTCATGTAGAGAATAATCATCTCCTTTTTCACAGTTCTCTAATAAAAGGGAAAGAAGTAGAAACATTTTCTTTTTTCTGCTTATGATATCTTTTACCCTCTAAATTTTAAAGGAAAGTTGTTTTATACCTAAAATACAATTTTACAAATACGGAAAATGGTGGAATTTTTTTTTTTAGATTTCTAGATTGCTTTATTATAGAGGACCAGAACACAAGTGTAGTAAAAATATTGGCAAGAGCTTCAGATTATTAACATGATTACTAGGTTGCATTTTCAAGTTTAAGAACAAGAACCAAAACTCCACAATTGTCATTTGTATACAAGGTATTGTTATCAACCCAATCCCCTCTTGTGGATTTACATTTGCTAATTCTTTTCTAGGAAGTAATATGGATTCTTCTATTTACATGATATTTTGAAATAAAGGTTTCAGAGAAACCAATTTTAATTCTACATCTACCCTGGAAAATGTTGGAACATACAAGCCAAATGGCTTTCATTCGTCTGCTTTTAGTACCAGAGAAAAAATTTTTTACTGAATGCTTTACTATTTTTCCCTTCAGTTAATGCCCTGAGTTGCTTTAAAGAATGTTTCCAACGATCTAATCAGTCCCAAAAAAGCAACGAGGAAACTCTGGAATTCTAACTACGGAGAATCTTTTATAACTGCCACTTAATACCAGCCAACAAATTTTTTTTTTAAATTTTTTATTTTGCTTTATAACAAATTTAATCAGTTATACATATACATATGTTCCCATATCCCCTCCCTTTTGCGTCTCCCTCCCACCCTCCCTATCCCACCCCTCCAGGCGGTCACAAAGCACCGAGCTGATCTCCCTGTGCTATGCGGCTGCTTCCCACTAGCTATCTACCTTACGTTTGGTAGTGTATATATGTCCATGCCACTCTTTCACTTTGTCACAGCTTACCCTTCCCCCTCCCCATATCCTCAAGTCCATTCTCTAGTAGGTCTGTGTCTTTATTCCTGTCTTACCCCTATGTTCTTCATGACATTTTTTTTTCTTAAATTCCATATATATGTGTCAGCATACAGTATTTGTCTTTTTCTTTCTGACTTACTTCACTCTGTATGACAGACTCTAGGTCCATCCACCTCATTACAAATAGCTCAATTTCATTTCTTTTTATGGCTGAGTAATATTCCATTGTATATATGTGCCACATCTTTACCCATTCATCCGATGATACCAGCCAACAAATTTTAACAATAGTTTAAAAGTATCCTAATTTAAGTCATCCTGCTGGAAAATGCTTTAATTATCTTAGAAGACTCAAAGGTTTAGAAAACCCTTAGAATTAAAAAAAAAAAAAAAAGAAACCCTATTATTGGAAGATTTTGTGTGTGTCCAAGCCTTCACATTTAAGAGAATAACTGCTAGAATTATATTTGATCTAGAATTATAGCAAAAATATATTTGTTACTGTTTTGGTCACATAAATACATAGACCCATCTTTGTCTACTTGTAAATCCTGTAATTGATTGGTCAAACATACACATAACAATAGACTTGGCATCACCATTAAAGTTAATTGACAACCATTTGATGTGGTTTCAGGTCTTTGATGATTCATCTTTAAGAAATAATTTCCAAAATCTATGCTGGATGTTACTATTGAATCTAATTAATGTTGAATAAATTTCATTTTATTTCTCATAATATTTTTGAGTTTTTTCCTTAGTGTTAATGAAAAACTATGCATATCTGAAAAGAAATGGAGTTAGCATCTTTAATAATCTATTCTCTAAAATATATAATATTTTAATTGTGTACTACTGTGTCAACATTTACAGTTAAGACTCCATCCAGGCATTATTCAATTCTGAGAAGGCTGGCATTATCTAAGGTACTGCAATTGTTTTGTCAGATAAATACTTCATTTGAATTCTGTGGAAATTAAGTGTGCATACTGCCTCTTCCATATTTCTAGTTAAAAAACAGCCTACTTGAAATTATTACTGAAACATATAAGAAAAATTATTTTGATATTTCTCAGTTTACTATAGGGCATATAATCTAATGTACCCAGTGAAAATAGTGTTTATTCTATTATGGATCTACTTAAGTAAAATCATCCTGGTAATTTGATTATATGTCTGACATTGTGAATTTTACCTTGTTAGTTGCTGGATAGTTTTGTATTCCTACAAATATTCTTGAGCTTTGTTCTGGGACACACCTAGATTACTTGGAACTAGTGTGATCCTTTTGAGTCTTGCTTTTAATTAACATTACCTAGATGGTACCAGAGCAGTGTTTAAACTAGGGCTAACTTTCATAATACTAACACAAGACCCTTTTGAGTACTCTACCAATCCCAGGAATCACGAGTTTTTCCAGTTTGGCTGGTGGAAACAGGTATTATTCCCAGCCCTGGATGGGTTCTGAGGAATGCTTTCTGTAATGCTTTTGGGCGGTTCTTTCCCTGGCTTTGGGTAGTTTCTATACACGCTCTTGCTCATCAGTACTCTGCTGAATACTTGAGGGAAACCATCTGCACATCTCTGGAGTTTCTGTGAAACTCTCTCCTCTCTGGTACTCTGACCTGGAGCTCCAGCTGCCTTGGTCTCCCCAGATTGTCAGCTGCATCTCTTCAACTCACTGGTTCCCCCTCTGTGCCCTGCAGCTTTCAAACTCTGACCAGGCAGTAAGCTGGAGCGCCTCACTGTTTCCCATATCTCTGAGATCACTGTCCTTGTTGGTGATGTCCAGTGTCTTGGGAACTATTGTTTCATATATTTTGTCCAGTTGTTTGTTGTTTCAAGAAGGAAGTAAATCCAGTCCCTGTTATTCCATTTTGGCCAGAAACAGACTAATGTCAGATTAAATCTTAAATGAATATTAATCTTTCAGTTTAATTTTCCAAAACATAGGTTAAGAGTTTCTGATATTATCTCCAAATGAGATTATTTTTCAGGAAGCAAGTCCAAGACTTAATCTAGGCAGAACCAGATGATCTCTTAATCCTTTCCAGCTATCTATAAAACCTGTTGTGACAATATCTTCCTATTACATTTATTTTCCTTATTAGTTTTTTGGCTGCATTGGGTCTGAGTTGTGGCATACTGGATCTTTGTTGAGGCATGTGGGATCTTTTTCGTTACGGCATGCAGTCTCCTCGGGTTTCTGTCTAGTTGTGGCATGCAGGTTTTCTCTCTCCAGTTGTGGCACGCGGGCTCCAGGGCATGTGGGCTCTGCAGTTTGTGGCACGTGGGCTCTCTCATTGGGGTGTGCGAGTTCAATAGTTGTGGCGCATGGGCTCAGTTGCCCCATGGCATGTGGGATCTTAGTTCCCCGACCAGGGATCGAACCCACGTCCCCTGCATTGGAAGGTGGATTCTTTACCACTAGACCACCAAGGAAGTCCCTCTTCCTATTACACTTAAAGCAGTGCTCCAGTAAAGATTTAAATTCATACAATGCACAGTTGCTGTACATTAAAATAATGATCAAATTTTCTTTCACCTGTTATCTTTACCCTCCCCTCCCTGCCAACAAATGGTGAAGATATAATGAAACTGGTAATGAGGCATTGTAAATAGTCTGTACACCCTTGGAAAATAAATTGGAGCTGTATATTAAAAGGCAAAAAAAAAAAAATTATATTCTTTGAATCATTAACCCCACTTGTAGAATTATAGCCAATGTAAATAAGATATGTAAAAAGCTGTATCTCCAGGGCTTCCCTGGTGGTGCAGTGGTCAAGAGTCCGCCTGCCGATGCAGGTGACACGGGTTCCTGCCCCGGTCCGGGAGGATCCCGCATGCCACGGAGCGGCTGGGCCCGTGAGCCATGGCTGCTGAGCCTGCGCGTCCGGAGCCTGTGCTCCTCAATGGGAGAGGCCACAGCGGTGAGAGGCCCGCGTACCGCAAAAAAAAAAAAAAGCTGTATCTCCAAAAATGTTAATCATAGCGCTAATTATAATGGAAAAAATTGGAAATAATCTTTTAAAAGTGAAGTACAGTTGATTTACAATACTGTGTTAGTTTCAGATTACAGCAAAGTGATTCAGTTATATTTTTTTCAGATTATATTCCATTATAAGTTGTTATAAGATACTGAATATAATTTCCTATGCTATAAGTAAATCCTTGTTGCTTATCTACTTATGTATAGTAGTTAGTATCTGTTAATCCCATACTCCTAATTTGTCACCCTTCCTGCCCTCCCTCTCACTTTTGGTAACCATATGTTTGTTTTCTATGTGAGTCTGTTTCTGGTTTGTATATAGATTCATTTGTATTATTTTTTAGATTCCACATATAAGTGACACCGTATAGTATTTGTCTTTGTCTGATTTACTTCACTAAGTATAATATTTCTAGGTCCATACATGTTGCTGCAAATGGTAATAGTTCATTCTTTTTTATGGCTGAGTAGTATTCCACTGTGTGTGTATGTGTGTGTGTGTGTGTGTGTGTGTATATATATATATATATATATACCACATCATCTTAAGCCAATCATCTGTTGATGGGCACTTGGGTTGCTTTTGTGTCTTGGCTATTGTAAATAGTGCTGCTATGAACATTGGGGTGCACGTACCTTTTCAAATTAGATTTTTTTCCGGATATATACCCAGGAGTGGGATTAGTACCTCTATTTTTAGCTTTTAAAGGAAACGCCATACTGTTCTCCATAGTGGCTGCATCAATTTACATTCCCACCAACAGTGTAGGAGGGTTCCCTTTACTCCACACCCTCTCCAGACTTTTTCACGATGGCCATTCTGACCCATGTGAGGTGATACTTCATTGTGGTTTTGATTTGCATTTCTCTGATAATTAGCAGTGATGAGCATCTTTTCATGTGCATGTTGGCCATCTGTATGTCTTCTTTGGAGAAATTTCTATTTAGGTCTTCTGCCCGTATTTTGATTGGCTTGTTTTTATGATATTGAATTGTATGAGCTGTTTATATATTTTGGATATTAACTCCTTGTTGGCTGCCTCATTTACAAATATTTTCTCCCATTTCTTAGATTGTCTTATCATTTTGTTGATGGTTTCCTTTGCTGTGCAAAACCTTTTAAGTTTGATCAAGTCCCATTTGTTTATTTTTGCTTTTTCTTTTGCCTTGGGAGACTGATCTAAGAAAATATTGCTATGATTTATGTCTGAGAATGTTTTGCCTATATTCTCTTATAGGAACTTTATGGTATCATGTCTTACATTTAGGTCTTTAAACCATTTTGAGTTTATTTTTTGTATATGGCATGAAGGAGTGTTCTAGTTTCATTGATTTACACGTAGCTGTCCAGCTTTCCCAACACCACTTGTTGAAGAGACTGTCTTCTCTCCACTGTATATTCTTGCCTCCTTTGTTGTAGATTGATTGACTGTACATGCATGGGTTTATTTCTGGGGTCTATTCTGTTCCGTTGATCTATATAACTGTTCTTAATGTCAAAATAGGTACCCAGTAAGAGGCCAATATCCAAAATATATAAGGAACTCTGACAACTCAACAGCAAAAAACGCAAACAACCCAATTTGAAAATGGACAAAAGACTTTCTCTAAAGATTTACAAATGGCCAAAAAACACATAAAAAGGTGATCAATATCACTAGCCATTAGGGAATGCAAATCAAAAGCACAATGAGATACCACTTCATACCCATTAGGATTGCTATTATAAAAAAACACAGAAAATAACATCTGGTGAGATGTGGAAAAATTGGAACTCTTGTGCATTTCTAGTAGTAATGTAAAATGGTGCAGCTACTGTGGAAAACAGTCCCTCAAAGTATTAAATATATTATTACCATATGACCTAGTAATTCCACTTTTAGGTATATACCCAAAAGAACTGACAGCGGGGACTCAGATACTTGCACATTAGTGTTCACAGCAGCAGCATTCACAATAGCCAAAACGTGGAAACCGCCCAAATGTCCATTAACAGATGAATGGATAAACAAAGTTACAAGGCTACATATCCTTTAGCCTTAAAAAGGAAATTGTGGCACGTGCTACAACATGGATGAACTCTGAAGACATTGTGCTAAGTGAAATAAGCCAGACACCAAAGGACAAATACTGCATGATTCCACTTATATGAGGTACCCAGAGCAGTCATATTCATAGAGACAGAAGGTAAATGGTGTTTCTCAGGGCCTGGAGATAGTATTGTTTAATGGGTGCTGAATTCCAGTTTGGGATGATAAAAAAAATTCTGGAGATGGATGGTAGTGATGGTTGCACAACACTGTGAATGTACTTAAAGCCACTGAACCATACACTTAAAAATGTTTAAACGATAAATTTTGTTATGTATATTTTACCACAAAATCTTTATTAGGTATGTATATGTGTGTGTGTATATATATATATATATATGTATGTATCTAGTTAAGTCAATAACTCATGTTCCATAAGAGTAGTAATGTAAGCAGTGCTGATCCGTTGCCCTGCCCGCTTCTCCTACTCTCCAGGGGTGACACACGCGGCCATCTGGGCAGCCTGCATTTCTTATCTCAGCGCTGCAGTTCCCCCAGAGCTGAGGACGTCTGCTCAGGGCATCCTGCAGGGCCTTCATCTGGGTCTGGGGAGAGGTTGTGGAGCCATGATCGGAGGCGTGTTAGTCAATTATTTTGGTAAGAATGGTTTTCTCTTTTTCCCTTTCTTCTTTGATGAAAACTTACAAATTTTTTTTAGCAACCCCTCAATAAACACTCAAATTATTACTGACGATTGCCAGAAGCTAAACTCCATTGTTCATATATTCTTTCTAGCTTTCATGGTAGTCAGAATTGCAGAGCAGCATGCTTCAGTAGTTAAGATGATTAGAGCCAGCTTGTAACCATGCACGCTTCTCTGACAGCTTAATGCGATGCTACTCAGATACCTCCAAGGAGCCAAACAAATGAATAATCACATGTGCTTTGGGTTTGAAATAAAGTACCCTAAACCTGCTGATAATAATGCCAGAGGAAAGAGTTCAGCATTGTTGTTCCATCAGGAGATTTTGAACCAAAAAATCTTAACTATATGCTGGCTTTGGTAATGTCGCTGCATCTGTGATAACAGTATGTCTGCCCTGTCAGATCTCCCTTATTGGAAATCCAAGGGCGGGGCTGAGGTGGAGATGGCATTATTCTGCTCCAGGAATCGTGATTATTCAGGTCCCTAGAAGGTGGGCTCAGAGATGTCTTAACTTATAGCACTACTTGAGCTCGGCTGTTCTAATTACAGATCAGTAAGGTTGTTTAATATATAGTTAGGTAAATGGTCTTTATGAAGAGAGCACCGCTGAATTTTAAAAAGGCACTCGGAGACAGTCCTTTATTTTATAAATGCAGTTTTAAAATTTGATCAATGACAGATATCCAGCACCAGCACTTGGATCTCTTGACACCTGCCCAGACCTGTGCTTTTCCTACTATATGAAGCTAATGGCCATTTGCCATTCTTTGCTCTGCTGCCTTTGCCCTGAACGTTAGAACATTGACAGTTTTGGATGAGGGCTACCTGTCTTTCCGGGAATTACCCTACAGAGTGCTGTTTGTTTCCACAGGGGCTGCTGCAACCTTCCGAGGAATTGGCATGGCCTGCCTGGTGATCCTCCTGCTCTTTGCCCTGATCCAGTGGCTGGCAGTGCCAGATGAGCAAGAAGGTAAGCATGTTCATTGTTCCTTAACGGTTCTAAAGGTTGAAGCCATGGGGAATTCTACACGTACCCCTCAGAAACCCAGAGGTGGAATCAGAGTGTACCACAGACCTGCATGGCTAGATTTTCTCAGGGGTGTATCAGTGAACTCATGTGCACCATTGCTGGAGAGAAGCCACTTGCTACGTTGAAAAGAATACTGGTTGTTTTAGGCAGCTTGCTTTTGTTTTGTTTTATGGTACAAGGTACTGGGGAAAGTATTGGTTTTAAATTTCTCTGGTATTCTAAAGAGATTTAAAATTTAAATCAAATATATATAGGATTATACAGTAATTTTACTATTAGGGGTAGGAAGTGGTATTAATCTCTGTGCTTTTACCTTCATTTGATAAAAATGTCTAAACCTTAACTTTGAAGTTCTCCCTTAATTAGGCATGGCCTTCTTAAAAGTATTATACAGAAGGAAGGTTATATCCAATATATGTGTTGATGAGAACAAGCTTTCAACTTTTTGGGGGAATCAACTTTTTTTTTTTCAATGAAGAAGGCCAGCCATTAAAACAAATATTCTTGGGTGGGAGGGAGACGCAAAAGGGAGGGGATATGGGAACATATGTATATGTATAACTGATTAAATTTGTTATAAAGCAGAAAACAACAACAACAACGACAAAAAAAACCCACAAATATTCTTTCTCAGCTCTTGGGTCCTGGAACAGGGCTCATCTTCTATGGTGTCCTGTCCTTTGAGGAGCATTTGCCTCAAGTACCCGAAGTGCTTCTGTTAAGAGAAAAACTAACTTGTTACAGAAACCCCAGAGACAGATTTTAATTCCAACAAGTTACTCAGAAAGAAAGACCAGTACTGACTTTTTTATTCTTGTTCTTTTATAATCCTAACTGGATCATATCTCTTATGCAGCTTAGTCCATGCCTTCAGTAAAAGGCCAATAAAGGCAGCTACTGTGTGATTTTTCCTATTTTGATGTTTATCTTTAAAATCTCAATCCCGGGGCTTCCCTGGTGGCGCAGTGGTTGAGAGTCCGCCTGCTGATGCAGGGGACACGGGTTCGTGCCCCGGTCCGGGAAGATCCCACATGCCGTGGAGCGGCTGGGCCCGTGAGCCATGGCTGCTGAGCCTGCGCGTCCAGAGCCTGTGCTCCGCAACGGGAGAGGCCACAACAGTGAGAGGCCCGCGTACAGCAAAAAAAAAACAAAAAACAAACTTAAAATCTCAATCCCGTAAATGGGCCTAAGGCAACATTCACTATAATCTATACCCCACAGATGTTATATACATTAACTGAACCAATACATTTCATAAATAAATATAAGTTAATGTCTATTAAGCCCTGTAAGGAGACCCTGGAAGGTAAACATCACATTCATTTGCTCAGTACTTGCGCCAAGTAGAGAAGCCGCCCTTGGTACACGGCAACTTATCAACATTCCCAAGCATACTAGAACGGGCTTATCGAGGTTGTCCATTTGTTCAGTTTTTATTATTTATTTATACATACATACATACATCTGTTTAAATATGTAAAAACTCTGAAAAATGATTTAAACATGGCTTTCTCTCCAGACAAGACAATGCTGGCAGAAAGGATTCCTGTTCCTTCTAGTCCTGTTCCCATAGCAACCATCGACTTGGTCCAGCAACAGACAGAAGATGTTCTGCCACGCGTTGAGCCCAGACTTCCACCCAAGAAAACCAAGCACCAGGAAGAACAGGAGGATGTGAACAAGCCAGCCTGGGGTGTCAGTTCCTCTCCCTGGGTGACCTTTGTTTACGCACTCTACCAAATTAAAGAGATGATGCAGCTGACAAGAGACAACCGTGCTTCTGAGATACAGCCTTTACAGGTAAAAAGTTCCTCTGCTGCCTTGCCTTAAGCAGGCTCAGTTGTTTCAGCTATTCAGTTAGTCATTCAACAAGATTTATGGGAGGTGTGGTGGGGGACACAGACATGCAGACAAATAATTTCAGTGCTTTGTGACAAGTGTATTATAGAGGTGTATACAAGGTTCCATAGAGGGAAAATTCTGCCTTATGCGGTTCCGGAAGGCCTCACAGAGAAGACAGTACCTCTTGAAAGAAAGAAAACGAATCCATTCTGATTTTATATATTTCTTTGAAATGTCTGTTTTGGTGGACATTAGTTACAGTATGGATATATGGTTCTTGCCTTGGTGAATTATATATTAATCTCTGTAATTTAAAAATTCTAATGGGGACATTCTATATAATAGGACCTCAATAAATATCTGATCAATTAAGTAATACTCTGAGCCACTAAATGGGTCTGACAGGACACCTAACGCAGTGGAAATGTGGTTTTGCTAGCGGGCTCACCTGAAGGATAAAAAGTGTGGTTTTTCTCGTCCCTAGAGGTGTGGTCTCTCCTGAGTAGCATCGAATCACATGGATAAAAACACTGTAGGTAATTGTAACTGAAGCTATATAATACTTTTGGAAAATGTTTAAGCGTGACTTCTATGAACAGTTTGGCCAAAGTAATGAGGCTACTTCCCTGTGTTTTTATTAATCACTCCCTCTCACTTGATGAATCATGTCAGCTCCATATCTAGAGTAGCTTCAGAGGACCCAGGAGGAAAAAAAATAAAGGGGAAAGACTTTAAGAGTAGTTTGAGTAATTTCCTTAATTTGAACTACCTTAATTAAATTTATCACAATTTTGTAAACTGACATGTAATATTTCTCTAATTTAATCCAAATCTGATTCTTCGCTGATAACCATAATGCATTCTAGTCCATGTATGATCCTATTGGTTTATCAAGATAATAAACTCACACAAATCCTCTGCTCACAAATCAAGGAAGATATCAGGGTAGGAGGAGCATATAAAGGATGTGAAGCAAGGAGGTGATGCAGGAGGAAAGATGAGTTCTGCCTGAATGGCAGTGTTTTCATTACTTTGGATACTCACCCTTGTTTTCACAGAAGCCTATTAGGCTTAAGTATCATTAACATTTTTTCTGATATATTAAGATTAATAAAAACTGGCTGGTATGGCTTAGCTACTCTTAGGAAGAAGTCATTATACTAATATTTTTTCTTTAGAACTTTTTTTTTTCTTGTTTGGTGCTCAGCTCTTTGAAGTGATGGGTACTAATTTAGAGGAAAATCCATTAAAAAAGAAATGTTTCCTGATTTTTAGAAATCAACTTTTAGTGTGTACTTTAAAATCCCAACTATACATCAGGACTCAATTTCAGGACCTTCTTTTCCTGGCCCTGTCTCCGAGGCTGAGGATGCCTTCCTCACTTCCTGTTGGACAAGGTGCCTTCCAGCCTTGAATTCTCTGGTCTTAGCAAGTGGACTGAGTTCCCGTTCTGTGCCGCTTGCCCAGTGACTTGCCACAGTGGCTGGTGGGGGCCCAGTAAATATGTGCTGATGTAAATTGTTCTCCTAGGAGCAACAGGCATGTTGGTAGTAACGTTCCTTTATCCACAAGATACGTCTGCTTATAGTGTCTGTGTTTTTCATGCGGCTTGGACAGTTGCACGTAGGAAAGGAGATGAAAGGTAAGACATTCTATCCTTATTCCTGTTACTTGTTTCCTGAAGTGGTTACTTCAGGATGATCTCCCCATGTTTCGTATATCTTACTTGAAAGCATATAAAAAGTTTGCTAGCATTGACCAGGGGGCACCTCCTATTTTTTCCTTCCAGGGGACCAGTGAGGATCGGGAAACTTCTCCGACTGGTGGAGCCCGGCCTGGACCATGTGAGGCTCCCTCTGACCCATTGAGAAGCCAGCCGTCCCCTCAAGCAGCAGCATCTCAGACGCAGAGCAGCCCCACTCACCCCAGTGTAGACCCGCGCAGGGAGGAGACTGAGGACCAGGAGGCTCAGCCTGCCTCTGGGGGACACTGAGGGGTCCTGCTCATCTCACACCCTGCATGGAACTGGGCTCCTCTGCCAGCACAGAGGGGGCACCTTGAGGAGCACAGCACCACATACGCTGCTGAACACCTGAACTCATCAACGCAGAAATACACACACACACACTCACACATATAGAAGCTACAGTACATATTGGCAGAAATAGGTCAACTTCCGTAGTCCCACTGGAGTCACAGAAGGAAAAGGGATTTCAGTGAGGACTCTCAGTTCTTGGATTGGTAGGTTAAGGACTACAGGACTTCTCTGCCAGGGCAGCAAGAGTCGAAACCAGCAGTTACACTAAGTGAGTGGAGGGAAAGAAAGTGTTTCAAGGTGAATGCTGATATAGTTTCCCTCTTCTGATTATTTATCCTAATTATTTGGTTCTTAATGCAAACTGGGAAGAAACAGAATACATCTATAATTTTGTTTCTCTTAAAGAGAACAATTTAAAAAATTTAAGACATATTTTAAAAGTAACCAGATAAAAGTTAGTGGCATCTATGCTTTTGTTTAAAAAAAAAAGGAGAAAGTTTCATCAGAAACTTGGCATATCTCTAGCAAATATATTTTTATATGGGTATGGTGTATAATGAAAATAGTCAATTCTTTGAGTGGCAAAAGCTGTTACTGACTACTGCAAGCTAGGCCGAGCTTTAAAATGCCTTTTGTTTTAAATGGGCTTTAAGACCAGAGGAGGGAATATTTATTTGAAATAAACCAACCAACTTAGTATCCTGTGGCTTGATAGACAAGGGTTTACTAAATATATTGATACTGTAAATAGCCTCTATCACTATTTACAAGTTCATAGTGATTTGGGCTCTAATTAGCTGATGGACTAAAACAAACACACAAAATCACTGAATTCCTAAGGGTTTCTTTAATTAAGAAGTACTACTTACAAATAACAGTATAAGATTTAAGTGCCTGGGGAAGGGATACAATTTTTAAAATTACATACTGGTTCAGTTTTTTTGTTTTGTTTTTGGTGAGGGGAAAAGGTGGTGAATAGGAAACCAGGAATGGAAAAGACAGAAATAAGAAGTAAGTACACTTTCCAGTGACTAAAGAAACAGATCTCAGTATATTCTTTCCCATGAAGACATAGTCAGACACTGGACAGTTCAGATACGGGCATGCTACTGTAAATATTACAGCTACAGTCGACAATGGCCGGGTGACTCATGCATAAAGCTTGCTGCTAAAAATGAAAGCTGAGGTTATAGGAAGCCTTGGGGGAGGGCTGTGGACAAGGGAACATTGCTTTAGCTGAAGGAAGGTCAATTATATAGTGTGTACAATACTGTGGATGAGTACAGGAGAGAGGAAAGAAAAGAACAGAGTTAAAAAATGAGCAACTCACCTTACTCTCTGACTCTGATTAGGCAGGACCAATTATAAAGTGAGGGCTTCTCCACGATACAATACTTCTGCCCACCACTGCATCTAGAAGAAGAAAGTCTACACTTGGATATCTAGCTTCACCACAGAACACAGCTTAAAAACAAAATAACGGGAAGAAATAGAATTAAGCAAATAGTTATTTTTGCACTTGAACTGAAATGTACTGTACTGTAAATTATCATGACTCATTTTAAGTGACCTTTAAAAATCAGATGTATTTATTATGCTTATGTAATTATAGAAGTAAAGAAATGGGTGACAGGCTGAACCTCACCTGTGAATGTACAGTATGTGGATTTGTGAAACTGACTGTAAGAAGTCAAAAAACTTCTACTGTGTCTTGTGTTTACAGTTCTGATTTATTCCCCTGAAAAGCCTGCTGTTTTGGAAATGCACAGTTGACATGTTGAAATAAAAATAAATACCATTTTTAAGTATTTCTTAAATGATAAAGATGTGACCAAACAAATAAAAGTCCTTCACTCTGTAATGAATGAGATCAAACTCTGCAGGCCTTTGTTATGAGACATTTACTGTGAGAGGTGATTAAACAGTGCAGTAATTTCCAGCCTTTTAGAGCAGACACTTCATGGGTTTGTGGACTTTGTGACTTCCTCCTGTCCTCAAAGTGCCATTTAAAAAAAAAATTAAAGTGAATGAAAATTAAATTTTGATTTGAGAATTTTCTAATCCCTTTTGAGATCCCCTGGAAATACCCAGGGAGGTCACAAAGCCCAGGTTGGTAATCACGACCTTAATGACTTGTTTCATATGCTTTTCCCCATAATTGTAGAAAAAGTGAATTACGCAAAGTGCTGAGCTCATGTGGATCCAAAGAGGTTACTAATTATTAAGCTATTACTCAAGGCCTTAAGTAGAATAATAGATGACAATAACACATATACCTCCACCAGCCAATAAACCTCATGAAAAGCCTAAGGAATTCATAGGAAGAATATCGCTGCCTTACTGGCTTATTAATCTTGTCATGGGCCACACGAAGCAGACAGTTGGCTAAGTGCTCCCCTCTGATTTGCCGTTCCTCCAAGACTGCTGGGCGTGGAGGCTACTGATGGTGCTGAGACCATTATTTAAGTGGTATTCCTTGCAGCCAATCTGGAGATAAGCAATGATTCCAGCAAACGGAGCCACACCCACTGTTACTGGGTGCTTGGTGTGTGCTGATGACATTATCGTTTTGTCCTAACAACAACGCACTGTAATACATATCACTATCCCCTCTTTAAATAGGATTTTGGAGCTGAACTCGGCTTACATTATGGGAACAAGGTCACAGTGCCAGGCTTCAAACCCAGACCCGCCTGATGCCCAAGTGCAGGTCCACCCAGGACCTTCTCCAACCCCAGGAGGCGGGGAGGCCACCCTCTGCTCCTGTTGCGGTAGAACAAGCCTGAAAGCAGCCCCGGCCATTCTGAACCCTTACCTTGTGTGCCTGATACTCACCCTGTGTGGCTGCAGTTCCATTTAGGATCGCTAGCTATTCCCAGATACACAGAAATCCAGCGCCTTCAAACTCCTGCTGCTCTGTTAGTCATAAGTGCCATTCTGGAGATAACTCGGAAGGTCTGGCAACCCCGCAGAGAAAACTTGGAGGCTGCAGGGACTCTGCAGACCAGTGCCACGGGAGCTGGGAAGGGCCAGCAGACACACCCACCGCTCAGTATCCTGAGGCAACAGCTTCGTAGAGCAGCACTGTCAGGTGTGGTAGCCATTAGCCACAGGTGGCTATTAAGTGCTTACAGTGTGGCTAGTACATCTGAGGAATTAGATTTCTCATGTTATTTATTTTTTTAACTAATTAATTAATTTTTGGCTGCGTTGGGTCTTCGTTGCTGTGCGCCGGCTTTCTCTAGTTGTGGTGAGTGGGGACTGCTTTTCGTTGCGGTGCACGGGCTTCTTGTTGCGGTGGCTTCTCTTGTTGCAGAGCATGGGCTTTAGGCACGTGGGCTCAGTAGTTGTGGCTCGTGGGCTCAGTAGTTGTGGTTCGCGGGCTCTAGAGCACAGGCTCAGTAGTTCTGTTGCACGGGCTTAGTTGCTCTGCAGCATGTGGGATCTTCCCGGACAAGGGCTCGAACCCGTGTCCCCTGCATTGGCAGGTGGATTCTTAACCACTGCACCAACAGGGAAGTCTCTCATGTTATTTAAATTTAAACAGCCATCTGTGGCTCATGGCTACCATACTAGACAGTGCAGGAACAGAGGAAGAAATTACCTTTGGGAGATCTCTGGGTCTTAGTTTTCTCATCTTCATTGTGAAAGGCTAGACCCTAAAATTAACATTATTCTGTGAAGATGAGGGCATGCTGTGACAGAGCTGACTGTAGGGAAATAAAAGATGATTTTCCCTTCAGAAATTTTTCTCTCCTTGGGTGCAGTGGGACAAGACAAAGCGACTTCTGAAGCCCCAAACCACTCCTGTGTCATTTCAGCAAAGCTCTAAGATTTCCTGGCTCAAAAATTCCAAACCATCAGGCAGATGGGAGAGAGGTCAGTGCTTGGATGGGAACAGAATAAAGGAGTGAGAGAAAGGGGGAGTGGGTTCTCAAATCACTAAGTAATTTACCTTATGAGAGGACAAACTGTGGTTTAAGATAAGAGAGTAACTGGAAACTTGGTGATGTCCAGAACGGGGAAGAAATGAGCCAGTCCAGGTGGGCACCTCACACTCAACTCCCATCTGCTTCAGGCGGCTAATACAGGACGACTTGCCCCACTGTGGCTCCAGGGAGGTCCCGGTTTTTAGATGGCAACCCAAGGACCTTACAGTGCTGGGGTGAGGACTGCCGGCTCTGGAGCCCCATTGTCTGGATTGGAGTCTTAGTTCTGCCAGTGAGAACTCACATTAAGTAACCGCTCTGGGTCTCACAGCCCTCCTCTGTAAAATTAAGATGATTACAGTATCTGCCTTACAGGTTCTTTTGATGGTTAAATGACATACCCGACACACAGTAAACACTCCATAAATGTTGCCATTATTTTTGTGTGACAAATAGCCCATGGCAAGGGGAGTGCTGTCTTGTTTCCCCATCCAGGCCCTAGCTCTTAGTACTTTGTCAACATTAATCTATAACCATATTGCATGCTCCCAAACTACAGTGCTATGTTAAACGTTTACCTATACCTAATAAGCTGTCTAGTAAGACATTCAGTTCCAACATGCATTGTAAACATTAAGTGGTTGGAGATATGAATTAGTTAAGGGACAAAATTAATCAAAACATAAGTTGAAGAGAATGGGAAAAAATGACAAGTAATGTTACATGGCAACAAACTGGACAACCCAGAAGAAATGGACAAATTTCTAGAAATATTCAGCCTGCCAAGACTGAGTCAAGAAGAAACAAACAATTTGAACAGACCAATCACTAGAAGTGAAATAGAATCTGTAATGATAAAAACTCCCTGCAATGGGCTTCCCTGGTGGCGCAGTGGTTGAGAATCTGCCTGCTAATGCAGGGGACATGGGTTCAAGCCCTGGTCTGGGAGGATCCCACATGCCGCAGAGCGGCTGGGCCTGTGAGCCATGGCCACTGAGCCTGCGCGTCTGGAGCCTGTGCTCTGCAACAAGAGAGGCTGCGATAGTGAGAGGCCTGCACACCGCGATGAAGAGTGGCCCCCACTTGCCACAACTAGAGAAAGCCCTCACACAGGAACAGACCCAACACAGCAAAAATAAATAAATTAACTAATGTCAGATGCAGGCTTGTGACATCCTCTGTCACATAGGGGAGGACGTAAGTCAGGCACCAGCAGATAAGCAAAGCTTTAAAACAAACACACAAACAAAAAAACGTCCCTGCAAAAGTACAGGACCAGACGGCTTCACTGGGGAATTCTACCAAGCATATAAAGAACTTATACCTATCCTTCTCAAACTATTCCAAAAAATTGAAGAGAAAGGAACACTCTCAAACTCATTCTACGAGGCCACCATTACCCTGACACCAAAACCAGACAAAGACACTACCAAAAAAAAGAAAATCAGAAGCCAATATCTTTGATGAATACAGATGCAAAAATCCTCAGCAGAATATTAGCAAACTTCAGTGGAACAGGATAGAAAGCCCAGAGATAAACCCACGCACATATGGTCACCTTATCTTTGATAAAGGAGGAAAGAATATACAGTGAAGAAAAGACAGCCTCTTCAATAAGTGGTGCTGGGAAAACTGTACAGCTACATGTAAAAGAATGAAATTAGAACACTCCCTAACACCATACACAAAAATAAGCTCAAAATGGATTACAGACCTAAATGTAAGGGCAGACACTATCAAACTCTTAGAGGAAAACATAGGCAGAACACTCCATGACATAAATCACAGCAAGATCCTTTTAGACCCACCTCCTAGAGAAATGGAAATAAAAACAAAAATAAACAAATGGGACCTAATGAAACTTCAAAGCTTTTGCACAGCGAAGGAAACCATAAATAAGATGAAAAGACAACCCTCAGAATGGGAGAAAATATTTGCAAACGAAGCAACTGACAAAGGATTAATCACCAAAATTTACAAGCAGCTCATGCAGCTCAATATCAAAAAAACAAACAACCCAATCCAAAACTGCACAGAAGACCTAAATAGACATTTCTCCAAAGAATATACACAGATTGCCAACAAACACATGAGAGAATGCTCAACATCATTAATCATTAGAGAAATGCAACTCAAAACTACAATGAGGTATCATCTCACACTGGTCAGAATGGCCATCATCAAAAAATCTAGTAACAATAAATGCTGGAGAGGGTGTGGAGAAAAGGAGCCCTCTTGCACTGTTGGTGGGAATGTAAATTGATACAGCCACTATGGAGAACAGTATGAAGGTTCCTTAAAAAACTAAAAATAGAACTATCATACGACCCAGCAATCCCACTACTGGGCATATACCCTGAGAAAACCATAATTCAAAAAGAGTCATGTACCAAAATGTTCATTTCAGCACTATTTACAATAGCCAGGACATGGAAGCAACCTAAGTGTCCATCAACAGATGAATGGATAAAGAAGATGTGGCACATATATACAGTGGAATATTGCTCAGCCATAAAAAGGAACGAAACTGAGTTATTTGTAGTGAGGTGGATGGACCTAGAGACTGTCATACAGAGTGAAGTAAGTCAGAAAGAGAAAAACAAATACCATATGCTAACATATATATGGAATCTAAAAAAAAAAGAAAAAAAAATTGGTCATGAAGAACCTAGGGGCAAGACAGGAATAAAGATGCAGACCTACTAGAGAATGAGCTTGAGGATATGGGGAGGGGGAAGGGTAAGCTGGGACAAAGTGAGAGAGTGGCATGGACATATATACACTACCAAACGTAAAATAGATAGCTAGTGGGAAGCAGCCGCATAGCACAGGGAGATCAGTTCAGTGCTTTGTGACCACGTAGAGGGGTGGGATAGGGAGGGTGGGAGGGAGGGAGATGCAAGAGAGAAGAGATATGGGGAAATATGTATATGTATAACTGATTCACTTTGTTATAAAGCAGAAACTAACACATCATTGTAAAGCAATTATACTCCAATAAAGATGTTAAAAAAAAAAAAGAATATTAGCAAACTGAATCCAACAGTGCATTAAAAGGATCATATAGCATGATCAAGTTGAATTTATTCCTGGGTCACAAGGATGGTTCAACACACACAAATCAATCAACGTGATACACCACATTAACAAAAGGAAAGACAAAAACCACATGATCATCTCAATACATGCACAAAAAGCATTTGACAAAATTCAACATCCATTCATGATAAAACTCTCATCAGAACAACAAAATGGACACAACAGCAAGAACAAGCAGACACACCAATGTTCCATGCAAATCAAGGAATTACTGAATCTCACGGGGAGAAGGGAGAAAGAACTAAATGGTAGATTTTCACACTCAGGATTCAGTAAAGGATCTTCTGTTTGCTGAGGGGGAAAAAAACCCCCCAAACCCCAAAACTCTCATCAAAGTGGATAGAGAAGGGAACATATCTCAACATAATAAAGGCCATTTACTACAAACCCACAGCCAACACAATACCCAATGGTGAAAAGCTGAAAGCTTCCTACTAAATTCAGGAACAACACAAGGATGTCTACTCTAATAGTATTGGAAGTCCCAGACACAGCAATCAGACAAGAAAAATAAAAGGTATCCAAATTAGAAGAGAAGAGGTGAAACTGTAATATTTGCCCATGACATGATATTCTATACAGGGAACCCTAGAGTCTCCACCCCGAAACTATTAAAACTAATAAATGAATTCAGCAAGGTTGCAGGATACAAGATTAATATACACAAAATGCAAAATATTTCTATACACTAATAATGAAATATCAGATAAAGAAAGTGAGAGAACAATCCCATTTAAAATCACATCAAAAAGAAAAAAATATCTAGGAATAAACTTAACCAAGGAGGTGAAAGACCTATATGCTGAAAACTATAAAATATTGATGAAGGAAAATGAAGATTCAAAGAAATGGAAAGATATCCCATCCTTTTAGATTGGAAGAATCATTATTATTAAAATGGCCATACTACCCAAAGCAATCTACCAACTTAATGCAATCCCTATCAAAACAACAGGACATTTTCCACAGCACTAGAACAAATAATCCAAAAATTTATATGGAACCACAAAAGACCCCAAGTTGCCAAAGCAATCCTGAGAACAAAGAACAATGCTGGAGGTGTAACCCTCCCAGACTTCAGACTATACTACAAAGCTACAGTAATCAAAACAGCATGGTATTGGCACAAAAACAAACACGTAGATCAACAGAACAAAGAACCCAGAAATAAACCCACACACCTATGGTCAATTAATCTGTGACAAAGGAGGCAAGAATATACAGTGGAGAAAAGACAGTCTCTCCAACAAATAGTGCTGGGAAAGCTGGACAGCCACATGTAAAACAATGAGATTAGAACACTGCCTCACACCATATACAAAAATAAACTCAAAATGGTTAAAAGACTTAAATGTAAGACATGAAACCATAAAACTCCTAGAAAAGAACACAGGTGAAACACTCTTTGTCATAAATCATAGTAATATTTTCTTGGATCAGTCTCCCAAGGCAAAAAAAAAAATAAAAGCAAAAGTAAACTAACAGGACCTGATCAAACTTAAAAGTTTTTGCACATCAAAGAAACCATCAACAAAATGAAAAGACAACCTATGGGGGAAAAAAAATGGAATGGGAGAAAATATTTGCAAATGATGCGACCAACAAGGGGTTAATATCCAAAATATACAGAAAACAGCTGGCTCCCGGGTCAGATAAAAATACCTGTCTCACTGTGGGGGATCTTCAAAATTCCACATCTATTATGTTATCTATGCATAGTATCCTTCTTTCAGTCGGACAAAAGAAAAAGGTGATTTAAATATTGTACTTCTCTAACTCTGGGGAATAATCACATACAGAATAATATAAGATCCTTTTTCTTTTCTTGACATCATTCTGGAGGTCTTAATTCTTCCACATGTTTCGATGTCAGCTATTCCAAACCTCTTAATATCTAAAATCTCATAAATTTCTAGATTTAAAAAGTCATAAATTCAAGTACTGTCCTAAATGTCGGATGGACACTCCCCTGTAATTCAGCTCTAAGTATTATTGGCAAACTATACAACTAATTGACAAAGCATTTTTTTGTGATATGTAAAATGTGTTTTAAAACCTTTAAAAAATAGAGACTTCCCTGGTGGTCCACTGCTTAAGAATCTGCCTTCCAACGCAGGGGACGTGGGTTCGATCCCTGGTCGCGGAACTAAGATCCCACATGATGTGGGGCAACTAAGCCTGTGTGCCACAACTAGTGAGCATGTGTGCCACAACTAGAAAGAAGCCGGCGCGCTGCAATGAAAGATCCCGCGTGCCACAAGTAAGACCCGACGTGGCTAAAAATAATAAATATTTCTCAAAAACCTTTAAAAAGTAACATTGAATATGACTGTTTAAGCATGGCGACCTACACTACATCTCACTCATATGTTTTGGGGTCAAACAGTCCAACTTGCCAACAACAGTGAGCTTCTGTGAGGCACCTCGTGGGCACACTAACACAACAAAGGTTCTGTTGTGCTCCACAGCTGCACACCTAGGGTGGCATGAGGCACAGAACCAACTGTCAACAACCTGTGAAGGGTATAACCATTTTACTGAATAGTCATTTAAATTGTTTAAAGGCCTTTAAATAAATGAAGAAAAAGAGGAGAGAGGGAATGGGGTGGTTGGGAGAGAGAGACAGACGGATAGGCAGGGGAAGGGAAGAAGGGAAGGAGAGAAAAAAGATCTCTTAGAGGAGCTGTCATACATACTGCTTGATGGGGACTAGACCTATGATCAGCACTATAACAAAGCCCAATTCAAATAAACACAACAGAAATACACCCAATATATCGCAAGCAATGCTTTTAATTATTTAGCTTCTCACAGTACTCACATAACAGAAACTGACAAATCCATGGTTTCCTCTAAAAGTAAAAATGAAAAACAATATCCCCAAAGCCTCTTGTTGCTCCTTTTCTCTTCCTTTAGCTATTTTTATTGCAATAAAAATCACAATAAAAATAGCTACACCTAGCTTGTTGGCCCACCAGGAGCTGCTTTCTTCTACTGTCGGCACCTGTTCACCCTGGCACAGGTGAGGCCCAGTGGCTGTCTTGGCTGGGATGTCCCCTGGGAACTCCAGCAGACTGCACACGTTATGCACACACACATTATGTAGTACACACACTGCCTCTTGGTGAGCACAACCACAAACACATCTGATACGTTTATAATATAGCACCAATAAATAGAATTACAAAACAATAAAAATCAGATTAAACTAACAAAAACGCTATTACAACTGTTTACACTTATAAAAGTCATCATCTTCATAAATCTGAATGGAAGATACTTTGATTTTTTATATCAAAGTCTATGTGAAAGCACAGATTAAATTTAGTGTATTTCACAAAAATAGCAAAGCTCCTGATATTAAAAGGTGTCTCGCAAAAATAGAGACCCGTAAAACACTGATACACTGCTTCAAAGAGGAAATACCATTTGGAGATCAATCTAAAGAATTCCAAACAGGCAGCCACACTCTTATTCAACAAGTTAGAAAAACGCTATACTAAATTTGGTTCCAGAAAGCAGTGCCCAAATGATCTGTGTGTCCCTCCTCCATAACCCTTCTAGAAAAAGGAGATTCCTCATTCTTTATGCTGCTACTCTTTATGGCCCCACCACAGCAAAAGAGCCTGAGTTTGATTCTTAAAGAGAAGATAGCAACATCTTAACCCTTGGATTGTTTTGCCATGTTCAGATCTTTTCCCAGACCTATGTTTTGGCCTCTTTTCCTCAGGGTCAAAGCTCATGGTTAGTCCCTCATTTCACTCTGGAGTCTAAAATCATGAAGCACAAGAAGAAAAATGATTTGTTCTCTGTAAGAAAGATCACAAATCTGTTTTGTAGGAAATTGTTATAAACACATATAACTAAACAATTTTTTAAAATAGGCCAGTCGAGGGGCTTCCCTGGTGGTGTAGTGGTTAAGAATCTGCCTGCCAATGTAGGGGACACGAGTTCGAGCCCTGATCCGGGAAGATCCCACATGCCACAGAGCAACTAAGCCCGTGTGCCACAACTACTGAGCCTGTGCTCTACAGCCCGCGAGCCACAACTACTGAGCCCGTGTGCCACAACTACTGAAGCCCACGAGCCTAGAGCCTGTGCTCTGCAACAAGAGAAGCCACTGGAATGAGAAGCCCGTGCACTGCAACGAAGAGTAGCCCCCGCTCGCCGCAACTGGAGAAAGCCCGTGTGTAGCAATGAAAGACCCAATGCAGCCAAAAAAAAAAAAAAAAAAACCACCAGAATTGTTGTAGACATTCAGGTGTGAACACTACTGAGACCTGAATTTAGGGAGTAAAAATAAAATAAAATAAAATAGCCCAGTCGACTTGAGGTTAAATGCCTTCAATTTCAACATACAAAAAAATGTAAAAAGTAATTCTAATCTTTAAATATGTCTATAAAAGTCTTATCAAAACTTTAAAATACAGCCATAGGAAATGTTTCTCTTTATCACAGTTATCAAACAGTTAGTTGGCTATTATTAAAAAATAAAAAATAAGTCATGAATATTGTGAGACCCAAGGCTGTGGAGAGATGGCCCCTTACACCAATACTGTGAGACCCAAGGCTGTGGCGAGATGGTGCCTCATTTCTAAAGGTCTCTTCTTCTACCTGAGTCATTGTAAACAGTAGGGCTGGAGTTCTAGTCCCAGGGCTGCCTCTAAAAATCCCTGTGGTCTTGGACAAGTTATTTAACCTTCCGAAATCTCCATTCCTCCACCATCAGCATTTTCCAAACGTGTTCCAAGAAATATTAATCTCATGAAAAAGGGCTCTGTTGTCAAATTAAGTTGGAGAATGCTGCACACAATTCCTCCTCTTTAGGAGGTTCACAGTGTGCATTAGCATTATTAAAGGCTCTGAGAAGTCCTGCAGTACGTTTGTTTAATCATGCATCCATCTTAGTTGACCTCAGGACTCCTTTACCTACTAACACTTATTAGCATCCTGTGGACTACACTTTGGAAGATACTGGTATCCAGTATCCATCTTCCATGGATACTGGTATCCATGGTATCTCAGGTCTCTTCCAGCACTTACACTGATAACACGCAGGAAGAGCAATGCAGAGTCTTTTGACACAGGTTCTGGGGATTAAGAGAGGATTTAATGCCCTGCAGTTGACAAGGCACCTATTCAAATTCACTGGCCCCTTGAAGATCAACATGATCCCTTTGTTCCTAATGAAAGTCTTCATTCAAGGACAGTGGTAATGACTGTCACAGAACCTTGGTGGCCACCTACAGTGTACAATACACAGAACTGTCCAGGAAGGACCAGTTACCTTCAATACAGTTTAGTTTTCCTTTCCAGTGGGACTTGATTTTTCTCCATAGTGAATGCTTTTGCCACTGTTCCCCAGTACAGTTCTGCCCACCTTTAATAGGATCCCTGCCTTTCCCCACTTCCTTGTCCAGAATGAAGTCAGTGTGCAGGCAGACTGTCAGGAGTCCTCAGGTTAAACAGCTGCTCTTCCAAGAAGGCACCCGCAAGGCCATATTGTTCTTCATGCAGCCTGACTTCTTCAGGCGACAAGTGGCTTCCTCCAAGAACAAAGTCTGCAAACCTAGTAAGTATTTGTTTTAAATAAAGTTAATGTTATCACAGAGAGGTTTATTTGGAAGATAGCATGTTCCCTGGCTACTTATCCCCTTTAATTAAATTTGACTTTGCATCAATAGAGGATGGCATTTGCACAGTGGGTGTAACAACAGGAATGGCTTATGGGATCCTTCTCTAGACGTTCAGGGAAAGGATCGAGAAGCAGGCAGACTTAGGAGCACTGAATGCTGCCAAATATACCCACTCCTGCTTCCTAATTCCTTCTTTCTCTCTTTTCTTATTAAATGTATTATTTATTCATTATTTTAGTGTCAAGACTTTCCCCCTTCAGTCTTTAATTTGAGGGCACTGTCATTTGGGTAAAGCTAGGAAGAAGGGAAAGCAGTAGGGAAAAGATGCTGGGGCAGAGATGTCTTTCTTGGTGATCTTTACAAATGACTTTTCGTCCCCGTAGGAAGAGAAGCAGGTGACACATCCCATTCCGTCTCCCTTCTCCTATGAGTTATCTTTATGGCCTTCCCTATGAAACACAGCTGATCAACATTTATTCTGACACTGGCAGTTCCACGGGGCGAGGCAGAGCACGGAAGCAAAAGCGACTCTGACAGCTTCCATGGCATTTGCTATCCAGGGAAGTTGACTGTTTCTAGCCTCAAGTATCTGATCCAAACCATCATGTTATTTTCACGGTAACTCCAACCCAGGCTGTGTTGCGGGCAGTGGAGCGGGGCTTACGTTTTAGGCGCCCGGAGCCTGGAGACGGCCAGCCAGGACGGGAAGCCGGGGCTGCGGCAGGCCTGGCGCAGGTCCTCCAGGGCGCGGGTCGTCGCAGCATCGGCTTGTTCCCTGTACTCGTCTTCAGTAAGGAACTTAACCACCGGCTTTTCTGATGTAAACCATTTCTTCATTCTCCTAAAACAGGCAGCATGTGATTGCTAGATTCCTGGCCATATTTGGTTGCTCAATTCAAGCCTTAAGATTTATAAAAATACATTTCTTCGACAGTAATGGTAATAATTCTTAACTTCCTCTATATCATACTATATTATTGTTATCATGACGGAGGTTTACAGAACGTGTAGTTTGGGCCTATCAGTACACTTCCCCTCTTCCTGGACCATCTGAAATAATGTCCTATGGCATTTGAGGATCAATTTCTGATAGAGATGTTGATTGCATTTTTCTTCCTCAGTGATTTCAAATCAGACAAAAGTCTGGCTTCTTTATGCTTGCCCTGCTGATTTTCTTAGCAGCAGGCCTCTGAGATGTCCTTTTATGGAGACCTAGCAGAATCACTTGCCACTTAGTCTGAACAGAGAAGCCAGGAAGATTTGTGGAATATCGCCTCCACCTAGTGGTGGGGATTCTGACTAACCTTTGAGGAAGTAAACACTGTACAAGGGTCATGTATACACAGTCATTTATAATAATTCTTCCTCTGCTACATGCTGAGGGGCTCATGATTGGAATTTTTTTCCAACCAAAAAAGTCCTAAAGGGGAGAATCTCATAAAAATGGTAATGATGAAAAGGTTTTAACATATATGTTATACTTACCAATGAGTTTAAAAAAATGTTTTTAGGTGGTTTAAAATTTAATTAAACCAGAGATTCCCAAATATAAATGAGCATCAGAATCACCAGGTGTTTGAAACATACATTTTCTTGAGGTTTGGGGCCTGAAAAATCTTTAAACTTTTATTGATTGTCTGGTGGTTGATGAGCTGAATTAGGGAAGCACTGACAGGATTTCCTTCTCCTTTCTGAATACCTAGACTGTCTCCCTAGAGGAAAACTCCTGGGCTCTGAGGAGAAGCCTGGGACACAGTCCTGGCTTTGAGGTTTACCCACCGTGTGAACTGGGGCAATACCTTCACAGTTCTGAGCCTCACCTTGCTCACATGGAAAAAAAATGAAAGCAACAAGGAGGTCACTGTACAGATGAAATACATTATTTTGTGTCAAGTGCTTAGCACAGTGAGTGGTCTATAATAAGTGTTCAACAAAGATAATCAAAAGAATAGCTACCATATATTATTAAAATATATTCAAACAGCTCTTTGCAAACTAGAAAGTACTATACAAATCAAAGTATTTCCTCTGGTTTATTATTTAACCTATAAGTTCCTGTTTTATCCCCTAATGTTTCACATAATTACTCACTAGCAAGATGAAAAGTTGAGGAAGTTACATACAATACATTTTGATCATTAAGTTTGTGTTAACAGAACGCACAGCAAATGCATTAAAGGATCACCGTGCAGGTGACAGAACACACTTTGCTCTTGGCAGGGCAGTGGATGTTTAAAGGGAAAGTGGAAGGAATTCTCTCTTGGGCTCCTTGGGCCACAAGCCTGGCAAAGGACCAGAGGTCTGAAGGATGTGTAGTGGCCACTGTCCTCCTGGCAGAGGGACCTCTGAGACCCCCAGTCACTGTCTACCTCTGAGACAGGGCAGGGGGAAGCAGTCAGCATCAGTCCCCCGACCCTGCTGCCTTTCAGTCTCCCCAGCACCCTCTGCAGAGGGGCCCTGCCCTGTCACTGGTGCATTTTAACCCTGTGACGTCACCACACATGCAGTCATCAGATCCAGAAACTACCAGTTACCACAGAGTCTCCTTCCTCACAGCCAAGTTTACCTTGTAAATACTTATTAACTCCCTCTTCCTGCCTTGATCTCACTGCCCTACTCCAGGCCCTCATCACCTCTTGCGTGGATTGCTGTGATGTCTGACCACTGGTCTCCTGCCCCGGAACCTCCCCTTAACCTCCACCGTCTGTGCCAGAAGACAGATGGGCCCCTCCTACTGCCCGAGGCATGTTCATGGTCTCTGCTTTGATTTTTGCTTGTTGAATGTATTTTTATTTTCAGATTAGTTGCCAACATTTAAACACTGTCAGAATTTACATTCTAATCCACATTCCCAGGTTTTCTAGAAAACCAGAAGAGCTGGCAAGGCAAGGCCCATATTCCCACATGGCAACAGTCAGCTTAGGCTGAATGGCAACTGACCCCCTTTCAAGGAGGCAATGTTGTAGAATTTCACACAGTCCTCACCACGGCCTTCCCTCTGCTCGGACTCATCCCTTCAGTACCTTCTGAGCCCCAGGCATTTGATTTCTAACCCTGTCGAGGCAGTAGTCAGAGAGCACTGACGAAGATGCGTAACGGTCAGCTGCCTCCGCCGCATTACAGGATCAGATCAGATTCTCCAGCAGGGCCTGTGATGCCTCCATGACCTGGCCGACACCCACCTCGCTCGCTGGCCCTGTGATGGTACCAAACTGGGCTGTCTCCCCGTCAGGAAGGCCCTTCCTACATTTATTCATCTGGCTGTTTTGATTCATTAAAATTCAGCCCAGTGACCTCCTCCAGGAACTTTCCTGAACTTTTTCTACACACCACAGTTCCTGTGCAGGCCTACTTTAACACTTCAGAGCTATAGAAACATATGCCTACGTGTCAACAAGTGCACCTCAAGGGTAGGGACCATCTCCTTCACCTGTGCACCTGACACAAAAACAGGTGCTCAGACTCCATGACTGAGGACATCATAAAGCCGTGACAACAGAAGTTGTCTCATCTTTCTTTCTGTACTTTCCAAAGGCTTAAGCCTTGTCTTAAAACCTAAGAAAAAAAGAAAGTCTGGGGCTTCCCTGGTGGCGCAGTGGTTGAGAGTCCGCCTGCCGATGCAGGGGACACGGGTTCGTGCCCCGGTCCGGGAAGATCCCACATGCCGCGGAGTGGCTAGGCCCGTGAACCATGGCCACTGAGCCTGCGCGTCCGGAGCCTGTGCTCCGAAACGGGAGAGGCCACAACAGTGAGAGGCCTGTGTATCGCAAAAAAAAAAAGAAAGTCCGAATTATATAAATCATAACTTTCAATCAGTTGTGATTCATTTCTGTTCCCTAACTCTTATCTCATATGCACAATTACCTCTAAAGCAGTCCTGGGCCCTAAAAAAGGAAACGTAGAATGAAAGTAGAAATTATAGGCGACCCCGAGCCCAAGTAATTTTGCCACTGATTTTAGTGAATTCTGGGTGAGCTGTCATTACCTAGTAATTGGTGGTGCAGCTCTGAAAGATGAGCGACGACTAGCAATGGGGATGGGATCAGATGCTTATTACGTTCTCTAACTGTCCCCCTCTCAGAGGGAAATACCCAGATGAAGTGGAGTTAATTGTGAGATTAACTATGATGTGTCCAAAAAATTCCCCCCCAAAATAAATAAAACCAGAGCTCAAAATGTCAAATTTATGATGGGAAAAAAAAAAAAAAAAGATACGCACCACCTCACATAAGCGAGCGCTCTCAATGGGTAGCGCAGCATCCTGGATGACAGGATGAGAAGCATCACCACGTAGGCGAACTGAGGAATGGCCACGCCGGCGTAGACCAGGAGCAGGGAAAGGAGCTGCAGCGTCCACGCCAAGAGGGTCACGCTCCTGTCCTCCACGAGGGGCCCGTGCTTGTAACAGACAGTAAAGCTGAGACACCCAACTATCAAGACGTAGCCTGTAAAAGCAGAAGAATGTAAAACAATACAACACTGAACTGAAAAGTTATGGGAAAAAACCCGGCAGAGCCATCCATGGCTTAGAGCTAAGAACATATCCAAAAACATTCATTTTTGTTTTCTTTTTCCAATGAAGTTGAAAAATGCATTTAGGGCTAGTTATTCCTTCCATGTGAGATATTAGGCTGACTTTTGTAATAATTAAGGATGTATAATAATAAATTATTATAATATTAATATGTAACTATCCCTATTTTCTGGTCCAGAGTCCTAGAGGGCAAATGTTATCACAGTTGCTTTGGTCAGGAATAAGCCTCAGTGTAGGTCACAGTCTGCTACAAAAGCTATTCCTAATTTTTATTTTCTAGTCACTAAATGAAAATATAATTTTACAGTGCAGGGATCGGGCAGTCACCCTCGTAATCCAGTGCTCAGTTTCCAAAAGAGGGACAGTGAGATATTCTGTGGTGTCTCCTGTTGTGATCCAATGTCACGTGCACATCGCCTCTTACGTATTTCGCCAAGTGTTTCATTTGTATGTAAGCAAGCCTCAAGATCTAATTTCCACCTTATAAAAAATATAGGGGAGAGAGAAACAAATTAAATTATACTACAAAGGAATAATCAGAGAAATCCAGAAAGTGGGACATTCTATAGGACAACTTGGTCTCTTCAGCATATCATTGTGATGGAAAAAAAAAACAAACCCCAAAACCTGTTATGGATTAAAGGAGACTTACAGGACACAACAGATGCAAAATGTGATTCTGGACTATATCCTACCTTATACAAAACAAGCATCAAGGATGTTTAGGGAATTTGAACATGGCCTGGATAATAGATGATTTTATGTAACTATTCATTTTTTTAGATTTAATAGTTATTTAACTATAGAGGAAAATGCTCTTGCCTTATAGAGATGCTCAGTGAAGTATTTAAGGAAACACACCGTAATAGCAATAATTAACTTTGAAAATACTTCAGTGTAAAAAGAAAAATGGGCTAAAAACATAAAACCTTCAAATGAAACAAAGAATTGATTGCTTTTGTTCTGGGTGGGTGGACTTACGGGAGAAATCTGGCACTAAGAGTTTAGGAGAAAAGTGATTCTCCCATTTCTCTATAATTTCCCAAATAAAACACTTTAAAAAGTTGGGTTTTTCTCTTTTGTTTTTTAAAATAACATCAAACAAGAAGAACAAGTGTCTCTGTTTCTGAAAAGTCAAGTTTTCATTAGTCATTTATATTTAGGATTTCTCACCTTTCATACTGAATAAATTAAGAAAAAGAAATAAAGAGCCACATTTTAGAGAAGTGTTTTCATTACAATTTAGATGTGGTTAGAGCTTAACCACAACTCAAAAGCACGTGCAGTCAAAAAGGGCAAATGTTTTTTTGCTCTTTTGATCATTAGTATAGAAAACTAAGAAGGATGTCATACAGAAAAGTCTAAAATGAGAACTAGTGAACTGAAATCACCAAGCATGGGAATAAAATAAAATATTATTTTTAACAGTTCTTCTCCTTAGTTCAAAATGAAAATTTGGATGCTGGAGAGAAACGTATGTCAAAAGAAGGCCCCTGGCTGTACTTCTCAGCTTTACCAATAATAGACCATATTATTTAAAACTTTACCTACCTAATATATATATTCTGTTTTCACACCACAGCCACTTCAGCTCTTCTGTCAGTTGCCACACGACATAAACTGAAGCAAACCAACAACCAACCATTAGAGCCCAAAAGGTGCTATACTGTGTGTGGAAGAAAATAAATGACACAGTTTTTGGTTCATTCACTCTCATAAAAATAGAAATAAACAAATAAACCCTTTGTATTCAAAACTTCTATATCAAACTGCACTGAAGTCAACTCAAGATACTCTTCTTGTGTCTTGTTAAAGGTCTGATCCACGCACCAGCAGCTTTGATGTCACCTGGGAGCTTGCCAGGATGCAGACTCTCAGGCCTGCTGAGACTCCTGAATCAGTCTGCATTTCAACAGGACCCCCGGGTGACTTGCATGTACATTACAGTTGGAGAAGCACTGTTCTAAAGAATAAATTTATCTCAAAATAATGCTGGTGTTGCAAGCTTTCATCAGAGTAACTACAACATGAGCATCATGAACTAATATATATGTATCCTCAACTAAATGTGGGGCATTCTTTTATTGAAGGTGTTTTGGGGGAACTAATAATGATGAAGAAATCCCCAGATGTAGCAATGCTGTTATTCAAGGCCCCAATGGTTCAGCATCATGACATTCCTCAGCTGAGCCAAGAGAAATCTGCACTCAGCATAGAATAAGCCCCCATCACTCATAAGAAAAACGTATTATCTAGAAAATAAAAGGGTCTCAAAAAAAGTATCGCCAAAACTTAATACTTAAGCCTACACATAGTAATAAATAAAAACAGAATCTCTTGGAAAAGATACAATTTAATCCAGTTTATACAATGTAGAAATACGGTTTGAATTAAGAACTTTCATAATAAACATGAATTAATTTTAATCAATTTTTCACGTTTATGAGATTGTGATTTCCATTTTTTTATTCATTTGTACGTGGTATACCTACCTTAGGAATGAACTTTTTCACCAGCAACAGGACAAAGACTAATGTCATTAGAATACCTAGCATAGTCCCCGAAGAGTAAAAGAAAACAGGGCTCCTGTCAAGACAAGCAGATAAAAGCCATTTAAATGCCAAGTCGCTCTTTCAGTATTAGAAACATGTTTAACTTGACAGTAGTCATCAAGATTATTAAGAAGGAAAACTCAGATGGCAGCTTTAATTACATCCTATACTCTTAAAAAATGAAATCTCTACTTGAAATTTATGGTAAATAGCTTGCCACTAACTCAAAACAGAATGTCTGAGTTATCTTCTATGTTTAGAATCTGGTCCAATAATAATTATTGGAGCACCTATCACATAGCAGGCACTTGTCTGAGAGCTTAACATGCTCTCACAACAGTCCTGTGAAACAGCTATCCATGTCTAAATTTTACATGGGAGGACACTAAGGCGCCAACAAATTAAAGGCTTTCCCAAGTCAGTACCTGCCAGTTGGAGGATTCAGGCCTGCAGCCCAGATCCTCTGAGTCCAAGCTTTACTCTTCAGGCTATGTAAGCAACATCCAATTTACTAAGACCATGGAGGACATGAAACACACTCTCTTAAGCCATAAGGAAAAACTTGAAAATAAATAATGCCCAGAATAGCAAGTTAAGAAGTAAAATATTATTGGAAAGAAATTCCTTTTTCACGAGAGAAGTTATAAGAAAAAAAGTATCAGGATAATATGTTAAATTCAACCTTCTGTATCAGAGCCACAAGTCTAGGAGGTGGTGCAAATGTAAGAGAGAGGAAGGCACCCAGCATCAGAAAACCTGAGTATAAATTTCAGCCCTGGCAAGACTACTCATGTAATGACGGATGTCGGTTTTCTCATTTATAAATTGAGAACAATAATCCAGAGCTCACATAGCTGTTAAGAGAATCAAATCAATTAAAATAATGTATAGGGGCTTCCCTGGTGGTACAGTGGTTAAGAACCCACCTGCCAATGCAGGGCACACGGGTTCGAGCCCTGGTCTGGGAAGATCCCACATGCCATGGAGCAACTAAGCCCGTGCACCACAACTACTGAGCCTGCGCTCTAGAGCCCGTGAGCCATAACTACCGAAGCCCGTGTGTCTCAACTACTGAAGTCTGCACGCCTGGAGCCTGTGCTCCACAACAAGAGAAGCCACCGCAATAAGAAGCCCGCGCACCGCAACGAAGAGTAGACCCCCTCACTCCAACTAGAGAAGGCCCGCGCACAGCAACAAAGACCCAACACAGCCAAAAAATAATTAATTAAAATAAAATAAATCTATTAAAAAAATGTATATTGATACGTAATACAAAGTAATGCATGGGAAAGTACTCTGTAACAAGTACATATCATACTATAAAAACAAATGTTACTGGTTTTAAAACCTTTCAAACACTGTCTTCAGACCAATTGTTTGCAAAATCTAAAGCAAGACCTACAAACTAGTGTGGAAATATTCAGCACAGGGTCAAAAATGTCCTACTCTTTTTGATTCACAAATTTAAGAAAGTAAAAATGAATACTTACTGACTCAAGGTCTTTGCATAAAAGAAGAGGAAAATGCCCGCCACAAACACAAGGAAGAGTTTGAAATCCACAACTGGAGCAAAAAAGACACAGACACACAAACAAACAAAGATTCTGTGTCAATGTAGTGTTAGTGAAAAAAAGTCAATTTACTGAAATGTCACTCCAGAAAAACTGATTCCAGAAATCACGTATAATAAAAACAGACTTACTGTTTCGATTCACGCTTACTGTATAGATAAATATCTTCCTGGCAGGCTTCACAGAGAAGCACACAGTCTCCCCATATGGATTGATGGTTATGGTTATATCATTAGACTCTTTTGGTGTCCAAAATTTATGAATCACACATTTGATAATAGATAGAATGGTTTCTGGATACTGGCAATTATATCTTTCTGTGATATATACAATACTGAGCAGGCCTGAACTGGTAATTTTCACCTACAAAACAAGAACAAACAAATTCACAAACACAGAAGTTAAAACTTCTTATAAGCTTCTTAAAATCATGAGAAAAGGAGTAAAGAGAGCCCAAGACTGGTGGAGTAAAGAACACTCAGAGGTACTTGGCAACATTCTGATCCCAGGGACAGATCCAGAGGTCTGTGTTTAGTCAACACTCACTGGGGCACAGACACTTTTTTTTTTTTAATTTTTTTTTTTTGCGTTACGCGGGCCTCTCACTGCTGTGGCCTCTCCCGTTGCGGAGCACAGGCTCCAGACGCGCTGGCTCAGCGGCCATGGCTCACGGGCCCAGCCGCTCCGCGGCATGTGGGATCTTCCCGGACCGGGGCACGAACCCACGTCCCCTGCATCGGCAGGCGGACTCTCAACCACTGCGCCACCAGGGAAGCCCACAGACACTTTTTAAAGTGGATGTTTCTTCCCCTAAGTTGTGGATGATGGAATTCCCTCTTCCAGCAGGTTACTGTGGCCAAGGGACATGTGAAAAGGGATGAGACAGAAAATAATAGGTAGCAAACTATTTGGTTATAAACCTAATGAGAATAGGGTTTATATATCTACCACTTCTACTGTGATTGAGGAAAAAGCATTTCTATCTTACAGATCAGCTGAGCGTACGTGATTCAGGCTTCTCTCACCATGCCCGCTGAAGAAGGATCAGAACCCAACCCCAGGTCCTACTCAAGTCTCACAGCAAAGAACCAACTACAATACTAAGCAGATGATGACAGCCCAGGGATCATTAAAGGACTACTCTGCTGCTGCCTCTGTCCCTCTCTATTTCTCTTCTTTGTCCAAGGATACGGCAAGCCTGAGAAGGGGAAAGAGAGCACCAGTTCTGAATCCCAGGCCTCAGGTGAAATCGCCCAGTACCTGTCCACCTGCACCCCGATTCTCTTGGATTTTAGCTCCTGGCTCTCTGCTGCTTTCTCTCCAATACTACTTCCAGTCATGTCTCCGGGATTAAATATACACAAGATACATATAGAACTCCTTCCAATACCCTGTCCTCTTGGTTCCTTGAACTCCTCCCTTCTTATGCTCCACTCACCTCAGCTAATCATGCCTGCGGCCACACCCTGATCTTGTCAGTCCCAAACTGCAGCCCCCAATACAGGCTGCATGAAATGCACCCCATTAGCTGACCACCACCTCCTATCTTTCCAGCGTGCCCCCCGAAAACCCCGACCCCAGCAAGCACTGACCCCAGCAGGGAGCAAGCACCTTTCCTCTGCTGCTCACCGCTGACGTCCTCAGCCCCTTCTTTTCCAGCGAAGTTCCATGATCAATCATTAGAAAGCATTCCCTCATAGGTACCCTTAACTTGTTTGTACCCCTCGCGCTTTGTCCCTCCACCTATTCCACGTGTGCATCTGCACCACCGATCACGCTGGAGAAACTCGCGGAGCTCTCACTTCAAACCCGACTGTGAACCTGAGGTAGGACCGGAAGGCTGCCGGCAATCATACCACACACTCCTATCCAGTGGCTCTTCCACTCTCTTCAACGATGACCTCACGGCTTCTCCTTCCTCAATACCCCAGTGACTCCTCCCTGCCTCACTTCTGGCTGGTGATCCTTCCTACTTCACTGAGAACGGAAAAAATCGGAAGAGAACCGGGAGGGCTCTTATCCCCATATCCCCCCACCTGTCAGCATCTGCAGGCACATGCTCTGCTTCTGGCCTGTGCATTTCCGGAGGAAATTTCTGCCACAGAGGAGGTTTACATGCTCCATTCTAAAGGCAAGCCCCCAACCTGTGCACTGGATCCCATCCACCTTTGCTACTCAGGGACATCCCACCGGTACTTCTTCCCGCTCTACTAGACCCTTCCTATCAGCTTACAAACATGCTGGCATTTTTCCCACTTAAAGAAAAACACAAAAAGCTCTTTTATTGACTCCATTTTCCCCTTCAGCTATCACCCCCTTTCCTCACTTCCCACTGCAATAAAATTCTTTTTAAAAGTTGCCAATACCTGCAGCCTCCAGTTCCTCTCCCCCATTTCTCTCTTTAGCCACTTCAGTCAGGCTTTCATTTCCAACAGGCTGCCCCTGACGAGGTCATCATAACCGAATGGTCAACTCATTCCCAGTCATTCTATCTGATCCATCAACAGAGTCTGGGGCTGCTGACCACTCCCTCCTCCCTGTCGCACTTCCTGGGGCTCCCTGGGCACCTCCTTCACTTGTTGCCCTTTCTCTCTCTCCTCTGCTGGCCCCTTCCCCCTCCCAGACCTCTTAATATCTGACTGACCCAGGCTCAGTCGCTGGTCCTCTCCTCTTCTCCGTCTAACTCACTCCTTAGTCCCATGGCTTTAAGCATCATCTATAAATATGCATCACCACTTACTTTTGTAAAAAGAAACACAGGAAAGATATACCAGAAACTAACAAGACTGATTACCACATGGGTCTGGTGGGAAGGGATGAGGGGGAGTGACACTTCTCTGAGGACACCTTTGTGTAGTTTTGACTTTTGAGCCATATTAATATTGTACATACTAAAAAATAATGATAATAAAATCAACCAGGATGAGGAAAAACTCTGAAATGGAAACAAATAAAAACAAGTGTATTTCAAATGAATAATATAACCATGTTGAAGGGGGATGGGTAGGAATGAATTAACCCAAGTAACTTGAGCACAGTATTTAGACTGTGACCCCTCAAACTAAAGATAAAACGCACTGTAAACAAGTACTGAGCTCTTGTTACTAGGTTTGTTTTTCACAACAGTATGGCTTAGCAACTCTGAAATTACTCTAGGATTAGGCAAATAAATCAATATATTGATGAGAATGGGAACCAGGTTTCTCACAATCAGAGAAGAGAGTTATAGATATGGAAAGGAGAAACACTAGAGTGAACCCAGTGGTGTTGGAGAGACCAGAATTCATGGTTTTTGAAGACAGATAGACAGGAAGAAAGAAGAAAGAAAGGAAGGAAGAAACAGCCATGTGTAGGAGTATGGGTGTGTATATACACATATGATCATGATATCTGGTAGTAATGAACACACCTGACACTGAATGCTCCTTGGAAAAATGTATGACTCCAGAGCTGCGTCTAAGAAATTACAGGATAAGCCTGGGAACATCTTGTTTGCCAGAAGGTAAAGAAGTGCTCAAATAATGACAGGCACAAGTTAAAGAACTTAAGAGCTAGTTCGAAGGGGCTCCTACTGGCCAAATCTAGGACAGTTTGAACAACAAAACAAATAATAAAAGTAAGGAATTGTAGTCCAGCAAATGAATTGGCGATCCATGAAACAATATGGATATAAATAAATTGGGGAGGTAAAACTCTTCCTTACAGAAGAATGCCAATGAATGTAGACGGAATAATGGAATTAGAAAATCACCATTTGATAAACATCGTGATGATAACTGATTCCGGCAAGCATCATCAACAGATAATAAAACCAGGGGGTAAAAGTTTGATGAGGAATAAAACATATACATAGTCTCAAATTATCCCCTCAAAATAGTCATTCATTACAGAGGTGAAGATAGTTACTTTACGGTGGTGAAACTGTAAACTGACAGATAACACCTTAACCAAGTGAGCAAAGTGGTGTATGTTCTCAGTAACAGTACAAAGCAACATCCAGTGCCTCCTGATACAATGACGTCCAAGCCCTTCCCTCAGATACCCTGCTGGGTAACTCACATCACTGAGATCTTACTCATGTGTCACCTTTTCAATGAGAATGACCCTGACCACTCCTTTTAACACTGCAACTTGCCTTCACCCCCCTCATTCCACTTATCTTACTCTACATTTTCTTTTTTTTATAGCACTTACTAGTTTTATAATTTTCTTCTCTTTTACATTTATGGCTAACCCCACCCTACCCCCTACCCCCATTCCCAAGAGTGTAAACATCACAGGAGCGGGGATCTATTTTGTTCACTGACGGATCCTAAGAGCCTAGAAGAACTCCTAGCACTTAGTAGGTGCTTAATATTCATTAAATGCTGAAGGAAGGAAAGTGCTAGGCTATTAAGAGTAACTACTGGGCTTCCCTGGTGGCGCAGTGGTTGAGAGTCCGCCTGCCGATGCAGGGGACGTGGGTTTGTGCCCTGGTCTGGGAAGATCCCACGTGCCGCGGGGCGGCTGGGCCTGTGAGCCATGGCCGCTGGGCCTGCGCGTCCGGAGCCTGTGCTCCACAATGGGAGAGGCCACAGCAGTGAGAGGCCCGCGTACCGCAAAAAAAAAAAAAAAAAAAAAGAGTAACTACTATCTTGACCACACCTGGGATCAGAGGCAACTTCAGAATTTCTATAGAGAAGGGTCTGAGATAGCAATTATTTTAGAAAGTAGGCGAGAGGGTATTCTTGAGCCATGTCCGAACAGCAAGCACACTGCACTCAGACAGTATATCCACTTGGAGTGGTTGGAGAGGGGCTGATGAAGAGTATGGAGGTTAACGTCCCCTCCCATAGCCCCCCCCACCTGAACTACTGTGTGTAATCCCCCAGGCAGCTTTCATACTGATACACAGCTCTGTGTCATACAAAAGCTACTTCTACTCTTGAAACAGTACGTTTTAACTCCCTGTTCCTAAGACATAATTTGAAAGTAGGCTCTTACCTGCACAGTTGACCATATATACTTCCATTTCACTTGGGATTTTTGATTGTAGCAGTAACAGTCTGACTGAGATGTTTTAATTAAATCCATTTCCTTCAAAGCTTTACACCTTGGAACTGAGAAACAGAAAAAAGAATATATTTCCTAAATACGTAATTGTCCAGAATCTTATCTTCTTTCTTTTTTATTCACAGGGTTAATGACGGCTGTTTTTGTAGTCTATGGCCAGTAAATTCTTCTACGTGGTAATTATAGTCCTCAGTCTTTCCAATCTAGCAGGAGGCAGACAAAAAGATTACAGTCCAGTACCAATACCCTTATGACAGATGGAGGGACTGTAAAAGCACGGAGAATAGGCACTTTTTCAATCTTGAAGTCGAGGGCAAGGACTGAGGGAGGCTTCCCAGAAAGGAGGAAACGTGAGTGGAGCACTGAAGCACAGTCAGAGGCAACGAGAGAGAAGTCAGGGGGTGGGGGGACAAACGTGTACAGAACCACGGAGATGAGGGAAGGCATGGACGTGCTTCGGCCATTCACGGGGATGGAGTGTAGGGAATACACAGGACATTTCAACACCTGCAGCTAGAGAGCTAGGTGGTTTCTGTTACACTGAGGAGTGTGGCCTTCCCACAGAAAGCAGAGCATTGAAGGATTTTAGGTAAGTGTCCGAGTCTCGGCAAGACACTGTGGACATTCCAAAGGGTTTAACTGAGAAGAGTTCAGTGAAGATGTAGGCAGGGTTAAGGCATTAACAACAAGGAACTGTGAAGTTCCCAGGCACCAGCAAGGGCAGAGAGCCTTCCACATCCCTAGGCCTGAAATGGCAAAGTACTGGAGCCAAGAGGACAGCAGTCTAAGGGAATGCAAGCCCTGCCAGAGCTTCAGGGGGGGCTCTCTCCTGCCCTCTCGTCAGTGCCTCTCATCTGCCAAACCCAATCGGAAGACAGAGGGCAAAGAAGCCTACAGAGGCCAGCTGCCAGGACCTGAGCACAGGAGAGCATGGCACAGAATGAATCTGTGGGGACAGAGGACACGGTCGTGTCTTAGAAAGAGCGTTCTGTAGGCCACGCAAAATGTTAGAGGGGAAGAAGACGGAAAGCAGAACTGTGGAGGCTCCCGAAGCAGTCTAAGCAAGAAACAAACTAAGTAGGCAGGAGAAAGCACAGATGTAAGAGCACCTGGGAAGTGGAATCAACAGACTCAGAGATTCAGAAATGACCTGATGGTTCTGGTGAGTGGAATAAGGAATACTAGAGAAGAAGCAAAAAAAGGGGAAGAGTTCAAGTTTAGAAGGACTGAGTCTTGGTTGGTGGGGCTAGGTGAAGATGGATAGGTCTGTAGCACAGAAGTCTGGCTGGAGACAGATGTAGTACATACATATGTGTGTGTGTTCTGTGTAATACACAAAAAATATTTTATATATAATATGTAATATATAATACAATATAACACAGTGTAACAGAGAGAGAGAGAAGACAGGTGCTGCATTACAGATGGTAAATGTAGTAAATGCCACAAGAAAATTATGAAGTAATGGGGTTCATTTTTTTCTGAGGCTGCTGCTATATTTGAATTTAAAATGAAGTGAGATGAAAGTCACAGATGCTTCTGGACCCAGGATAGGGTATCACCACTACGTCTGTCAAATATGAAACAGCAACAGGGAATGTTTACGCACACATCGAGAAACGGGCCTTATGCCCCAACCCTCACTCCTCTAAGGAGAGTGTGACCACCTGTTTCTCCAGAAAAACCTGAAATGAAGCTAGAACAACCTGCTACACCAAAACTGGGGAAGGATCGGGTAATCAGTAATAACAAGTCGACAATTACATCCATTTAGGGATGAACACTAAGTAAGTCCAGATAGGTCCTGGTCCTGCCTAGAAACACCTTAGCATTAAGCTGGAGAAAAGTGAAGAAACAGACACTGTGAATGCCTATCACCTCTAAAATACAACTGCATAAAAGTCAAGGTTCTCAGGTGGCTGCACAAAGCAGGGAAGTTACACGAGGATCCAGTACCCTCCGCTGTGATGCTGTGAAACCATTTAATCTTTACTCTTAACATTGTGATGCATATGTTTTTAAATATACCAAGAAATTTGCAGAGTTTGAGAGTCTGAGATGCAAATATAAGAATCCAGGTTAAGAGGCAGATCTCAAAAAGGCACGAGAAGGAAGCTCTAGAGGCTCTTTTAAATACAGGATACAAAAATTAAAAATGCATTCTTTCATGGTCTGTTTATACACAAGGGCAAAAAGGAGAATGCAGAACGGTGTTAACAACACACACAGCAACAGATGCTGAGGAGCCTTCTTGGGTGTATCTGAGACACAAACGACTCCTGGCCACGGGCTGCACAGGGGACAGGGCCCTCCCGGGACCCCAGGGGGCTGCAGCTGGCCGTATGAAAGACGCGTGTCCAAGGAGGCAGTGCAGACCCTGGAAGAGCCTGAGCGACTGCGATGATAACACACCACGCGCTTTAAAAGCCCTCAGCTAGTGACCACAGGGGCGGCTCCGGACTCGCCTGCTGGTATCCCATGTTCTGCCTTCCGCGGCCCCCTGTGGGCTCTCTAGGCAGGAACAGGGTGAAATCGGGCGGCTGGAGTTGAGAACCTTATGCTGGGAGTCCCCAGTGGAAGAGGGGATTCCTACCTATCGTCGGGAAGGGAGCACACTCTGGGGCTGGGGTCAGGTGAAGAGCGTGAGGTCTATGGTCTGCAGACCCCGGCGGCCCAGACCATCATGACAACGTTAACTGCAGCCCGTTCTTCCTTCAAGGTTACTCCTAACGCCATACGCATGCTCACTAGGGGCTTTTCTTGGGGTCTTTCCAGGGTCCCTCCGTGCATCCCTTCTCCTAGAGAGCGTTCCACCACTTCAAGGGCTGAGTCAATTCCCCTAAGTACACGAACTACCCTCTTGTTAGTGGTCTGAGGAAAAACCCTTTGGAGCCTGAGCTTTGCAAACAAACGCTGCCTTCCAGTGAGGTTTTTTTTTTTTTCCATTTTGGTCCTAAGACTGTCTCCTAAATCATCTGATATCTGTAACTCTTCAGATAAGAGCAAGATGACGCAATTCGGGTAGAGTGCAATAGCTTGAATTTAGGAGTAAATGCTTCTGTGCTGTGCAGGCCGCAGTCTTCTTGCACTTGGGTTACTGTAAGAGACTCCTAGCTGGTGTGCTTCCAGAATCGCCCCTACGATGCTCCCCTACAACCTATTCTCTAATCAGTACAGGGACCTTTTAGAAACATCAACCAGAGCACAGCATTTACCTGCTCAAAACCCTCCAATGACTTCTCATCACACCGGTAAGAAAACCCACCCTCCTCTCCTAGGACCTGGGCACCTCTGACCTTTCCTCCTGCTTAGCCTCTCTGGCCACACCAAGCGTCCCTGCCTCAACCTGTCCTACATGCTGTTTCCTCCACCTGCAACTGGCTTTCCCCAGATCTCGGCAGAGCTTGCTCCTTCAGATAGATAACGTATGTATTTGCTCAAAATTCACCTTCTCAGGAAGGCCTTCTCTGACCCCACTGTCTAAACTGGCACACTCCTACCCCTTTCACCCACTTTCTTCTTACTCTGCTTTATTCTCTTCATATTATATATGTATTTTTTAGTTTATATTCTCTTGCCATGAAGTTAGGGACATGGCATGTTCATTATTGTACCCGTAGCATTTAAATATTTGTCTTTCATGTGTGTGTTGTAATTCGAGGGGACTGGTAGGTTATTTGGGCATGCAGAGCCGACCCAGTGAAAGCCGGCCGATCTTTATAAGAGGCTGGCCAGTGCCAGCACTGTAAAAGGGGGTGCACTCTGCTCTTCCCCTTGAAGCAACCTAATGCTGGACACCTGTCCAGCCTGTGCCATTGCCATCCCACCCAGAGAACCTGCAGGCTACACCTCCGCCTTACCCTACCCCATCATCAATGTGCCCTTAACTAGAGGGTGGAGAGCTGTAACCCTTAATATCCCTTGGGCTGAGAACCCTCTTCTTTCTCCTCACCAGGTAGAAAAGGGCAGAGGGAAGCAAGAGGTGGCGATCAGCGTGTCTTTGTTGTACTCTATATGGTACATCAGTGTACTCTGTGTAAACACCTCCCAGTTAGAAGGAAAGAACTTGCTCTGATTTCACCCTGGTCTTCAACCAGATTAAGGAAAGTACAGATAGGGGTACGTTGCCCTGATTCTTGATACTTACAGAAACACTACTAAAAGCATGTTGTAAACGGCATCTCCCCTGGAATTCTCCAGAGCGGCCTCTGGCTTTTGAGGTGAAACTGATGTTGAATTCACACAATACATGAGACATTATAGACAAGGTGTCAGCATTTCATGGTGCCCTCTGGCTGCCCTCATTGTTATCACCTGTCTCCTGAGGTGAATGCATCTCAATCCACCCACACAAGAATTCCTAATTATCTAAGGAACTAGAAACTCACAGCCACAAGAAACCACAACCCTAGCTCCAAGTGAGTTCATGTGAATCTTGTGAATCTTAAGCCATGGGCAGCTAGCATAAGACAGTGACTTGGACAATCAAGATTCTTACCACAGCTGGCCTACTGCCTTCCTAGAGGGAACCAGATCTTTTAATCTTAGATTGTTTATAAACGTTGTCTTTCCTAGGCCCCTCCTCCCTTCAGTAATTTTCTAGAGACATTTCATCATTCAATTTCTACTTCCTCTATCTCTGCCTGCAGGTAGGAAACAGAAATTATAGCCAGCTTGACTGCCTGGCTGAACTCTACCACCTGTTCCAGCCCTGACACAGAGGGCTGTGAAGCTGCTGGCAGGTCTGCAGGCGTCATTTATTCATGCAGTCTCAGTCTTCGCCGGTTCATTCAGCTAGGATTGGAACCTCCTGGTGTCAGATCTGGGCAAATCCAAATAAATCACAATATCAACAACATCCCCTCACAAGGCAATCCAGAAAACAAAAGGGAATTTCTAGGGATTCATAAAAATGTAATAATAATCATTCATTTGGTCAGACGAGAACAACATTTGCCTAGGGAGAGCCACTGCTTCCCCCTGGAGCTGAAGTATGTCTCCTCCCCAGAGGGTGCTCCCATAACCTAGGTATTCACTTCCTCAAGCCTGATTCAGGTCAGGAGAGGGGTCTGCAAGTGTGGGCTATCCCAGCTCTGCCTCATTTCCCAAATACTTAGGAGTATAAGCAGGACCAACCCCGAATGCCACACTTATTATGGCTACCCCAGCAAGGCCACGGACCGAGCACGGCCCTCCTTAACTACCTGCAGTCCTCGGCAGGCTCTCTTGAACCTTTCAATAAGCCTGACTCCTGGAGAACAGTGTATTTCTGGACAGTTGTGCCCAAACTGCTGTGACAAAGTGCAATTCTTTACATTACCAAAGGATGTGAGTTAGGGTTACCTTTACCAGTGAAATCCCTTAGTTCATTTAAAATACCACTCAATTTGAAAATATTCAATTAATCTAATGTTAGGACTACATATCGTATATAAAAAAAGAGACAACTGCACATCACTTGCTTTAACTGATAAATTAAATTTAAAATTACTCTTTTGTACTACTTTTGTCATTTATGTTTTCCTAAATGTATAAAGATATAATTAAGTTAAAGAGTTTAGTCATAAATTAAATTACCTTTTATTTTAAGGTAAAAATATTTAGTCAAAACTTCAGAAAAGGGCAGGCAGTACTTAAACCTACTTATAGAATATGCTAAAAATAAAAAGCACATACACTCTTCTAATCTAGCAGATCTTAAACAATCTCCAACATAAGAATATTTCAGCAATGTTCCTTCTGAAAATTTAACCTTACAGGGCCCTTATGGGAAAAAATATCTTCAGATGAAATTATAACTGAATAATAAAATCACTTATTAAGACAGCTGCTTTCTCCATCTGGCCTATGTAACTGCTTTTCTTTTGGGATAAGGAAAGGGAGGGAGAATAGTTAAAACAAAAAGCAACAAACCTTAACTCCTGAGAGTTCAAAGGGAGGAAGGATTTTTCTTGGTATTATTTTGTAAATTCAAATTCAAAGTAATTAGCATGTAGTACCAAAGTTACAAAGGAACTTCTCTATTAACCCCAGCTGTTGTTCTTCTAACCTGGCTTGAATATGAATTTGATTTTCATTTCTCCAAGAATGTGCATAGAGAATGAAACTGCAACTATCACACGCTAATGCACATTCAGGCCTGATTTTAACTTCAAGTATTGATTTTCTTCTCCACAGATGAATTTGAAAGCTGTGGTTTCAAATGGCCTACGGCTATGGTTCATTCCTGAGATGAAGTTCACGCTCAGAATAAAGAAAAAAGAATGAAAAGCACTGAGGACAGTCTCAGAGACCTCTGGGACAACATTAAACACACCAACATTCGAATTATAGGGGTCCCAGAAGAAGAAGAGAAAAAGAAAGGGACTGAGAAAATATTTGAAGAGATTATAGTTGAAAACTTCTCTAATATGGGAAAGGAAATAGTTAATCAAGTCCAGGAAGCACGCAGAGTCCCATATAGGATAAATCCAAGGAGAAACACGCCAAGGAACATATTAATCAAACTGTCAAAAATTCAATACAAAGAAAACATATTAAAAGCAGCAAGGGAAAAACAACAAATAACACACAAGGGAATCCCCATAAGGTTAACAGCTGATCTTTCAGCAGAAACTCTGCAAGCCAGAAGGGAGTGGCAGGACATATTTAAAGTGATGAAGGAGAAAAACCTACAACCAAGATTACTCTACCCAGCAAGGATCTCATTCAGATTTCATGGAGAAATTAAAACCTTTACAGACAAGCAAAAGCTGAGAGAGTTCAGCACAACAAAACCAACTTTACAACAAATGCTAAAGGAACTTCTCTAGGCAAGAAACACAAGAGGAGGAAAAGACCTACAATAACAAACCCAAAACAATTAAGAAAATGGGAATAGGAACATACATATTGATAATTACCTTAAATGTAAATGCTCCCACCAAAAGACACAGACTGGCTGAATGGATACAAAAACAAGACCCATACAGATGCTGTCTACAGGAGACCCACTTCAAACCTAGGGACACATACAGACTGAAAGTGAGGGGATGGAAAAAGATATTCCATGCAAATGGAAACCAAAAGAAAGCTGGAGTAGCAATTCTCATATCAGACAAAATAGACTTTAAAATAAAGACTATTAGAAGAGACAAAGAAGGACACTACATAATGATCAAGGGATCGATCCAAGAAGAAGATATAACAATTGTAAATATTTATGCACCCAACATAGGAGCACCTCAATACATAAGGCAAATACTAACAGACATAAAAGGGGAAATCAACAGTAACACACTCATAGTAGGGGATTTCAATACCCCACTTTCACCGATGGACAGATCATCCAGAATGAAAATAAATAAGGAGACACAAGCTTTAAATGATACATTAAACAAGATGGACTTAATTGATATTTATAGGACATTCCATCCAAAAACAACAGAATACACATTTCTCTCAAGTGCTCATGGAACATTCTCCAGGATAGATCATATCTTGGGTCACAAATCAAGCCTCGGTAAATTTAAGAAAATTGAAATTGTATCAAGTATCTTTTCCGACCACAATGCCATGAGACTAGATATCAATTATAGGAAAAGATCAGTAAAAAATACAAACACTTGGAGGCTAAACAATACACTCCTTAATAACGAAATGATCACTGAAGAAATCAAAGAGGAAATCAAAAAATACCTAGAAACAAATGACAATGGAGACACAACGACCCAAGACCTATGGGATTCAGCAAAAGCAGGTCTAAGAGGGAAGTTTATAGCAATACAGTCCTACCTTAAGAAACAGGAAACATCTCGAATAAACAACCTAACCTTGCACCTAAAGCAATTAGAGAAAGAACAAAAAACCCCCAACGTTAGCAGAAGGAAAGAAATCATAAAGATCAGATCAGAAATAAATGAAAAAGAAATGAAGGAAACAATAGCAAAGATCAATAAAACTAAAAGCTGGTTCTTTGAGAAGATAAACAAAATTGATAAACCAATAGCCAGACTCATCAAGAAAAAAAGGGAGAAGACTCAAATCAATAGAATTAGAAATGAAGAAGGAGAAGTAACAACTGACACTGCAGAAATACAAAAGATCATGAGACATTACTACAAGCAACTCTATGCCAATAAAATGGACAACCTGGAAGAAATGGACAAATTCTTAGAAATGCACAACCTGCCAAGACTGAATCAGGACGAAAGAGAAAAGATGAACAGACCAATCACAAGCACTGAAATTGAAACTGTGATAAAAAATCTTCTAACAAACAAAAGCCCAGGACCAGATGGCTTCACAGGCAAATTCTATCAAACATATAGAGAAGAGCTAACACCTATCCTTCTCAAAATCTTCCAAAATATAGCAGAGGGAGGAACACTCCCAAACTCATTCTACGAGGCCACCATCACCCTGATACCAAAACCAGACAAGGATGTCACAAAGAAAGAAAACTACAGGCCAATATCACTGATGAACATAGATGCAAAAATCCTCAACAAAATACTAGCAAACAGAATCCAACAGCACATTAAAAGGATCATACACCATGATCAAGTGGGGTTTATTCCAGGAATGCAAGGATTCTTCAATACATGCAAATCAATCAACGTGATACACCATATTAACAAATTGAAGGAGAAAAACCATACGATCATCTCAATAGATGCAGAGAAAGCTTTCGACAAAATTCAACACCCATTTATGATAAAAACCCTGCAGAAAGTAGGCATAGAGGGAACTTTCCTCAACATAATAAAGGCCATATATGACAAACCCACAGCCAACATCGTCCTCAATGGTGAAAAACTGAAAGCATTTCCACTAAGATCAGGAACAAGACAAGGTTGCCCACTCTCACCACTCTTATTCAACATAGTTTTGGAAGTTTTAGCCACAGCAATCGAGAAGAAAAGGAAATAAAAGGACTCCAAATCGGAAAAGAAGAAGTAACACTGTCACTGTTTGCAGATGACATGATACTATACATAGAGAATCCTAAAGATGCTACCAGAAAACTACTAGAGCTAATCAATGAATTTGGTAAAGTAGCAGGATACAAAATTAATGCACAGAAATCTCTGGCACTCCTATACACTAATAATGAAAAATCTGAAAGTGAAATTAAGAAAACACTCCCATTTACCATTGCAACAAAAAGAATAAAATATCTAGGAATAAACCTACCTAAGGAGACAAAAGACCTGTATGCAGAAAATTATAAGACACTGATGAAAGAAATTAAAGATGATACAAATAGATGGAGAGATATACCATGTTCTTGGATTGGGAGAATCAACATTGTGAAAATGACTCTACTACCCAAAGCAATCTACAGATTCAATGCAATCCCTATCAAACTACCACAGGCATTTTTCACAGAACTAGAACAAAAAATTTCACAATTTGTATGGAAACACAAAAGACCCCGAATAGCCAAAGCAATCTTGAGAACGAAAAACGGAGCTGGAGGAATCAGGCTCCCTGACTTCAGACTATACTACAAAGCTACATTAATCAAGACAGTATGGTACTGGCACAAAAACAGAAAGATAGATCAATGGAACAGGATAGAAAGCCCAGAGATAAACCCATGCACATATGGTCACCTTATCTTTGATAAAGGAGGCAGGAATGTACAGTGGAGAAAGGACAACCTCTTCAATAAGTGGTGCTGGGAAAACTGGACAGGTACATGTAAAAGAACACTCCCTAACACCATACACAAAAAAAAGCTCAAAACGGATTAAAGACCTAAATGTAAGGCCAGAAACTATCAAACTCTTAGAGGAAAACATAGGCAGAACACTCTATGACATAAATCACAGCAAGATCCTTTTTGACCCACCTCCTAGAGAAATGGAAATAAAAACAAAAATAAACAAATGGGACCTAATGAAACTTCAAAGCTTTTGCACAGCAAAGGAAACCATAAACAAGACCAAAAGACAACCCTCAGTATGGGAGAAAATGTTTGCAAATGAAGCAACTAACAAAGGATTAATCTCCAAAATTTACAAGCAGCTCATGCAACTCAATATCAAAAAAACAAACAACCCAATCCAAAAATGGGCAGAAGACCTAAATAGACATTTCTCCAAAGAAGATATACAGATTGCCAACAAACACATGAAAGAATGCTCAACATCATTAATCATTAGAGAGTGCAAATCAAAACTACAATGAGGTATCATCTCACACTGGTCAGAATGGCCATCATCAAAAAATCTAGAAACAATAAATGCTGGATAGGGTGTGGAGAAAAGGGAACACTCTTGCACTGCTGGTGGGAATGTGAATTGGTACAGCCACTATGGAGAACAGTATGGAGATTCCTTAAAAAACTACAAATAGAACTACCATATGACCCAGCAATCCCACTACTGGGCATATACCCTGAGAAAACCATAATTCAAAAAGAGTCATGTACCAAAATGTTCATTGCAGCTCTATTTACAATAGCCAGGACATGGAAGCAACCTAAGTGTCCATCATCGGATGAATGGATAAAGAAGATGTGGCACATATATACAATGGAATATTACACAGCCATAAAAAGAAACGAAATTGAGCTATTTGTAATGAGATGGATGGACCTAGAGTCTGTCATACAGAGTGAAGTAAGTCAGAAAGAGAAAGACAAATACCGTATGCTAACATATATATATGGAATCTAAGAAAAAAAAATGTCATGAAGAACCTAGGGGTAAGACGGGAATAAAGACACAGACCTACTAGAGAATGGACTTGAGGATATGGGGAGGGGGAAGGGTAAGCTGTGACAAATTGAGAGAGTGGCATGGACATATATACACTACCAAACGTAAAACAGAGAGCTAGTGGGAAGCAGCCGCATAGCACAGGGAGATCAGCTTGGTGCTTTGTGACCACATGGAGGGGTGGGATAGGGAGGGTGGGAAGGAGGGAGACGCAAGAGGGAAGAGAGATGGGAACATATGTATATGTATAACTGATTCACTTTGTTATAAAGCAGAAACTAGCACACCATTGTAAAGCAATTATATTCCAATAAAGATGTAAAAAAAAAAAAGTCTCAGTTGTGAAGCCCATCTGGAAGCACAAGTGCTGCTATAAGGCAACAGAAGTTGCCATTTCTCTTAGCTGTGGACTAGAATTTTATCAACTCAGTGGGCATCCTGCATGTCTCAGGCAGAGCAGAAGCATTTATGTATGATTTGATTAACAAAATAAAAAGTTGACATTGTTAACACTAAATCTGGTAACATAAAAACCTGAAAAACAGTGGGTTCATTGAGGCAAATAAAAGGTAAGGAAATTATTGGAGAACATTCAGTAATAGAACATCTTCATCTTTACTGATGAGAAAACTATGGCCTATAAAGATTACGTGCCTGGACCAACGTAATTCTGCAAGTGGGTGGCTGAATGTAATGACCGAACTAGAGAAATCAAGGTTCTGGATGCTGGTCCAAGGCTACTTACTTATTTTCTGGCTGCTGCCATGCTCAGAAACCCTCCTTCTTAGACAGATCTGTGATTTTTCCCCTCCTACTACCAAGCCTTTGTTTCCTCTTCTGTAAAATGGGTGTATAAATGGTGCCTACCCCATACGACTACTATGAGTATTAAATAAGATAATGCAGTTAAAGCACTTTTAACACTGCCTAGCACATAGTAAATGCTCAACAAATGTCCATTCAATGAAAACTGGTATAGAAGAGTCCCCCAGGGCATACCTCACTGCAAGATACAGAGGAGTTGGTAGCTCCAGCTCAATCTGATAACTGCCTTTATCCTTCGACAAACAATCCTGATTTTATTGGAGGGGAGCAGCTATGCCCGGCTAAAAGCCCACACTTGGTTGCCTCCCTTGCAACCAAAGGGGGGCAATAAGATGAAGAGAAGTTAGTGGACAGTGATTCCAGGAAATCTTTTAAAAATAGTGAAAACAGTGAAAAAGAAACGTTAAGCTCATAGCAAATTAGTAGCAGTTGTGGAGTTAGAACTCTTGCCTTGCCCCACTCCAGACAGCCCATAACAACACTATGAACAGCTACCATATCTTGTTTCCTTTGTACCAGGGACACGTTAAACATCACAGTAATCTTGTGAAATATTATCCATGTTTTACATGTGACCAGTAGTAGCACGACTCACTCAAGGTCACAGAGCTAGTTAGGGCAGGGGAATTTCAGTCCAATTCTAAAGCCAAAGCTTTTACCTTCTCTAGTCTTGAGTCCAAAGTTTTAGCTAGATAAATAATATTTTCAACCTAAGTTGATGTATACAAATGCCCTGTGTTGAAAGTCGGGAGACTAGGATCATCTGTACAATGACTATCTGTGTGTCCTTGGACTAATCAAAACTTCTCTGGGCTTCGGTTGCTTCTGTAAAACGAGGGAACTGGGCCAGAATGAACTCTGCAGTTGCTTCTAATCCTAAAATTATAGTGTCCAAGTGCCAGCAGAGACCAGGGAAGCCCAAGCAGGCGGTAAGGGAGGCCGCGCCCGCGGAGGGAGCCTTAAGCCGGGCAGGGAAACAGCTCCCCGCGCCCCGCCGCCCGGGGAAGGAAGAGCTTGGTTCATCACCGGGGAGCCGGGCGAGACGGGGAGAGGGGGCGAGGAGCGGGGGGTTAGGGAGCGGGGGAGCCGAGGAGCGTGCGCGCGCCCGCCGCCCGTGCCCGCGGTTACCTGACAACGCTGCCTCGTTCTCCTCGCCGCGCACCGCGCCCGCCGGCAGCACGGCCAGCGGCGGCAGCCAGAGGAGCAGCCAGCACGTCCCCGGGGGCGGCCGCATCCCGCCAGGCGGTTAGCTCCGCGCGGCCCAGCGGCGGGACGAGCCCCGGGGAGCCCGCTCGGCCGAGAGTAGCGGAAATGGCGCAGGGTCCAGAAGGAGACCCAGGGGCCGGTGCGGCCTGCGCGCGGGAACCCGGAGGTCCCGCCCCCGGCGGAGGAAGAATCGGGCCGCCGCCGCCGCCCCGCTCGCGCCCTGTCCCGCCCCTCCCGCCTCCGGGGCCCTCCGGGCTCCGCCCCGTCTCACCCTGGAGGGTGTGGGGAGGAGGAGACCTTACGTCTGAGAATTGTGCCTAAAACTAACCTGACCCGTGACTGGGGGGCTTTAGGGCTCAGTTGTCAGAGTTTCTGAGCATCATACCCCAGGAAGGCGAAGGCCCTTCAGCAACCCTCTTATTTAGAAATAAAAATCAGTTTATTTTTCCTTTTTGTTTGTAACAATAACAGATAGGCAATTTGGTTGCTTAAATAGCATTGACTTTTCACATTTCAGTATAAAGAGCATGTAAAACGTTCCCTCACCAATATATCCCTTAAAATTAACGTGTGTGTGTGTGTTTAAAAAGATGTAGAGAACAGGCTGGTGGTTGCCAGGGTGGGGGGAGGTGGGGTAACTGGGTGAAGGTGGTCAAAAGGTGCAAACTTCTGCTAGTTATACGATAAGTAAGTTCTGGGGATGTAATGGTGACTAAAGTTAACAACACTGTAACGAATGTTTGAAAATTGCTAAGAGTTGATCTTAAAAGTTCCCGTCATTAAAAAAAATGTGTAACTGTGAGGAAACGGATGTTAAATAAATTATATGTGCAATATATACATATATCAAATCATTGTGTTGTACCCCTAAAACAAATACAGTGTTATATGTCAATCATATCTCAATAAACCTGGAAAAATATCTTGAGTGGTTTTAATATCGATAATGAGTATAGAGCTTGTAGTCTTAAACACTATTATACTGTACTTTTTTTTTTTTTTTTAAGGCCCAGACCCTCCTCAGGCCTTGGAAACCCATTAATGTGATTCAATATTTCCTACTAAACACTCGGTAGAACAAAAGTTCATTTCCTCTTTTCTAATTTTGGACTTCTGCTAAGGTACTTCAGAGAAGCCAGTTGTAATAGAAATCAACCTCTAAAAATAGCTTAGCCTCATTTTCCCCAAAGGTCTGAGTAGAACTCACTAGACTTTCCCTGGCTTCAAAGTTAGGTTTAACCAACTGCCTTCAAACTCGTGGTGCCATGTGCACACCCATATATGGCTTTTCGAAAGTTCAGAAATCTCCTTGTAAAGGACTCCTGGGGAGGATGATTTTTACAGATAAACTGTTATTACTTGAACTCCTACCTTGTCTGACCCTGCAGACTATCTCCGGAGAAATAGCAGAGACCCTGACCCCACTTGCCTCTTGCCCAACATTTTTTTTCCCTAACCATATTCATTTTGATTTAGTTTAATTTTGAATGGCACTACGAAACGTGGCTAAAAGAAACAAGTAGGGCTTCCCTGGTGGCGCAGTGGTTGAGAGTCCGCCTGCCGATGCAGGAGACACGGGTTCGTGCCCCGGTCTGGGAAGATCCCACATGCCGCGGAGCGGCTGGGCCCGTGAGCCATGGCCGCTGAGCCTGCGCGTCCGGAGCCTGTGCTCTGCAACAGGAGAGGCCACAACAGTGAGAGGCCCGCGTACGGCAAAAAAAAAAAAAAAAAAAAGAAGAAGTATATTCTTTTTCTTTTTTTTAACAGGTATATTCTTGAATGACAAGTGTGTTTTCCTACAGCTGTATCAGGTAGAGGAATAAAAGGACAGGAAGTAGTGTATTAATATTTAAAGTGCTATTCATGTAGCATTCCCTTAATAAATATCTTTAGCTTCTTAGTAAAGAAGCTAACTCAAAACACCACATTCCTCTTTATAGGCTAGCAATAAATTTTTTTCCAGAGATAACAGACTCTTAGGAGGTGAGAATTTTGTCATTGGGGGACCATGATGAAATCCGACCTAACCTCCCCAAACCTCTCTCTCATGTGAAAACCTCTCATATGAAAATAGATAAGCTTTGTGGTGACAATGCAATAAGAAGGGAAAAAAGACACCAAAGCACCGTGGAGAAAGAAATACAAGAAGACAGAATAAGGAGAGTGGTCAGATTTAGGAAGGCTCATAGGTCCTTTGACACATCATGGAACACTGCTTCCTTCTCATGAGGAGCAGATGGGATTAATCTGTGATTAGTGCAGTCTATTGTTCTTAAATTACACCAGCATTTGTGTGCCTCTTTCTAGGAGATGAACTATACTGACTAAACAAACGAAACCAAAACCGAATCCCATATAAACAGGACACCTGCAGAATCTTCTGTTCAAAGCCTCCTGGGATTATTATGCAGGTTTGCTTTCTATCTTTCTGTTAGAAAATAGAGAATATGTTGCCCATCAGTGGGTCAGTGAGGTGAGAAAGTTGTAGTTGGGGGAGTGGGGTCACATTAAATTTGCCCAGGTGATGTAAGACGATTAATTGTAACTGGATTTTAACACCAGCCCATACATTTCTACACCAAAAGAGATGCTTGAAAAAGGACAAAATTCATTGTCTCTTTGAAGAAGTTGCCCAATTGTATTGCCTAAAGATTTCAGCTATGGATTTTTTTTTTAAATAACAACATTGGCAATACTTTGAGTATTGTCACTGATGCTTTTGCTTGGGAAACAATTTTTTTAATTTGTTTCTTTATTTATTTTTGGCTGCATTGGGTCTCCGTTGCTGTGCGCAGGCTTTCTCTAGCTGCGGCAAGTGGGTGCTGCTCTTCGTTGCGGTGCGCGGGCTTCTCATTGCTGTGGCTTCTCTTGTTGCAGAGCACGGGCTCTAGGTGCACGGGCTTCAATAGTTGTGGCACGCGGACTCAGCAGTTGTGGCTCGCAGGCTCTAGAGTGTAGGCTTAGTAGTTGTGGCGCACGGGCTTCGTTGCTCCATGGCATGTGGGATCCTCCCAGTCCAGGGATCGAACCCATGCCCCCTGCATTGGCAGGCGGATTCTTAACCACTGTGCCACCAGGGAAGTCCCTCAGCTATTCATTTCTGGTAAACACCCCATGTCCGTCTCTAAGACAAAATGAAGCACTGCCACTTGGGGGATCTGGATCTCATAGATAGGGAAGAAGCTGGAACTCTTGCCAGAATGCTAGTTGTGTGGGTAATATGTAAATGTTTAGCATTGTAAATGCAGATTCCCAGGATATATCCTCCAGAGACTGATTCAGTCCATCTGGCGTAGAGCCCCAAATGTCTCTTCTTAACATGTAACCCAAGTGAGTCAAGAGTATTAGGACTAAATTTTGAGTTTTACAAGTTTCACGCTTGACAGTAAGTAGAATTTTGGGCAAGTTTATAATCACAGCTAAAATATTTTGTGTGCATTTTATGTAATTCACATTGTTAGAATATGACATATACTTATTTTTAAAAAACAATGTATAATAAAGAGCTTCCTTAATATTATTTTAGTGACCCAATTTCTTTAATTCCATTTGACTATTTCCACATGGTGTGAAAAAGATTACAATTCAAATTTCAGCCTCTGCATTTTTATTTCTAGAGTTCTTGCTCTTCATAACTAATTAATTTTCTGTGTCATAGGGTTATAATCAGTCATTATGAATCAGAAGTAAAATTTAGCTCATGTCAGAAATTATTTAGGAGCTTTCACTTGGTTTCTAGGTAGGTAGAACATTTAATTAAATGTATTAGAAGAAATAGGCAAAGTTCTACTACTTTGGGTTCTTTCATAAAGAAAGATTTAGAAAGACTGTAATGATATCCACCAATGCCGCAAAGATTATAGAAGTTATATGTCATCATTTCTTCCTTTTAAAAATTCCCATTTTTAGAATTTTATATATCAAAAGAAAAAAACAGGCTGTTCAAGACTTCTCCATAAAAGAAAAGAATAAAAATAGACGTTGACTTGTTGGATCATGATTTTCTTAGCATATTTCATTTAGGAAATACTTTGAAATTGACTTGCCATATACTACTTCAGTAATTTTAATAATTCATGTCAGAAGTAAAAGATAGGTAGCTTTTCAGTATGAATAAATGATGTTGGGAGGGATTAGAATATAATTTATTAAGAAATACATCAAATGTTCTCTAAACTAAATTGCTAAAGTCCTTGATAAAAGATAATTGGCCAAATTCAATTCAGATCTTTCCATTCAAATTGAGAGCTGTGGAATTCTTTAAAGTAGTGGTTTCCAAATTTTGGTGTGGGTAAGAATCCCATCTCCAAAGATTCTTATTCAGTATGTACAGTGTATGGCCTGGGAATCCACATTTACGATTCTGAGGCAAATAGTCTTTTGACCATGCTATAAAACTGGTGGGGAAAAAATATTCAAAAGTGATTGATGATTAGTTGATGATGGCTGGAAAATAGTACTGTATCTATGGGAAAAGATTGATGTTCTTGGTTAATCTGAGAAAAAAAAGGTTGAAGAGTTGCAGCTTTCTAAGAGTTAATTTAAGGAACTAGGACACAGAAAAATAGTCACCAGTTATTTGTTATGTTTCTTAAAAGCAAAAAAGAAATAGGTTTAAATTGCAGTGAGTAAGCTCAGGATTGCATGTAAAGTGCATACATTTTCCCAGCACTGGGATTCTAGTTTATTTCTTACCTGGACACCATCCAATCCCGCCACTCCACTTGACTTGATTCCTAAAGAAGCTCTGCCAAAGTCTTCTTTTCTGCCAACTCGCCCTTAGGGAGCCTTTTTCTTAATCGGCCATTCTCTACAATCTCGGTCCTCCCACCCTGCCCCCCGCACCACTGGAGTAATCTCTCCAAAAAATAATTTATAGTGAGATAATTATATTTGAAAGTCTTTTCTTCTTTCAGGGGAAGCTATAAACTACAGATATCCTTTTAGTTAAGTTCTTTAACTGCCTTTATTAGTCATTTATTGACAATGTAAAAGATCTGTGTGCAATTTAAGGAGCCCTTCAATTCAGTTAAAACAGAGATTTTCTCTTCTTGCTTTCAGTTTCCCACCAGCTACTTCAGAATGTCCCCAGTGGTCACAGTCTACTCAGAAAAATTCTTCAACCTATATTCTTTCAAGTGTTTTTAGAAAGAAATCTTTTTTTAAAAGGGTATGTGGAGGCTGGGAGATGGAGATAAATATGTCTCAGGTTTTGTTCTTCTGCTCTTTCTCTCCCCCTTTGCTTCTGTAAGTCAGATCTCAATAGCCTCTATTTCCAATATTGCTTTTTCTTTGTATTCTATATCTGGCTTGACCCAAGTGTATTATGGAGTTGTTACACAGATTTTTGACTCCCTTATTTTTCCAGGATGTTATTGTGACCATGGGTGTGGAAAGACAGTGTAAGCTACTAACTGTTAGGAAGAAATTTATAATGTTTTATTTATAATAAAATAATACTTTATTTTTTGAAGAAAATTGACACAAGAAAGTTTATCTGTTCTGAGCAGTTTCTATAACCAAATCATAATTCCTAGATTAGTCATGTTTCAATAGAGATTGTGGTAAGTATAAATAATTCAACTAATGTACTTCTGTTTTGCTAATATTATTAATCATATTTTGCCAATAGAGTCTATCTGACAGAAATTAGATATATTTTTGCTTGCATTAAGCAAAGTCTGTAAAGCTGGATGAAAAAAATAATTATTATTTAGGACATTTCAGTAACATTCTGCCCAACTCAATTACATTTGCTTACTTTGATTTATACCCTGTCTTTATTGACTGGGTCAGGAAGTCTACCTATATTACCAGAGTATGTATTAGGATGTTTCCAACTACAAGTGACAGAATTTCCAAGTAAAAGTGTCTTAAAACAATGAAGACATTTATTATGTCACATGGAAGTCCCAGCAGGTTGATTCAGCAGCTGAACCATCCCATCAAGGTCTCAGGCTGTTTTCAGTTCTCTACTCCACCACTCTCAGCTTGTTGGGACTTGTTTTCAAGCTTGTCTCCTCATAATTGAAAAAAGCTGCCATTGCCACTGATCTTGGGTCCTCCCTCACACAACTGTAACCAAAAGCAGGAGCACGATTTCCCCTTGCATCGCTTGAAGAGAGAAATAAAGCCTTTCTTAGAAGCTCCCACCTTCACCCTCTCAGCTAACTCTCTTGCTAGTCCCAATTAGCAAGTGACTGGCCCATGCCCTTGTTAAACTGTGTGGAGTGAATGTTGGGCATTTCCAGCCTCGATGGTGGGAAGTGGTATCACAGAAGACAAAAACTGGAAGGACAACAGATAGGGAAATATTTATTATGGTGATATTTTTGACAGCTTCCGAAAGCCCTCATAAGTGTCTGAAAAGGGTAGTCTGAAACTTTATGCTGACTTAAAAAATGTATTTTATGCATTATTCTCAACTTCGATAAATGTTTTCTTTTTGAAATGTACACATTGACTCAAAATGGGAGTTACTTCTACACAAATTATGTTTTTCCTTCTATCGGTCTTGTTTAGTGGATTTACATATCATCCTCATTCTAAAGCATTCAATTTCCAAAATAGCAAATATTTTCTATTAGAATAATGAAAGAGAAGAAAAATTAGACAAAGAAGTGTGGGTTATAATGGGGAAAATGAGGAGAAGATAATAGGAATGGTAGAAAACAAAAAAGGCAGGGAAAAAAAAGGAGGGATAGAGTAAATGAGCAATGACTAATCTGAATGATCTAATGTGACAGAGTTCAGTTAACTAGGTCACTTGCCCCTTGAAATGATGGGCAGGATAAGCCATTAAGACATTGGAGCAAATAGAAGAAAAGGAGGAGGAAGCCGACTCTTCAGGCATGCATTTTGCAGGTTAGAATTTGTTGGTCCTAACCACACTGCGGGTGTGTCTCTGGAACCTCATGTTCATTTCATGTTCATGTGGCCTGGTAGTAGTGTTCTGATGGCACTCCTGTTTTTTTTCATTTAAAGATAATTTGCCTAACAATGATGTTTAAAATAATCCATCTAAATATTTAAGGCTCTTAACTTGTCTCAGCAATAATTAAAACAAGGAAATATTTAGGCTCTGAGTTTCAAAGGGCCAGACTTTCCAAATGATTGGGGCTTTATAAAGACTTATTCCTCTGTGTACCATCTAAACCCACTTCAGAGAAAACAGCTCACCTAAACCTACCAATATTGCTTGGATTTGTTTTAGGATTAAGAGGTTACTGTTCCTGCCTTTCATTTCACCATCTCACCTGGTTCTTCATTGACTTTTCCTCGTTTTTCCTCTTTCTACTCTTTGCCAGATATAATAATCACTGGAAATATAATAGGTTCTCTTTGATACTTTATCAATCTTGAATAACATACGTGAGAGGATTTTGTTGAAATTCTCCCTTTCGTGGAATAGGTATCCTTTATGTTAAATAGGTTTTTATTGCTTTTAATCCTTATATCTATTGTAAAATAAAAGACTTAAAAGGCAATGCAAAATAAACATATACCCCAATGAGTTGTTATAAGGCAAACACTCTTGTAGCCAAGACCCAAGTCAAGAAATAGAATTTTCCAGCTATTCCAGAAGTCCTCCATGTGCTTCATTCCAATTTCATATCACCTCCCGCCCCTCAAAGTACCCACCATCCTGATTTTCATAGTAATCATTTCCACTTGTTTTCTTATAGTTTATGACACCCAAATGCACATCCATAGACAGTTTTGCCCATTAAAATTTTTTTTTGGATATGTCTTTTAAATCTCTCTTATTGTACAGTTTCACTCTTCCGTTGTTTCTTTTCTTTATGATTTACCTATTGAAGAACCCAAGCTTTTTGACTTGTCAAGTTTCCCATAGTCTGAAGTTTGCTGTTTTCATACTCATTGTGCAGTGTGGCATGTTCCTCTGTCCTTGGTATTTCCTGAAAACTGGCACCTGGATTCTGAAGCTTCATTGGACTTAGTTTTATTCCTTTGGGTAAGACTATAGGTTGTGTTGTGTTCTTTCATCAGGAGTCATACAATGTCTGGTTGATTCTCTTTTTGTGGTATTACTAACTACTCATGTCTAGATCCATTAATTCACCGGGGGCTGCAAAAGGGTGATATTCAGATTCCATTATTTATTTTTCCCTTATTATATTAGCTGAAATGCTTTGACAAGGAGACATATCTCTCATCTACTATTTGGTTACCCAGTGATACATTTCATGTGGAAAAGGTAGGATAGGTGCTTGGTTCTTTTCTCCTATTTACCAGTTTTTAAGAGAATAAATTGTTTCCTTATCCTTCTCCGAAGGTCACCAATTCTTTGTTTTTAAAAACATTGTCATGAACTCATGATTTCAACATATTTGATAAGATTTCAATCAATAGCAATTATAACTTTTTTTATTTTGAAGCTCAAATTGTCCTATCTTTGGCCAGCAGGATTCTCTTCAGGTGGGTCTGAGCCCTTTTGACACACCCTAGTAATTTTTGATAACTTCCCTGATTTTTAATAACAGATGTCCACATTCATCTTGTATGCATCCTTCCCCAGATAGGAAATCAGTCATGTGTCCAAAAGCCTTGATTTCTTCTACGATTTCAAGACCACAGTCTGAGTGCTAATGCTTATTGCTCCTGGGTTGGTTACTTATTGCTACTTGGCCTTTTCAGCGGCAGAGCTAGGAAATCTATCTATTGATAAATGTACATATAGATACAATTTTACAGATAAAATACCCAATGATTATGCTGATATTTCCAATTAAAAGTCAGTACTATGGGATTTTAACCTAGACTTTTTTATACTTTTACTGCATCTATATCTCTCTTCCTCCATAACAAGATTTCTGGTTCCCAAGTGTACAGTAGGTGATGGAACTGTATCTCATAATTACTCATTTACATTATTCTACATTGTACACACGACAGGCTTAGAATAACAATACACATATTACCACCACCAATATAATTACAAAGAACAGCTGAATTTTTTTTTATATGCTCTCCTCACCCTCATCCCAATTTTTTTTTTTTTTTTTTTTGTACGCGGGCCTCTCACTGCTGTGGCCTCTCACCGTTGCGGAGCACAGGCTCCAGACGCACCGGCTCTATGGCTCACGGGCCCAGCCGCTCCGCAGCATGTGGGATCTTCCCGGACCGGGGCACGGACCCATGTCCCCTGCATTGGCAGGCGGATTCTTAACCACTGTGCCACCAGGGAAGCCCCATCCCATTTTTTATAGTTATACTATATCTAGATTATGTGAGAATATAGCCTTTATATGTTATACTCTCATTTAACTCTCATTTATTATTAGTTCTTCAGATAACTGTGTTTTACCATCTACCACCTGATGATGTCTCTTTACTAATCATTTTGATTGTCTAATACTCGTCCTTCTCTAGATTCTTGAGAACAATATTCTCTGAGTCCTTGCATATTGATAACTGTTGTTTTGTGCCTTTTATACTTGAAAGTCAGTTTTGCAGAATATAAAATCCTTGGTTTACATTTTATTCCTTGCATCTGTTAAATATGTTATTCCGTTTTCTTCTGGCATAAAGTATAGCTGTCAAAAAAACCCTGATGATTATCTACTGTTTTACCTTTTAAGTCACTTTTGGTTTTGATTGGATACTCAATGGAATTTTTTTTTCTTTAAAGTTCATCCATTTTGTTAGAAATTTGTCTTGGTGTTGATAATTCTGGGTCAACAGTCTCAGCTACACAGTATATTTTTTCAATATGTAGTTTCATATTGTTTTTATAAAGAAAATTTCTCTCTTTTTTTTTTTTTTTTTTTGCGGTACGCGGGCCTCTCACTGTTGTGGCCTCTCCCGTTGCGGAGCACAGGCTCCGGACGCGCAGGCTCAGCGGCCATGGCTCACGGGCCCAGCTGCTCCGCGGCATGTGGGATCCTCCCGGACCAGGGCACGAAACCACATCCCCTGCATCGGCAGGCGGACTCTCAACCACTGCGCCACCAGGGAAGCCCGAAAATTTATCTTTAATTATATTTTTCAGTATATGTTTTGTCCCCTTGCTTTACACTTCTTCAAAGATTCCAATTACATGAGGTTGAATCTTCTTTGTCCATCTTTAATATTTGTCGTTTTCTTTCTTTCTTTCTTTTTTTTTTTTTTTGGCTGTGCTGTGTCTTCGTTGCTGCGTGCAGGCTTTCTCTAGTTGCGGTGAGCAGGGGCTACTCTTTGTTGCGGTTCTCATTGCAGTGGCTTCTCTTGTTGCAGAGCACGGGCTCTAGGCGCGCGGGCTTCAGTAATTGTGGTATGCAGGCTCTAGAGTCCCAATATTTGTCATTTTCTGTCAAATGTTTCTTATCTTTTTCTTTACTTTTTATTTTAAAAATTTCCTCCTTTGGGACTTCCCTGGTGGTCCCCTTCCACTGAAGGGGTCCAGGGTTCGATCCCTGGTCAGGGAACTAGATCCCACATGCATGCTGCAACTAAGAGTTCGCATGCTGCAATTAAGAAGTCCACATGCCGCAACTAAGAAGCCCACATGCCACAACTATGAGCCTGCATGGGGCAACTAAAAAAGATCCCGCATGCCGCAACTAAGACCTGGCGCAGACAAAATAAATAAATAAATAAAATAAATATTTTAAAAAAAGCTTGTTGGGAAAAAAATTAAAAATATCCTCCTTTTAATATTTTATTTCTTTTAAGGCTTAATCTGTTTTATTATGTTTGCTCTGTTTTCCTTCATTTTAGTGTCACTCTGAAATAATTTTTTAAAAATTTCTAATTGTCTCCTGGATTTTACCACCTCAGTGGCAGAGTATTTTAATAATGTTTTCATTTCATGTCTTTATCATTTTCTTAATGTATTTTAGCTTCTTTTGAGATAGAAGATAATAGTTTTGATTTGTTCTATGAGCATGTCCTTCTGGTGTAGGGATATTTATTGTGCTCATTGTTTTTCTTAGAAATAACTTTGCAAGGCATTTGGCCTCAATACTTTTCTGTTTCTCATTTTTATGTTAAAATGCCTTTCCAGAACTTTTAGTAGGAGACACAGCTTTGAATAGCTTTTCTAACTTCATAAACTCCCTCTTCTGTTGTTTTCAGGTAGTGTAAGAAGAGTCAGCTTGCTTTATGAGATTTCCTGGTTCTGTTCCCTTCCCCCACCTTTTACCTGGGCCTCCTCTATCTGTTGTTCTATCTGTCTCTGTCCAGCTTAATTTTGATTCCACTCTCAGCATTTCTCTTCAGTGTGACACTCTGTCCTGAAAGGAAGCTCTGGCAAGTCAGTCTCTAGGGTTGCTTAAGCACCTTCAGTCTTTGTAGCGGACCCCTTGCACTCACCACCTACCCGATTGGGCAAAACCTGACCACATGCTTTCCAGTAAATAGTCCTTGCTATTTAGGGCTTCTCATCTCAAGTCTGTCAAAGTCTGTCAAGTTTCACTGCTTCTCTCTCCTTTTCCTGCTCACATGCTGATAGGATCCAGGTCTTATGGCTGTGGGTGGTTTGTTCTCATTCACATGTATTTTGAAGTTTGTGTGGATGCCTTGCAGCTTAGCGTCCGTGTATATGTTGTCCATGGGATTTTGATTTTGCTAAGTTGTTGCTCTATATGTTTTCTTTTTTAATGTTTTATTTATTTACTTTTGGCTGTGTTGGGTCTTCGTTGCTGTGCATGGGCTTCTCATTGTGGTGGCTTCTCTTGTTGCAGAGCACGGGCTCTAGGCACATGGGGTTCAGTAGTTGCAGCACGTGGGCTCAGCAGTTGCGGCACGTGGACCCTAGAGCGCACAGGCTTCAGTAGTTGTGGCTCACGGGCTCTAGAGCACAGGCTCAGCAGTTTTGGCACACGGGCTTAGTTGCTCCGCAGCATGTGGGATCTTCCCCGACCAGGGCTTGAACCCGTGTGCCCAGGTGGATTCTTAACCACTGCGCCACCAGAGAAGCCCCATATGTTTTTATGTTAAGATTTGGATTCATAATTACGCTGCTGCTGTAGTCATCTTCCCTGAACCCACTAAATAGATTCAAATTACTCTCTTCTTTAAGTAGAACCCGCATTTTCACAAGCGTTAGAAATAGTACATTACTAATAACTTCCTAAGCTTTGATCATTTTATTATAACTTCAGAAGGGTTTGGGAGATGTATTCTCCATGTTATAAAATCCTCTGAGAACTTCGGAGCAGTGTAATTTTTGTTTTACTTCTGGTACAATTAAAGAGAGAACATTTCTGTGTCCCCGAACCAGTTAAAAAAAAAAAAATCAGGTGCTCCATGTATTATTGGAAACCAACTTTATATAAACCTTTGACATAAGGCAAATATAAGCTGACGATTATAAAAATGATCATTCTCATTGTTATGTAAGAGGAGGTGTGTTGATCCAGGATTTTCACGTCTCATCTCATCCTCAAAATAACCCTCTTAGGGAGGTATTGTTATTATGAGTCCCACCCTTCAGAAGAAGTTGAGCTTAGAGGACCTAAATGACTTGTTCTAAGCCATCAGCAGAAAGGACTCTTCCCACCTCTACGTGAAAAGGTTTTACTCTTCCGCCCAGAGCTCAGCTTTGAAGAGATCCTTGTGCAGCACGTGGGTGGAAGGGGAACCTGCCTGGCCAGCTCTACAGTCAAATATTTCTTGAGGACCCACGGGGTGACAGGTGCTGCAGGGAGATCTCTCTCACAGTCTGGTTAAGAGCTTTGTCTAGCACCTTAGAGCCTGGAGGAGACAGAGTAGCACTTGAACCCGGGTTTTTGGACTCTAGCCCCTGCGGTTTGCTTTTCCCGCTGGCTAAGGTCAGCGTCAGCAGTGCGCTTTGTGTGACCTGCAGTACTCGGAGTGGGCTCCATGCGGCATCGCTATACCTGCTTGTTGCTGGACATGAGTAGCTTTGCTTCATGGTAGATGTCAAAGGACAGTGTCAGCATCTCTGGTGCTTGCGGCACCGCTTCTCCAGTGTTTACTCCCGAGTACCCTGAGCAGCGGAGGGGAGAATCCTGTCCCAACCTCCAGGCAGCCTCTCACTGCATTCTAATATCTTACCTTAAAATTCAGGCAACTTTTAAATTCTACTTCGCAATATATCTGTGCTATTGAATACAAAAAGCGTGTTTTCCATACATGCCCACAAGTAAAATTTCCATTATAGGGAAATGTAGACTGTTCCTCTGGTGGCTCTTGGTGCCTCCTGGCACGTTACCATGTACTCCTGAAGTGTTCCTCAGTCTGAAAGCATAAGAAGAAATACAGAGAAGTAGACTGGGGCTCCATCTTGGGAGTCTGAAGGTTTTGCTAAATCTTTGGACTTTGTTCTGTAGACACTAAGGAACCAATGAAGCATTTCAAAAAAGAAAGTGACCTGATCAGTTTCATGTTTTAGAGGAATAGCTTTAAATTTCTTTGATCATCATCTATAGTAAGAAATACAGGGCTTCCCTGGTGGTGCAGTGGTTGAGAGTCCGCCTGCCAATGCAGGGGACACGGGGTCGAGCACTGGTCCGGGAAGATCCCACATGCCACGGAGCAACTAAGTCCGTGCACCACAACTACTGAGCCTGCGCTCTTGAGCCCAAGAGCCACAACTACTGAGCCCACGAGCCACAACTACTGAAGCCCGTGCACCTAGAGCCCGTGCTCTGCAACAAGAGAAGCCACCACCATGAGAAGTCCTTGCACTGCAACGAAGAACAGCCCTGTTTGCTGCAACAAGAGAAAAGCCCACACACAGCAACGAAGACTCAATGCAGCCAAAAAAAAAAAAAAAAATTTTACATGCCAATATATGCAGATTATATATATTATACATAATATATATGCATATGCATATATGTGATTACATATGTATATATGTAAAATAAAAATTTGTTGAAACTTGACTGATATTTATATATTTTCCACCCTAACCAATTTCATCTAGGAAAAGTTAATGCAACCCACTAAGTTCGTTGCACAACCCCTGATAGAGTGCACCTCAGGTAACCAGAGAATTTATACACTTCATTAATATTTTGAATGGAACAAAGTTGTACTCATTAAGAAACACTTCAATGCTTCTTCCAAGAGGCTTAGGAGATGTTATTGGGAAGGAAGAGGAGGGGAGGTTCCCAGGCCCTATTACCAGGATTTTCCTGGCAGCCTGCACACCCTTTCCCTGGGGCCAGATTCTCTCTGCTCTCCTCCGTACCATTCATTCTCTTGCAGCCTGCCCCTTTCTCTCCTAGGATAATTGATTTCAAACAGAACCTTCTCTAGTCATCCTACTTGAGAAGACCCAAGAAGTGGGAGAGGGTAATCTCTGTATTGAACACTGAGGGTAAAATGTAGCACATAATGAAGACTATATGTATTAGTTTCCTAAGGCTGCATAACATAGTACCACAGACTGGGTGGCTTAAATAACAGAAATTGATTTTCTCACAGTTCTGGAGGCTACAAAGTTAAGATCAAGAGGTCAACAGGGTTGGTTTCTTCTGAGGCCTCTCTCCTTGGCTTGCAGATGGCTAACTTCTCCCTGTGTCTTCACATGATCTTCCTTCTGTGTGTCTGTGTCTTAATCTCTTCTTATAAGGAGACCAATCGGATTGAATTAGGGCCCACCTGTAAGACCTCATTTTCACTTAATTACCTCTTTAAAGGCCCTATCTCCAAATACACTCACATTTTGAGGTACTAGGGTTTAGGACTTCAACATACGAATTTTTTTTGGCGGGGGGACAAAATTCAGCCCTGTAAAAAACTAATAAACAGAAATCTCAATTAAATACAGTCAGGAGACCAGAAGGGGGAGCTCTCATGCCCTACCATAGCCCAACAGGAAGAAGAAAGACTCCTTCTTCTTTCACGGTAAGCAACCAGCCTATGACAGTCATGACTCAGCCAATGAAAAGCCATGGGCTCTTTGTTTACTATACCTCCCCCCAACTTCTTTTTCCACTCTGTAAAAGAGTTCTCTGCAGTTTTGTGGGCACTTGCACCTGGCTCACCATGGTTGCACACTGTGAATTGCAATTCTTTGTTGATTCCAAATAAACCCATTTTTGCTGGAGAAATAACTAGCAGTCTATTTGTTTTAGGTCAACAGTCCATAGCACCATTTATGTTTATTTTTAAAAAATCAAATACAGCCATTTTTATGTTATACAAATTAAATACCAGCATTACAAGTAACATCACAGCTTTATTTTCATGATATAATGAATTCAGTTACTTAATTCTATGATGGATAGATAGAGTTTCCATTTTAGGGGCCCCCCTAGGAGGGTCTTGGAGGCTACCAACTTAATTTTTTTTTTTAAATAAGGAGGTCTTAGTTTTTATTTTACTGTGTACTTAACTGCTGCCCAACTGCTTCACCCTGCCCCTGACTGGATGTTCTCAACACATAGAAAACTTTGCATGAAAAGCTGGTAAATGGTAATTAAAGGACTTCAGTAAAAGAGAAGAGAAAGAGAAGAAATCTTTGGTTTGGGATTCACTGGGCTGACTGAAAAGAGAAAACCCAAACAGCCCTTTCTCTCTTCGGGAAGTTCTGCAAGAAGCAAGCCCAGCGGATCCGAATGAGCTCAAAGGAAAAACACAGGCTAAGACCAGTAGAAACCGGACAAGAACTCCTTAGCTAAGCTCTGGTCTGATAAGGCCACTTCCCAGCCAGGAAGCTTATATGGTTACAGACAGACTGGGCGTCTCCAGTCCCCCACTCAATTACGCATAAACTTGCCCTGTAGCATCAGAGCAGGGCTCTTCCCAGTCTGCATCCTGCTGTGCCAGTCCACATGCCTCACCTCCTGCCTCTTACCTCTCCACACTCCCCAGCTTCTGCTTCGGAGTTTCTCATTTTATGTCTATTTCAGGAGGCTGCTGCGGGGGTGGGGGGTGGGGGGCAGTGCCCTTGTTTCCAGTTGGTTGATTGATTTATCAGACTTTATAGACTCCCCATACTACTCCTTGGCCGAGTCCTTTTCAGCTCTCTGAGTCTGTAATTCATTCTATAAATGTGGTTGTTCATCAAGATGATCTCTTTGATTCCTCTTCACCCTAATGTTATATGAGTCTATTCTTAAGTTTCAGACTTTAATGCAGATTTTTTTAAAAATCCCATGTATAGTTACAAAGGAAACTTAATATAGATGCCTTTGCGTAACAGATAGAGGGAGAAAAGGTACCCCTTTCTTCCTGGGGTTTTAAGCTTATTCTAGATAGAAAATGTCAGCTTACCTCAACTATGGGCCTTTAGCTTGCTCCTCGGCTCTGTCTTGAGCCACTCTTGTTTATGGAGGCAACTCTGAGATCACTGCTGAAACATTCTCCCCAGTGACATTGGCAGGTTCACCACCAATTATCAGGCTAAATAACACACATATAATTCTGAATGACATAATTAAAAATTAAAAATGACTATCTGTAAGATGGCATTATCAGCAATGCTTTGCTTTTTAAAATTAGAATTGCTAATGAATTGTTTTCTAATGCTCTTTTGTACTGTCCTATGGATATTTTCCTAAGATATTCACATTTGCAAAATGCCTTTGTACTGTTTTCTCCTCTCGCCCACTCACTGCCCACACATACCTGGCCTCCTACTCCCTGCTAACTCATGGGCCCAGCCTCTGCCCCCACACACACTCAGAGACCTGGCACCTACTATCGACCCTCTCCTTTGTTCTCCCACAAACCCACCCACTCATCTGCTTTCCTTTACACAGGTGGACATATTCGTACTCCTACTGCTCAGCAGCCAAAACACAATAATGGCTTAAGGGTGGGGAAAGAATAATTTTTCCAACGACCATTATGTGTTTTTTAATTAACAAGCTCTAGCCACACATAAATAGTCAATAAACAGTTCTTTTATTCTTAAATTGGCTGTGAATTATGCCAGAGCAACTCCAGAGCCAACACAAGGGTCAGCCCACTCATCAAAGCACTGCCAAGGCCTCCTCTTGGGGAGGCTGGCCCCCGAGGAGGTGGGGAGGCCAGTCTTCGCTCCTTGTGTGTATTTTTTTTTTTTTTTTTTTTTTTTTGGCGGTACGCGGGCCTCTCACTGTTGTGGCCTCTCCCGTTGCGGAGCACAGGCTCCGGACGCACAGCCTCAGCGGCCATGGCTCACGGGCCCAGCCGCTCCATGGCATGTGGGATCTTCCCGGACCGGGGCACGAACCCGTGTCCCCTGCATCGGCAGGTGGACTCTCAACCACTGTGCCACCAGGGAAGCCCATTACTCTTTATTTTGAATATAACTACTTTCCTCTTTAAATTTCCACAATGCTGGCTCTACTCTCTTATGCATTTATCACTTTCTCTCTTGTATCATATTTAATCTTAGAGCTCATCATGACTCATAAGGACTTTTAAGTATATGATTTAACTTTATGTCCTCACACTAAGCAAAGACCCTTACATTAAAAAAACTCCTTGGAACTTCCCTGGTGGTCCAATGGGTAAGATTCTGAGCTCCCAATGCAGGGGGCCCGGATTCGGTCAGGGAACTAGATCCCACATGCATGCTGCAACTAAGAAGTCTGCATGCCGCAACTAAGAAGCCCGCATGCTGCAACTAAGAGCACGCATGCCGCAACTAGAAGATCCCGCATGCTGCAATGAAGACCCTGCATGCTGCAACTGAGACCCGGCGCAGCCAAAATAAATAAATAAATATTTAAAAAAAAATGACCTCACATAGAAAGATGCAAGCAAAGTATAAAAAGTAAGAAACAAATACCTCCTAGCCCATTCCACAGTTACAGTGGTGATATGACTGCCACCAAGTTTCTAGCTGTGAACTTCTAGCTAAAGATGGTGCAACGAACAGAGGCATATATCTCCTCTTAGTAGAGATCAGAAGAGGGGTTATGAATAGATGCAAGATTTCAATAAATATTTGGTAGAAAGAGAATGGGGGAATGTTAAGTGGCCCAATGGGAGATGAAGTCACAATCTAAAGTGTGTGCAGTGGGGCATGCTGAAGATAAGAAAGATACTTCACCTTGAAGAACCTGAAAGAGGCTCAGGACTTGGAGTCACCACATTTGGCAGAAAGTGAGGGTAAGATGTGCGGTGTAAAGCAAAAGTTGAAAGCTTATATATGGAACAGTCACCTACTCTTATACCCCCAGGCACAGAAAATCAGCAGCCAGCCTACTCCTTTTTGGAGGGTGAGGAGGGAGATTTATTCCTGGAGATACTCAGCAGGAAAGGCCTGGGCATCAGAGAAATCAGGTCTACAGAAGACATGGAGGGACTTCCCTGGTGGCACAGTGGTTAAGAATCTGCCAACCAATGCAGGGGACACGGGTTTGATCTCTGGTCTGGGAAGTTCCCACATGCCACAGAGCAACAAAGCCTATGCACCACAAGTACTGAGCCTGTGCTCTAGAGCCCGCGAGCCACAACTACTGAAGCCCGCGCACCTAGAAGCCTGTGCTCTGCAGCAAGAGAAGCCACCGCAATGAGAAGCCCATGCACCGCAACGAAGAGTAGCCCCCACTCACTGCAACTAGAGGAAGCCCGCGCACAGCAACGAAGACCCAATGCAGCCACAAAAATAAATAAATAAATAAAAGTTTTTAAAAAGGAAAGGGAAGACACGATAAGGCATGGGGATATAAACAGCAAAATGAATTCGAGATCAGCATTGGCTGGATCATCTGTGCCCTCTCCACTGCCACACAATCAAAGCACTGTTAATCAGGAAACTAACCCCTAGGCCAAGCTTTTTCAAACTGTGGGTTATGAAATAGTTATGATTAGTGGATTATGAAATCACTTTAATGGGTCATAACGAACACTGTCATTGGTTGGGTTCCCTAGGAAGCAAATTCTGAGACAGAACTGAGAGTTCAGAATATTCACTAAGGTGAGACTTTGGGATCAAAACCTGTAGAAGGAAACAGAATTGGACAAAAGATGAAGTAGAGCTGTGATTCAAGGCCCATTGACCTCTTTGGCCAAGCCCATGGGGAATACTGAAGCTAGAATGGCTCTTCAGAATTGTCCCAAGTCAGGTCAAGGTAGCCAGGCCTTTATCCCATTTATCTTTGATTTGGTGATGAGGTCTTTAAAGAGGTGATTAAGTTAAAATGAAGTCCTCAGGGTAGAGCCCTAATCCAATGTGACTGGCATTCTTTTTTTTTTTGTTTGTTTGTGGTACGCGGGCCTCTCACTGTTGTGGCCTCTCCCGCTGCGGAGCACAGGCTCTGGACGCGCAGGCTCAGCAGCCATGGCTCACGGGCCCAGCCACTCCGCGAAATGTGGGATCCTCCCAGACCGGGGCACGAACCCATGTCCCCTGCATTGGCAGGCGGACTCTTGACTGGCATTCTTATAAGAAGAGAAAGAAACATCAGGGGCATTGCATAAAGAAGAGGCCATGTGAGGACACAGTGAGAAGATGGCCATCTGCAAGCCAAGGAGAGAGGCCTCAGGAGAAAACAAACTGCTGACATCTTAATCTTGGACTTCTAACCTCCAGAACAGAGAGAAAATAAATTTCTGTTGTTTAAGGCACCCAGTCCACAGTATTTTACTGCGGCAGCCCTAGGAAATTAATACATCGTCCGTCATTGGATGTGGCCATCCCAGGAAGTGTGACCTTGGGCATGGCAACTCTCTGAACTGAGGGAATCCCTGGAGGGGCTGACAGCTGAAGACTGCCCACCAGCAGTGCTCAGCGACTGGGGCAACCAGACTTTCATTGCAGAGAATATGACTGGTACATCACAAGGTCTGTCACAAACATTAAAAAAAATAAAATTCAATAGACTAAATAGAAAATATCTGAGTGTATTATATTTAGAAAAGTTAAATATTGTTTCATGAAACTTTTTTGCATATACACATATACATATATGTACATATGTGTGTGTATGTGTGTGTGTGGACTGGACATGATGGAAAATAATTTCTTTCTGTCAAAAATGTTTAAAAGTCACTTCCCTAGGCAAGAGATTAGAGGAACTTTTTCAAAAAAGCTAAACTGACTCAGAGAAGAAACAAAATGTTTTCTCCACCATCCAAAAGTGAACCGTCACCTTGTAAACACCATCCACACTCACAGAGTTCCTCATCAGCTTTTTTAGCATGCTGTTCTTAAATATGAACAGACAAAAAAAGACCACCAGGTATATAAGGCAAACTCTAACCTAAAAAAGAGGACTCATTATGATAAACAGAAAATAGAATACAAGAGAAAATGATAGAGAACAGAAAAATACTGTTTATATACTAATTTATAGCCTCAAAAAATTATGAGAAGATTTGTATATGTAAAATAAAGGCAGAATGCTATGATAAAAAGAACTTTAAGAAAAAAACAAGAGAGGGCTCTTGGAAATTAAAAATATAATAATAAAACTTCAGTAGAAGAATTGGAAGATAAAATCAAGGAAATTTGAAAATAGAACCAAAAGATCAGTAGATGAACAATAAGAAAGAAAAGATATGAGATTTAGAGACTCAATCCAATAGGTACAATATCTGACTAGAAGGAGCTCTAGAAAGAGAAGAAATGGAGGGAAAATTATCCAAGAAAAGTTTCCAGAACAGGAAGGCATAAGTCTGAAAATTGAAAGTGGCTACCAACTACTCAGCACAACTAAAAAAGGGCACATCATTGAGAAATAAATGTCAGACCACTGGGAATAATGAAAGAATCTCAAAGACGTCCAGAAAAAGAAAACAAATGAGTCTTATACTAAAAAGTAGGAATCAGAATGCATCAGGTTTCACAACTACAATAGCAATGGACTCAAAAAAGCAAAGGAGCAATGCCTTATGAATTATGAAGGATAATTTTTTAACCTAGAATGCAACACCCAGCCGAATTATCAATAAAGTGTGAGGGCAGAATAAAGATATTTCAAACATAGAAGAATTCAGAAAATTTACCTCTCATGTGTCTTTTGTAGGAAGCTACTGCAGGATATGATCTAGAAAAATAAGGGGAGAAGACAAGAAAGAGAAAGACATCGGATGCAAAAAAAAAACAAACAAAGAAGAGCCATCACATTGGGAATCCACAGGATCATTGTGTCATTGTGAAGGTGATTTGAGCACAGCAGCTCTGCAAGAAGCCTAGAGAGCAGCAAGTTCAGACTGATGCAAGAGGACGCAGGGCTTCAGGAAGCAGGTCCCCAAGAAAACTGAGAAATTTACAGAATGCGTAAATGAATGTATTGAGCGATCTGCATTTCTGTAAGAGAATAGGGAATTTTTTGACAGGTACATAGAAAAGCAAGCATACAAATAAAATGAGATGATCAATTCCAGGGAAATCAAACTTGTCCTGAGAAAGGTAATATAATCATAGGATATTACATGCCTCAGCCTTAAATAATATTTACATTATCTTAATTATATAAAACCGAATAGTGACCTGAAAAAAGCATTGTGATATAACTATACTGGGAGAATGAGAGGAGGGTATAAGAAGCTAAATCCATATCTTCCATAGAAGAGAGTCCTAGATAATATCTGGAACTTTGAAAAACCAAGAAATAGCATTAGAAATGTGGAGATAAATACCAGAAGAAACGGCTGAAAGTTGAGTGTGGTTGCTTTGGGGATGGAATTAGAACTAGAACTTGCAGATTGTGCAGGGAAAGGGGCTGCTCTTTTTCTGTTGGATTTTGAAGAAAGATTTGGTTTTTTAAACACTGTACATTTATAACTTAGATGAAAATATAAACAATTTCAGAGAGAAAAATGATAATATAGGCATATCATTTTTCAGATATGGAGGCAACCATCTTTAAAGCTACAGGAAGTCACAGGGACGTAATGAACATGTAGGGAATATAGTAATATTTTAACAACTTTGGTGATGAATGGTAACTGGACTTATTGTGGTGATTATTTCAAAATGTATAAAATATCAAATAATATTGTATGTTAAGTATAACTTAATAAAAAAAAGCTAAAGGGAAAATTTTGAAAGTTTTTTCTGGGGATGGGGGTTGGAACAGAACTGGAGTTGAGCTTCACTGTAAGCACTATTAAACCATTTGATTTTGTAGACTTCTGACGACCTTACATTGAATAAACTTTTAAAATGGAAAATAAAAACAGTTAATTTGCAGGAATTAATTCAGTCACATAGACACTTAGGAAGGGCTTTGAATTTTAGCTCTGCTGCTTGCAGGTTCCTAATCTTTAAAATCTTTAACATCTTCCTTACAAAGTGTAAGGAGTTCGTGAGAAAAAACATCTGGAAGCTCCTGGCGGGTTGAAAATGATCAATATAGGGCCTCCCTGGTGGCGAAGTGGTTAAGAATCCACCTGCCATTGCAGGGGACATGGGTTCGAGCCCTGGTCCAGGAAAATCCCACATGCTGTGGAGCAACTAAGCCCGTGCACCACAACTACTGAAGCCTGCGCTCTAGAGCCCATGCTCCACAACAAGAGAAGCCACCACAACAAGAAGTCCGCGCACCGCAACGAAGAGTAGCCCCCTCTTGCCGCAAATAGAGAAAGCCCGAGCACAGCAACGAAGACCCAATGCAGCCAAAAATAAACAAATAAAATAAATTTAAAAAAAGAAAAGATTGGGCTTCCCTGGTGGCACAGTGGTTGAGAGTCCGCCTGCCGATGCAGGGAACACGGGTTCGTGCCCCGGTCTGGGAAGATCCCACATGCCACGGAGCGGCTGGGCCCGTGAGCCATGGCCGCTGAGCCTGCGCGTCCGGAGCCTGTGCTCCGCAACGGGAGAGGCCACAACAGTGAGAGGCCCACGTACCGCAAAAAAAAAAAAAAAAAAAAAAAAAAAAAGAAAAGAAAAAAAAGAAAAGATTAAAAAAAAAAAGAAAATGATCAATATAGGTTCCCTTCTTTCCTCTTACAGATAAAAAAACCAAGACACTAGTTTTCAGCAGTATAAACTCATTCTTTGAAACCCTTCTTTGCTTGGACTCACAAGGACCCTCCCTTTACACTGTGGATATAAAAGGAATACTTAGTGTGCACATATATAATGAAGGCATTAAAAAAAGTATCCTGTGTGAAACAAGAAATGTCCTTTGTGTAATCTGGCTAGCTTTGCAGTGAATCTAATTTTTTCAACAATAAAGTGCAATACATAGTTTACTCACTTGACTTTTCTCGAGCCTTACTGATTTTTGAATAAGTTCCAGATTCAAATTTTATCTAATAGTAATTAGAATCAATCTATCCATTGTGGAATCCCATTAAAGCTGGGCTGTGGGAAATGGGTCAGAAATGGGGGGGTTGAGAAATTGATCCCCATATTTCTTAGGGTAGGCGGACACCCTGAATCAGCAGCCTCTGGCCAAGAACAGCCTAACTGTTTTATACAGTACTGTATGATTATTATGAGTTTTCTTTGAGTGCCCTGTTATGAGAAAGGTGGGGAAGCAATGCCTTACCCAGGTGCCATAAAAATCCATTATAAGGAATGACAGCTATTTAGATAAAGTCTGAAAAAAGTTGCTTCCTTATTAAATTTATAAGAATAGTTAAATTTGCATGCCTTTAGATGATTTTTTGATGTCTCCCAAATCTGAATGGAAATTATGTAACATTAGGTTTATGTATTACTTTGGATTACTAAATTCAGCTTCAAGTAACTTAACAGAGACCCCCAGATGGTTGTTTAACAATTAGATTACTCCCTCCTGTAAAAAGAAATCTGGAGAAAGTAGCCCAGGGCTAGCACGGTGGCTTCATAATCATCAAAAATCCTGCTGTTTTATTGCTAAGGCTCAGGGATTGTAAGCCAGTACATCCACACCCCTAAGAGCAGGATGGAGGAGGAGAAGGGAAGACTTTCCAGAAGTCACTATCCTACTCCCATTTAGGTCTCCTTGTGAGGAATTTAGTCACATGACCAATAGCTGCAAGCTTGGTAGCAAGCTGTGGTCTTTTAGGTAGGTAACAATATGTCCAGCTTGAGACAGGAGTTTTCATTACTTTGACAGAGGAGAATGAATATTTGATAGGCAAAAAGCAATCTTTACATGTTTTAGTAACTGCTGTGTAATTCATTTCAAACAAAAATAATCTGTCGATTTGTTATTTTATATATACTGCTGGAAAAGCTGACATAAGCATTAAGTAAGACTAATTAGCAAGTTCATTATCTGAAGTTTTGATTACATATTTATGTTGGATTCAATAATTCATGATTAAGGGAGTGTAGCTAGGAGGTAAAATTCAGATTCTGAAGCAGACTGCTGGCTTCCATTTATTCTTATTTATTATTGTGTGACCTTAAGAAAACTGCTTCAGTGCTCTGTGCCTTAGTTTCCTTTTTCATAAGGTGGAGATAAAAATAATAGTACCTATTTAATAGGGTTTTGGAAGATTAAATGAGCTAATACATGTAATGTACTTAAAATAGTCTCTGGCATATATAATAAGTTCTCAAAAATGTTAGCTATTCATATATCTTTTACTTAAATTATAATCTTTTCCTTTAAAATCATAGGTAGCTGTGACAATCTGATTCTCTATTAAGAATTTCCAGGTATGCAATATTTTCCTGGTTTTGTATTGGTAGATAACTTTAAAATGATCCGTGGAGTCAAGCCATAGGGCTTTACTTGAGCTAATAAATGTTCTGTTCCACAGTAGCATTATGAAAGGAAAGGAGTTAGACACTGGTAGAACTGAACAATAACTGGTTTGTCTCTTTTTCTCTTCCTTTCTCCCACTTCCTCCTTTAATAGACTGTACTGATGACATCACCGTACAGGTTCTTGGTATCTTTACCCCCAGCACTGCAGCATGCCTTGCCCATCCATAGTCATGACCAGTCGTGTTCCCTAATCATTTCTGGTGGTTCAAAATGATAAACTGCCCAGATTGGGGGAAAAATGTCATTTTCATGTGTTTTTCTATTATTTTCTGTTGTTTCTTTTCCAGGTTTTCTCCAAACATCTCCGCAAGTATGAGAGGATCTACTTTCCTTTTAGAAAAGCAATATTTAAGTGAAATTCGATTATTACTGGCATTACAACTATAGCTAAAAGACTCTCACACCTTTTAAAAATAACAAAATTTACATTAAGGAAAGTTTAGAAAAAATAAAAAATTCACATTTCCATTAACATGTGGCTTTCATCTTTGGACCTAAGGCAACTGCTTCAGTTGTCACCGTTTCCTTTCTAGAGAGAGGGTAAATAAGGGATGGAGAATATGTGTCTCATCACATTTCTGGGCAAAATTGGGACGTTGTACACATTTCTTCTGCTCATATTCTATTGGCAAGAACCTAGTCACATGGCAATACCTAGCTTCAAGGGAGGCTGGGAAATGTGCTCCGTAGCTGGGACCAGCTAAAACTGGAGGTGGGGTTTCTATTATCGAAAGGAGAAAAGAGAGAACAAATGTGCAGAGTGTTAGCAGTCTTTGCCACACAAATGTTGATCACATAGTTGCAATATAGTAAAAGCAATTTTATTTTGCTTTTTACTTAACATTATATCAAAAGCTTTTTTTTCATGTTACTACATGGTCTTCATAATTATAAAGCAATGGCTTTATCATAATTGTGTGTATAATCAATAAATTCTTTGACCCTTCCTATTACTGAAAATGGAGATTCTTTTCAGTTCTTTACAGTGTCACAATAGGTCTTTCCATAAGTATTATTTTTTTTCATCTTGGGATGATTCCCTTAGGATAAATTCCCAGAACTAGGATTACTAGGTCAAAGGGTGTGTGAACAGTTTATGCTTCTTAATGTTTTTGTTACAAATTGGTTTCTGAGAAGGCAGTACCAATTTGTTCCCAAAGGAAATCCGCACATTTTTCTATGAATGTGGGGAGGAAGACATATTCACATATCCTTGTAGGTAGAATATTTTCAATTTTCAGGGTCTGGCTGGAATGATCAGGAAACACAAGACTTGGGTTTGAGTCTTATTCTGCCACTTCCTAGTTATATAGCTGTAGGCAAGTTCTTACTCTCCCTGTGCCTCAGATTCGTTACTTTAAAATTGAGGATAAAAATTCCCTCATCAGGTTGTGTGGTAATTTTTAAGGTTGTTGACAAATATTGTTTTATCATCTGCTTTATCTGTTTTATCATCATGCACAGGTGAAAATGCAATTTCATGTTCCATTGATGAGAGATACAGCCAAGTGACTTGCTTTAGCCAGTGAAATGGAAGCAAAAGTAACATGTGTCATCTCCAGGCATACATTTTAAGGATCTGTGTGTTATATGCCACATTCTTTTTTCCCTATGCCGTGTGATCGGAAATACTTCAGATCATACCAGCTCTTTAAATGAGTCTTAGAGTAAGGATGGCACAGAGCGAAGCATTAAGCCAACCTGTGTTGGATATGTGAATTTAGTAAGAAATAAATCTTCAGGTTTTTTTTTAAGCCACTGAGACTTTGACATTGTCTTTTATTGCGGCATAACCTAGCCTATCCTGACTGCTGAAAGTTTTCTCAGGATTAATAAAATAATATGAATGAGATGTTGGACCAATGGTAGAGGCTCAATATATATCCTTTTTGATAATAATTACTACCATTCATTCAATGCCCTCTCCTTGCCAGGTATTTTTATATATTGTCTCTAATCTTCAGCACAACCCTGCGTATTATAAAACCCTCCATTTATAAAGGAGAAAAGCAAAGCTTGGAATGATTAGTATTTTGCCTAACATCATCCAGCAGAGCTGGGATTCAAACCTGCTGTGTTTCTTTCCATCTTTATATTTTTTCTTTGTTTTTGGAAGTTTATGGCATTATTTTTTATTATTTACATCATTATGTGAATTTTTTAACATTTGTTTTCTAAACTTTATATTTATTCCTGCAGTAAAACCTCTATTTTCTCAAACTTGCTGGAAGATAAACAGAAATTGACTCAACGGTACAGTAGCTTGCTATTCAAGCCCCTGCTTGTTCTGCAGAAGAAACCACATGAACTCAGGTACCTTTTACATTTTTCTCGGCTTGAATATACCTGAGAGCAGTTAAGATTTATATGCTTATAAAAAGTAAAAAATGGTTTCAAAATTGCAGTGGAATGAGTCAGATTAGAATGAGTCAGATTAAGTAAATTCTCAAACCAAACACTTGCTGATTCTCTCTCTCTCTTTCTGTCTTTTAACAACTTTATTAGGATATAATTCACATACCATTCAATTCAACCACTTAAAGTTACAATTCAATGGCTTTTAGTATTGTCACGGAGTTGTGTATTCATCACCCCAATCAATTTTAGAGTATTTTCATTACCTCAGAGAGAAATCCCACACCCCTTAGCCATCACTTGAATCTCTCCATCCACCCCTCACCTCACCCCCCAGGCCTAGACAGTTACTAATTTAATTTCTGGACTCTGTCTCTTTTTTACAGTAGCTCCCAGAATTTCAGTTTCCCTCCATCCCCAACAAATGGTTCTCCCCCCATCCCACGACTCTAGCCCCACGCCCAACTCTGCAAAGCTTTGTTCAATTATTTTTAATTCAAAGCTTAAATTCTAAAGGATCTGGTGTAAGCAACTAATTTCTTTTTTACTTTACTAAAAACTTAGGATTTCCTTGCGATGTATCAATATTACTAGAGGTTTAAAAAATATATGATTTTTTTTAAAGCTCTCATCTGTTCATGACCTGATTATCTAGTTTGTAGAGGTTTCAAGCTTTTTCTTCTCTTCCATTGTTCTCTTATGAGACATTTCACAGCTTGTTAGTACCTCTGACTCATTATATAAAGTGGTCAAATAGGTGAGATTAAATTAAAATTACTCTCCTATGACTCTGCTATTTTTAAAGTGTTGGTTAGGAGAAGGCAGAAATTGAAATCAACGGTTCAAAAGGGTACAGTAGTCCCCCTTACCCACGGTTATGCTTTCTGTGGTTACCGGCAGTCAACCATATCCAAAAATATTAAATGGCAAATTCCAGAAATAAACAATTCATAAGTTTTCAATTGTGTGCCATTCTGAGTAGTGTGACACAATCTCTCATCGTCCAGCTCCATCCTGCCCGGGATGTGAATCATCCCTTTGTTCAGTGCGTCCCTCCCGTTAGTCACTTATTAGCCATCTGGGTTATCAGGTCAACAGCTTCGGTACTGCAGTGCTTGTGTTCAAGTAAGCCTTTATTTACTTAATGGCCCTAAAGCGCAGAAGTAGTGATGCCAGCAATTCGAATATGCCAAAGAGAAGCCGTAAAGTGCTCCTTTTAAGTGAAAAGGTGAGAGTTCCCTACTTAAAAAGGAAAGAAAAAAATCATATGCCAAGGGTGCTAAGATCTATGGGAAGAATGAATCTTCTACCCGCGAAATTGTGAAGAAGGAAAAAGAAATTCATGCTAGTTTTGCTGTCGCACCTCAAACTGCAAAAGTGACGGTCACTGTACGTGGTAAGTGCTTAGTTAAGATGGAAAAATTTGTACAGTAAGATATTTTGAGAGAGAAAGACCACATTCACACAACTTTTGCTACAATATATTGTTGGGTTTTTAAATAAATTTATTTATTTTTGGCTGCGTTGGGTCTTCATTGCGGTGCGCGGGCTTCTCATTGCGGTGGTTTCTCTTGTTGGGGAGCGCGGGCTCTAGGCGCGTGGGCTTCAGTAGTTGTGGCACGCAGGCTCAGTAGTCGTGGCTTGCGGGCTCTGGAGTGCAGCCTTAGTTGTGGCACACGGGCTTAGTTGCTCCACGGCATGTGGGATCTTCCCAGACCAGGGCTCAAACCCGTGCCCCCTGCATTGGCAAGCAGATTCTTTACTGTGCCACCAGGGAAGTCCCAACAATATTTTGTTGTAATTGTTCTATTTTATTATTAACTTATCGTTAATCTCTTACTGTGCCTAGTTTATAAATTAAACTTTATCATAGGTATTGATATTAAATAAAGTAGGAAGCAACCAAATGCACCAAAGCATTAAGAGGATGCAAGAGATGAACTGTTCCCTAGGAGGGAAGAAATTAATGAAACATGTGAATGCTTATATACCCCTGAAGATAGTATTTCAACGATGTACTGAATTGAGGATGAATTAACTAATTTATGGGGGTCTGGTTCTAGTTTCTACTTGTGCTGTGCTGACTTGTTTTCTGTGTGTTTTGGATACATGTGGTGATAGCAACTTGTTAGTTTCTGGTAAAACCCAGTCCAAAGATAAGCGAAGCCTGGACATGTGAGGCTGAATAAGCACATCCTAAAGCTATGAAATGTATTAACATTGTTGGGCAGTTATGGCAACAGAAAAACAGTGTTGATGAATAAGAATGCTTAAAGGGCGATGGCTTAATGTAAGGGAACAGCAAGCACTATGAAGGCTAAGAGGACATGACATCCCTTTCTTTTATTCAATGAGCTTTCCAAATTCTACTTCTGCTCTGTTTGCAACTGCCCTGTTCTCATGAAGCTTACTTTCAGCAAATGTTTATTCAACAACTATAAAATTATGCATAACTCAATGGCTATGAACTATGACGGATACAATGTAGAAATGACAGGACCCCTGGATCATGTGGGAAAGCACAGACGATATTTGCGAATCAGTGAGTCCAGTGCGTAGACTATTACATTGGTGGGGAAAAAGGAAGAAAGACAGAGTTGAAGAGGAGTGTAGGACTCAAATCAGTAGGTTCCTGAATACCAAATTTATGTTAGGACTTTATTCTTTGGAAAGCAGGGACTCATTAATTTATTTTCCTTTTAATGTGAATAGAAAGTGACCAAAGCTGTTTGTGGCTATTTATTCACATATTTTTTGTCCTATTGATATGATCTTTTTTTAGAGGGTAAATTTTCAGTGAACCAAAACAATATCTATTTTACTTGCTTGTTTAATGTCCAATGCAATGTGGTAGCTATGCTTAATATTTAGTTGATGTAAACAGCTGTTATTAAAAATCCAAGAATTATTAGTATGAAAGGAATAAAGGACCCCTTTTGTTCTGAACATTTATTTAGCTAAACTACCATCTACCTCACCAAGGAAAAATAAGAAACCTAGGCAACTGAGGCAAATCATTTGCCCAAGAAGACCACTTTTAAATCCTAGCAAAGCTATCAGGTACTATGTGCATAGAAGTTCTATAAACTGATATGTTCTGTATTTCATTGATTCAGCATGTTTTTCAATGCTATATCTGTAGGTAGATTCCAGAAGACTAGCATAGATTTAAATTATCTAAGGTTCTGGTTAAACATGATCAAACTAATTGCCCTCTTTCATTGTACTTTATATCCTCTGTGGGGTCTCCTAGCCCTGAGTGACTGGTTGTAATGGACAGGATGTGAGGGATGCCACCCCCAGCTTCATATTGGAAGGGCATCTGAAGACAGGATGGGAAAGCCTGCGACAGAGTTAGAGGGAAGGAGGAATGACTATAGTAGAGACAGCATTGGTTCCTCCAGGAATTTCAAGAGGGAAAACAAGAGTTTTTGTAGTTTCCAGAAATAAGACTGACTGCCAGCTCCTTCCCATCCTCCGTCTTAGACTAGCTGCGGGAGAAGAACAGGCAGGCACATGCAGGCTGACTACTTTCCTGCCTGTGACAGCTCCAGATTACACATGTGCAGAACAAAATTACAGTGCCAGCATTCCCAGGCCCCAGGAGCAAAGCAGGGTGAGCTGGGATGAGGTGAAGGAAAATCACAAAATAAAGTAAAATAGACGAGATGATGAGAACAGCAAGTAGGGGTGGTAGATACGGTATAAGGTGCTTTGAGGAGGCTGAGTGGAAGCAAGGATTAGGGCGTGAGACAGAAAGCCTTGGGCTGCCTGGTGTGTGTCTGAGAGAGGTGTGGGTGTGTTTGCAGAGGAAGCTCTGGGGGCATGTGTGTGTGCAGAATGTATGTTAGGGAGGGGTTTCATTGATGTAGGAGTGGGAGGGTGTGTGCAGTAGGGTGTGGAGTGCGGGGGTGGAGAGAAAAAAGAGTGTGGAGGGAGGGAGGACTTTTATGGAGTGCCAGGAACACCCATTTCACAAAGGGAAACTGCCAGCTGCCAGAGACTCAGATCTCCCTGTGGGAACAAATCAGCTCCCCACGGTGGATTCTGGCCACAGATCCTACCCCAGGATGTCTGCCAGATTTTTTTATCCCAAAAGGGAGGGACAGAGTTTGTGGATTTTTACCACACCCTGATCCATGATCTTTCCCAGGGACTGATGTTTTTGCTTGCGTATTATCACAGTGTTGGTCACAGAGCAGCATTTCTTGGCAGACAGTCTAGTGAACAGAACTATAAATTAGAAAGAAAGGCTAGTGTCTTGGTTTCTTCATGTGCTTTTCGATGGAACTGTGCTATAATATTTGTGTGTCTTGGTTCCCAATTTTCCTAGTAACAAGAAAGAATATATCAACCAGCTAAGGAAAATAAGATGTAGAATTAATAACTGCAATGAATAAATGATTATACAGACAAATGGACGATAAGTTTTAATCCAGTATGAGAAAGAACTTCTACTAATTAGAATTGTTCAAAACTAGGAGGAGGTGAAACAGGAGGGAAGGGGACAGGGCACAACCTTTAAAAGAATGACACAGTTGTTGGGAATATGACATAAATTGGTTAGAACCTACTAGGCCCAAGATGGCGGAAGATTCGATTTCTCGTAGATCTTGAGCCTCATTATATGCTCATTGTAATACACTAGCATATGCTAAATAACTCACCCATAGGCTCCATGACAGTTCTGAGGCTGACCATAAAAGGCCAAAATGTGGGCGGTGGCCCAATTCCTGGAAATCCCTGCCCCTTCTCCGAAATAGTTGGAATAATCCTTCCACTCATTAGCCTATGAAACTAACTAGCTCATAAAAACTAACCACCCTGTATTTCCGGCCGCTCTCACCTTTTGAGACAGACTGCATTGTGTCTAAGGAATGTGTATCTCTCTAAATAAGTCCACTTCTTACCTATCACTTCGTCTCTCACTGAATTCTTTCTGCATTGAGACATAAAGAACCTGAGCTTCATTAAGTCCTGAGACCAGGTGTGTGATTTAAATTAAAGGACGGTGGGTTCAAGTCCCAATCTGAGTTGTGTGGTTTCAGTGGTATGTGTCATGTCATTAGAAATGTCCAAACAGAGGGAAGACGACCAGTTGTTGGCTGTCCAGCAGCAAATGAGAGGTGTACTAAAAATACCCTGAAGAGTTATGCAAAAACCCTAAGACGTTATGATTCTAGGACTATACAGTGCTTTAAGCAATACAGAATTATTTCAAATATTAAAGTGCCTTAGATATGCAATGATCAAGGTATTAAATGATCAGCTAACAAAAGAATGTCTCTGTGTGATTAGCACTATTATTGGACAGGCTGTATGTAAAACATATAAATGCAGAGAGAACTTGAGGCCCAAGTCCTCCACAGTAACGCTAAAGCAAACTGAATATAGAGAAGAAGGCCCTGCTATGTACTAGGGAGAATTATTTAATAAAAACAGGCTGGAACACTTATCAGTCATTTCTGAATAGCCTCTATTCCTATAAGTCAGACAGTCCAACTTTGTGTAGTACTGAAAGAAGACCAGAAGTGTTCTCAGTGATAAAAACTTTCAGATGTTTGCTAAGCACCAAGTTCGGATACATATGCGGTACTTGTTTGAGAGATGGTCCAGAGGTCCTTAGAGCTTCCTTAGCTTTCCAAGTACTGTTGATCAGTCTTCTCAAATGTTAACGTGCATTTTAATCACTTGGGGATCTATCAAAACACAGATTCTGATTTAGTAGGTATGGGGTGGGCCTAAGATTCTATATTTCTAAGAGATGCTAATCATGCTTGTCCACAGGCCACTCAAAGAAGCAAGGCTGATCATCAAAAAATCTACAAACAATACATGCTGGAGAGGGTGTGGAGAAAAGGGAACCCTCTTGCACTGTTGGTGGGAATGTAAATTGATACAGCCACTATGGAGAACAGTATGGAGGTTCCTTAAAAAACTAAAAATAGAGCTACCCTACGATCCAGCAATCCCACTACTGGGTATATACCCTGAGAAAACCATAATTCAAAAAGAGTCATGTACCACAATGTTCATTGCAGCTCTCTTTATAATAGCCAGGACATGGAAGCAACCTAAGTGTCCATCAACAGATGAAGGGATAAAGAAGATGTGGCACACATATACAATGGAATATTACTCAGCCATAAAAAGAAACGAAATTGAGTTATTTGTAGTGAGTTGGATGGACCTAGAGTCTGTCATACAGAGTGAAGCAAGTCAGAAAGAGAAAAACAAATACTGTATGCTAACACATATATATGGAATCTAAAAAAAAAAAAAAAAAGGTTCTGAAGAACCTAGGGGCAGGACAGGAATAAAGATGCAGACGTAGAGAATGGACTTGAGGATACAGGGAGGGGGAAGGGTAAGCTAGGATGAAGTGAGAGAGTGGCATGGACATACATACACTATCAAATGTAAAATAGCTAGCTAGTGGGAAGCAGCCGCATAGCACAGGGAGATCAGCTCAGTGCTCTGTGACCACCTAGAGGGGTGGGATAGGGAGGGTGGGAGGGAGACTCAAGAGGGAGGAGATATGGGGATATATGTATATGTATAGCTGATTCACTTTGTTATAAAGCAGACACTAACACACTTTTGTAAAGTAATTATACTCCAATAAAGATGCTAAAAAAAAAAAAAAGAAGCAAGGCTGTAGATGATAGCATTGAGGGAGTTTCAGGTACTCACCTATTTTCCTAGGCAAGGACACACACTGCATTAGGAGGATAAGATTCAATACTATCCCATCCATGGAATCACAAAATTAATAGTTTAAAAGGAAAGGAGTCTTGTGATGCCATCTGAAAACCATAATTTGGCTCTTTCACTGGCCAAAATTTATTATGTGAGGGAGTGTGAAATCTGTGTGGAGCTGGATTGGTGTCTCCTTAGGGTGGTGGTAATATGGTCTATTAGGGTAAATGTCAGGGACTTCTTGGGAATTCCAAACTACACTGTCAAGGAAATGAAATTTGTTTTAGTCCTTTCTTACCTGCTTGTCTTTTCCCTTCTTAGAACATACTTTTCCCTAAGAGCCTACTTTGATCTCTTTTTCTCAGGACTTTGACCTCAATTAATTGTCTTAATCTCCTCCAAGGAAACAGACAGTAAAGAATTTTAGGTGTGACCTTTCCCAGGGGACTCTTTATTTAGGACTCCAGAGTTTCAAGACACAAAAGGATAAAGCTCTATCAGGAAAATGTCAGACCCTGTGACAAGCAGAAAAGTATATTTTAATAGGTGGACTTGCTTAAATGGTCTTTTCATTTTTCCACAGACTGACCTTGCCCAGGATAAAAGGAGTGGGGAAAAGTGATAGTGCTGGGAAAAGTCTTAAGAAGGGTCTCAGTCTCATTCTGACTCATCAGGATTGAGAAGGTCAAAGGATGAAAGCTTTGGTCCAGAGGAAAGACATTTGAGCACATGAATTAGCTAAGGTTGTTAACCATTCTCTGAATGGTTACTGATTTATTTTGCACCAATGAATCAGAAATAATTAGATTCCACCTTGTTTCTCACCTCAGAATAGATAATAACTAATGTTGTTCCATATATTTTTAACTATATTAGAAATGTAGGAATTCTTTGCTTCAGCCATCCACAGCTTAGCTCCCCAGAAGTATTGTCTGTCTGGGACACAACTACAAACCAAGAACTATGCAAAAAGTTCCCTGAGCAGGCAAAATAGATGTCATTAAATTCATATGCTCAAGCTCATAAGAACTAAAGGTCTTAGAATTTATATAATTCACATCTCCTACCTCATGTCAGTAATCCATTACTGAAAATCAGCTGTTCTACATGAAACAAACTGACTGGATGCCTGTTTCCCATTATTTCAAATGGGAAAAATTATAATGTGTCACACATCAGACCCAAACCACCGACAGATTTCTAAAAAGGTAATGAAACCATAGTTAAGATGTGTATAGGTAAGTAACAAATGACTTATGATGTAAAATGACTAAGCAAGCTTACTGATTATGAAAGAATGGACACAGAAGTTAACAGCTGCTCAGAATGCTTCGATGTCTTGGTACCAGTGACACAGAAACTCACCTTCATTGACAATGTGCACTTTTTAAAGTCCGTGCACGATTCTAACTTTCTATCAGTTATTTTCCCCACGTATTGCTTTTTAAAAATGTTCTACTGAGTTTTGAGTATGTAAACGTATATTTTCCCCATAAAAATGTCAGCCCCAAAATGATATTTTGAGAGTGATATATGTTCTGTGAATTCGGGTGTCAAAAACCAAGAGATGCTGTATGAGAAGTAAACTGGGGAGGTTTATAGCATATGTCTGGTGGTATGCTGGAGCTCACTTATATTGGTTCACAAGAGCCAATTGTTAAATTTTCTGGAATTTAGCAAGCTGGTGGATGTCACATTGATAACTCAAAATCGGCTATGATGGAGTATTTACACAACAAAAATAAGCAAATATTACAAGTCAGGGACTCCTCCCACCCCCATGAGAGCTGGTTGTTGGGCACTTACTAGCTAGCACATCACTAAGTAGGCCTGTACTGTATTTCACCAAATGTAAGATATCATTGGCTGTTGTTGTACGTTATAATATTACAGGAAGGATATGCTAGACTCAGGGTGTAGTGCAAACAAACCCCACACATCAGGGCCTTACACAACAAAAGTTCGTTTCATGCTACAATGAAGGTCACTTGAGGCTTCTGTTCTACTTAGTCACTCAGGAGACACATGCTGATGAAGGCTCCATCATCTCTATGAGAAGTTTCAGGGTTTACTATGGTGAGACAGAAGTGACTGGAAGTCAAGACCTAGTTTTTCCATGCTTGGATTGAGAAATAACACAAGTCACTTTCTATCCATATCCTCTGGCCAGAATTAGTCACATGCACAGCCTACTTAAAAGAGCACAAGGAAGTCTGGGGGACAGATTGGGTGAGTACACTGTTCAGTCACATAAACCATCCATTTACATGTCTCTAAGGAAAAAAAAAACACTGTCCAACTATGACTTGAGGCTTTCTTATAACACAGAATGAGTTATTTGGACAGCAGATTAAAAAAATCATTTATCACTCTGTTGCATAACGAAGAGGGTAAATTAATCAAAATAAATTGGTTAAAGTCATCTCTAAAAGAAATGCAAATCAAAATTACAACGAGGTACCACTTCACACCAGTCAGAATGACCCTCGTTAAAAAGTCTACAGATAACAAATCCTGGAGAGGGTGTGGAGAAAAGGGAACCCTCGTACACTGTTGGTAGCAATGTAAGCTGGGGCAGCCACTGTGGAAAACAGTACGGAGGTTCCTCAAAGAACTAAAAATAGAGTTGCCATATGATCCAGCAATCCCACTCCTGGGCATATATCTGGACAAAACTCTGATTCAAAAAGATACATGCACCCCAATGTTCATAGCAGCACTATTAACAATAGCCAAGACATGGAAACAACCTAAACGTCCATTGACAGATGAATGGTAAAGAAGGTGTGGTACACATATACAATGGAATACTACTCAGCCGTAAAAAAGAATGCAATAATGCCATACTGCAATAAGGCAGCAACATGCATGGACCTAAAGATTATCATGCTAAGTGAAGTAAGTCAGAAAGAGAAAGACAATTACCATATGATATCACTTATATGTGGAATCTAAAATATGACACAAATGAATATATCTATGAAACAGAAACAGACTCACAGACATAGAGAACAGACTGTGGTTGCCAAGGGGGAGGGCGAGGGAGGGGTGGACTGGGAGTTTAGGATTAGCAGATGCAAACTCTTATATGTGGAATGGATAAACAGTAAGGTCCTACCATATAGCACGAGGAACTATATTTAATATCCTGTGACAAACCATAATGGAAGTGAATATGAAAAAGAATGTATATATATGCATAACTAAATCACTTTGCTGTATAGCAGAAATTAACACAACATTGTAAATAAACTATATTTCAGTAAAAAAAAAAGTACTCTCTAAAACTTCTGCACATTTAGAGGCTTGTGCTTCTGAATCACTTTTGAATTCAGAATCACTGGTATCTGTGGTTTTCTATAGACACTGTGCCGCCAAGAGCATGGGTGAGGCAGCATTTCTTAAAAGCGTGTTCATTATTATCTCAACGACTTTTCCCCAAGCCAGTAACACCCATTATGCAAGTTTTAAATCTGGAGCTTTATGAATCCTCCTGGAAGTTGCTGGAAGGTGTTCAGACAACAGGTTTATACTCCTAACTCAGATATCCTCGAACGATTTGCTGTCTGAAGCTGTGCAGTTGTCCAGTCAGGCTCTGATGGGAACAACCAAGTCACTATATTTTCAGCAAGCTCATTTTTTAATGGACTAATTTCTCACGATGTAGGCAACTATGTCATGAATGCTGCTTGGCAAAATGTGATTGTCACAGATTATGTGTCTTGATTTCAGAGATGTTGAAATGTAAAAATTTAAATGAATAAAATAAAATAAGAGTATTATAGAATCTATTAAATAGCATGCTTACCTATGGAGGAAACTGCACTGAAACTCAGGCTTAAAGATCTTTGAAAACTTGATGGACAGGAGGGAGAAATCTCTGTGATTTAAAAGCTATAGACAGTTCTTTCCTCCCTAGAGATGGCAGCTAGAATTCACCTTCAGGGTAGACTGTTTTCTTATTTTGGGAAAATCAACAGAATGAGTCATTTAGGTGTCAAACCTAAGCAAAGGCCTTGTTCTGAGCTGGTGACTTTCAATCAGGGTGACTCTGAGTTGCTAAACATCTTTGTTTTTTTGTTTTTTTGTTTTTTTGTTTTTTTTTTTTTTTTGCGGTATGCGGGCCTCTCACTGTTGTGGCCACTCCCGTTGCGGAGCACACGCTCCAGACGCGCAGGCTCAGCGGCCATGGCTCACGGGCCCAGCCGCTCCGCAGCATGTGGGATCTTCCCAGACCGGGGCACGAACCCGTATCCCCTGCATCGGCAGGCGGACTCTCAACCACTGCGCCACCAGGGAAGCCCCAACATCTTTGTTTTATAACCTAACAACAAATGCCTGTTTTGTAATATGCAGAATTGCATCTCTGCACATTGTATTTTCCCTTTGATAAATATTTATTATCTTCAAAGAGTGAATTTAGACTAAATCATGCTTGAAAAGTACCACTTATTCATTTGGAGATTTGTGTGCACCCTTGCTCAGAAGCAAAATCTGGAGATTGCATGAAGGATGAGTAGACAAGACATGCATCTCACAGTAGTGGACAGACTACACCAAGGACAGAGTTGCACTTGGTAGGGCTCATGTCTGTGGGCTACATAAGGCCAAATAATCTAGAATGTACTGATGTTGCACTGTTGTGTTTTGATGCATTATCCTACTGGGAACCATGGGACAAGTTCATGATTCTGTTGGTCTGTCATCTTAGGAAAGTAATAAGATGCTGGCACCAGTGAATGATGATTGGAGAAATAGGCCTTGAACTGGAGGGAGGAAACATCTCCTTCCCATGTCTGGAGCTTGGCAGTGGGCTTGTGCTTGGAGTTGTGGATACCTTTGACCTGCTTCTGGTGTTGGATTGAGCTGGACAGGGATGGGAACTAAAAAGGCATATCTTTGTGGAAGACTCAGAATGGGTCTGAACCTTGCTGGGTTCAGAGTAAGCTCATCTGGTAGCCAAATCCAGCAGCAGTACTAAAATGTACTTCTCTTCTGTTACTCCCCAACCTTCAGTTAAGCTTGTTAAAGGTGCAGCCTGGTCTCTGAGGGCTGTAGTGAATTAAGGTAAGGTCTGTTTCACAGCTGAGGTGACATGACACAGAGGAGAGTAGGATGCTTTCCTCCGGAGTCAAAGAGGTGGGAGCAGCATATTAGGAGTGAAAGGGTTTTCCCTGCAAGCCCACTGACAAGAGTGAAAACAGAAGCTTGAAGAACAGGGGAGAAGATTAAAATTTTTTTGTAAAGGAAGCACAAATACTGAAAGAAATGAAAAGAACAAACCACAGGAACTCTGTGGGAATAGGTGAGAGTCAAATAGTGCCACACATCTGAGTTGATGCCCTGGGTACACTTACAGCCCAGTACAAACATATCACTCTTACAGCCCAGTACAGAAATGCACATTTGTCATGACATTTCCAAGTTCTCAAGAAAAGGTTAAGTTTGGCAAACTCAGTTTAAGATCACATAAAACTTCATACCAACCCTGAGAAAAACTTTGTACACAATTTGTTAATGTAAAGAAAATCCTTAGGATACAGAAGCTCAGCCCTCAGTTATCTGGAAAACTTGAGTATTATGGATGCTGAGAAACCCGGAGAGCCAGAGATCTGCCTGTTCAATTCATGGCACTGGCACTGCAGGACATTTTGAAGATAAACATGGTGTTTTCCCTGAAAGCACTTGGAGATGTTCCCTGTGTGTTTCTAACAACGCTCTAGCAGCTCATATGAATCTAACAAGCATGAATTTATCTAAAGCTTTCTTTATCCTATTTATATTTGTGGACTACGCAACATCTTGAGGATAATGAGTTCCATATGTTTACTACCCACTGTATAAAGTAATGCCATCTTTTATTTATCTTTAAACTACTTTCATAGAATTTCAGTGGATGCCCTGAAACATTCCAGGATTTGAGGATGTTCTCACACTAAAGCCGTAGCTAGCACAGACAGAGCTTTATGCACATAAGAAAAAAGCACCCCCTCTGGGCACTCAGTTGAGGAAAGGATGCTCCCTCTTTCAGGCAGATGCAGTCTTGTGCCAGGGGCACGGTTCCGTGAGCAGAGCATGGCTAGGCTTCACTCCCAGCTTGGTCCCCTCCCGACTCCCTCCCCCTCACCATGCCCTTGCCTGGTGCCCCTGCTGGATGCAACTGGTACAGTGTTATACAGCACTCTGGGCTTCACCAAGGTTTTACATATTTTGATAATATCCTTTCTCAGCAATCATCTTCCTAAGGGATTTTAATCTTCCTATTAATTCTTAATATAGTGCCTACTGACCCTTCTCTGCCTTTCTTGGGATGTGGGGTTGAGGCAGCTATAAAACAGGGGCCAGAGGAACAAGACAATAACGGATTCTATTGCCAGGGTTTCTAATGAGTCAAATAATTCAGAGGTGATCATCTTATAATCATAGTTTAGGTTAATTCGCCCAAGACTCACTCACTGTCATCCTGTGGCCCACGCAGAGAGTTACTGCAAGCTTGATGAGGTATCTTTGCATTTTATCTTCATCAGCTCAGATCTGTATCACCTGTACCTGTCCCCTTTCAGATTTCATTCTCTATTTCCTTTCCCCAAATATGTTCAAATCCTAAATAATACAAGAACTATCACAATATAAGGTTAATGCAAATTTTAGAAAAATACTGAAGATCATGAGTTTATTCCCCCTCTCTTAAAAAAAAAATCTTTAAACCTGTTCTCTTTTTAGATACACTCACCTGGCCCAGTGCTGACACTTGGTTGATACTCAATGCAAGAATGAATGACTAGGATACAGGGAGGGGGAAGGGTAAGCTGTGACAAATTGAGAGAGAGGCATGGACATATTTACACTACCAAACGTAAGGTAGATAGCTAGTGGGAAGCAGCCGAATAGCACAGGGAGATCAGCTTGGTGCTCTGTGACCGCCTGGAGGGGTGGGATGGGGAGGGTGGTAGGGAGGGAGATGCAAGAGGGAAGAGATATGGGAACATATGTATATGTATAACTGATTCACTTTGTTATAAAGCAGAAACTAAAAAAAAAAAAGAATGAATGACTAGACTCCCCTTACTGTTTGTTTTGATTCCATTTGCTATATAGAAGCAGCCTCTTCTGTAAACATTTGCAAGTCCTTCCTTTTTGTTCTGCTCAGTGAACACTGGAATCTTAGTGATGTTTGGGCTATATGTTAGATCCTCAGCAGTTAATCATCTGGTAAAATTCAGGTCTTCAACTTTCTTTCATCCCAGGTCTTTGTCCCCATATTTAAAATATATCAAGTATTTCTAAAACTAAATGTCAATTTCAGTAATATCTATAGATGAAATACTTGAATATTTTTCTTCTTCCTACCACAGGTTTTCTGGGGAGAAACATTCTATACCGGCTTCAACCATTAGAAGTTTTTATCCTAAGCACTTTCCCTTCAACAGAGAATTTTGTTATTTTCACATTGTTTCATTAAAAATTTTTTTAATTATTACAAAAAATTTTAAACACATAGAAATAGAGTGAACAGTAAAAAGAACCCCCAGATACCCATCATACTGCTTCAACAATTTTCAATAGCTCTTGAATTTAATCTAGTATAAAAAAAAATGCCTTGACTTCTACTGTCACTTAGATGCCTGAAATTCTCAGATTCTTCCTCTTCTTGTGAGGATTTTTATTTTAACCTCTTGCAGAAGGTTGAAAATTTATCTGTGTAATCATAAGCTCCCAATACCTCCAGGTATATAATTCACAGAATGACATGAGCTGTGGACTCAATTCCTAGTCACGGGTGTTTGAGTGCCACTCCCATACTGTTGTTGGTAGTTATTGCTTTTTGCTAATGGAGGCAATTCTCTGGGGGTTTCTCATATTTCTGCGCACCTGTGAGCCAAAGCACTGACTTGCCCTTTGTTCCTTTAAAAGGATGTTTGTAGAGCCAAGAGCCTTGGAAGTGAGAGGTAGTGTCTCTCTCTGGAACAAAGGGCAGGCATACTTATGGGCCATTATATAAAGATCCCGGTTCCCTGAGCTTGGGGTCCTTCTGTAACACAACCTACTGCATGGGCGGATGCTACCTGATCCTATTCGCATTCCGTGGGAATTAGGAACGGATATAAAAATGCTGATGCTCAGGTTGTTGTTAGTGCTGTAATAAACCACATCTCTGGCCTAGGAATCGTAGGCTTTCTATTAGCATCCATGACACTATGGCAGGCTGACTTTTTAGTTTGCAAGTAGGGTAAATGTCAGACCCTTCACAGTTCTTGGCAGTTTGGACAATGATGGTGGGATGCTGACAAAGACATGGCTTTCTGAAAGAGAAAGCATGAGTGCCTCCCAGGCCAATTAACAGGATTTGAGGAAAGTTCAAGGGAATCAGAAGGGAGTTGACCAAATGTTATGGCCAACTGGAAAATAAATGCTTTTGTTTGTCTGCCTGTTCTTTACTTTATTGCCTGCTAAAGAGAAGGAATTGGGAAGGTGGTTGCAGGCTGAGTTGTCAGGAAGGAGTTTCAGAGACAGTTGCCTGACCAGTGCCCTGCTTATTGCGAACTCTCCTCCAGGTGGGGAAACTTCCTCATCGACCCAGGGGTCAACCTCAAATCTGCCCCATTGTAACAGCTAGTAGGTACTAAGATTCATCTCGGGTGGGCAGAAGGTCCCACTTTCATTCAGACAAGTTACAGAGACCCAAATCCACACTGAGCATGAAAGGAAGGAAAGTTGCTATCGTTGTAGGCAAAAACCAGACAAGTCAATAGAGCTTTGCCTGATTTGCCTGGGAATTGAGGGAATGGGGTGTGTAATGCTTATCAAGGAAGAATGGCAGCAGCTGGGCTTCCTCATAGTTCAAATCCTCCTGCAATCTACAATGCTAACTTTAGATCCATTTGGAGATGACAGGAAAAGGTCTCAACTTCTTTTGCAGTGGGTCCTGGCTTCTATAAGCAAGCATTGGCCTTCATGGAGAGATTTTTCTGAGACAGAAAAACTCCTGTGGGAGACCACAGAGGTGGCATTGACTAGGATCCAGGCTCTTACTACTTTGGATTGGGTTTACAATGCTGATGAATGAGAATGAGGAAATGATGTCCTCCTACCCTTCTGACCTCAGCCACATTATGGAGAAACAGTTAGAGATGGAGGTGAATATTTCCCTGTCCTCTGTGACTGATGAGTTTTTGATTGGTGCCTCTAGCAAAAGGAGGCTGTCTCCACCCAGGGATGCTCCCTTGGGGTTTTGGATTCATTACTTCCCTGATGCAACTACTAGAAACATTCTTTTTGAAAAGTAGCTATTAGCTTGCTACTGTGCTCTTATCAAAACTGAATGCCTAACCCATGGAAACCTTGTGACTCTCTGATATGATATTTCTATCTTTGGGTGAGTCAACTCAGATTCAATGACTAACAAAGGGGGACAGTCCCAACAAGCTTCACTTATCCAGTGAAAATGGCATATTCAAAAACACAGCCAGCTTGGCCTCAGCAGCATCTAGGCTTTACATGTAAAAGTGGTACCTATTCCTTTGGGGGAAACTCTATGCCCCATTATGTCAACTGAAGCAAACTCACTGGCCCTTACAGGGCTGTCAATTCACAGCAGTTTCCCTAAATGCCTGGGTCTACTTATTCCATTTATCTGAAACCTGGTGGTATTCACTGGGCTGCTATGGCTGTTCAACTTCAGTGCTGTGATGCAAAAACCAAATGAGAATGAAGTTGCTCCACTCAGTGGGCAGAACTCAAGGCTGTCCTCATAGTTCTAGATAATACTGTCCTTGAAGAACCTTGTTATATTTTTTACCAACTCTTGGGCTGTTGCCAGTGGTCTAGCTATTTGATCTGCCTCTTAGAAACTAAAGAATGGCCGGTTGGAGACACCCTCTTTGGGGCTGCAAACTGTGGGAATAAATTGTGGCTGCCGACAGAACTGTCTGGATCAAGCCTATGCTAAGAGTCTGTTCTCTGACGAGACTGACTTGACTCAAGCTGCTCATTAAGCTGTTACTGTCCAGATTCTTACCATCCTTGCCTGGATCCATCACTGTACCAGACAGGGAAACACTTACTATGGAAGCATCGTAGGCTGGGCACAAAGTCAAGGCCTCTAGTTTCCGGCACAGAGATTACTGCTGCATGCCAGACTTTGAACACCTGCCAAAAGTTGACCCATCTGTCTTGCATAAGGAAGGACACATCATGTGGGCCATCAACCCTACCGACTCCTGGCAGAAGAACTACATTTGACCTTTGGTCCCTTCCCAGGGCTATCTATGGGGTCTCAGGGCTGTTAATACTTTTTCAGGTTATGCTATTTCTGTTCCAGTCTGATCTGCCAACTCTGGCAACACTACTGTGGTCCTTGAAACTAATCCAGGTCAACTTTTTGACTGTCTGGACATTTACAGTCTGGTGATGGTGTGCTTTTTATCACAAGCTACTCAACAATGGACTTATAGTCAAGCTATCTGATGGACCTTCCATGCCTCCTGACATCCATGGGCATCTGGTATTGTTGAGCTTTGGAATGGCGTCCTCAATAATTGATGCAACAATGTTTCCAACTCTACCTCCCTCACCTCCTCCTGGTCTACACACCTTACTCAGACAATTAGATCACTGAATGCAACTCTCCCCAGAAGGGGATCAGTTTCTCTCAGCTGCTTCCTGGGTAATGATTAGGATGAAAGGGGTAGGAAGTTACATAATCCTAATTAGAAAATTTAGGATTCTTCTCTGACCATTCCCAGGTAAGATGCTTTAACTTTTCTCCTAATGGCAACCCCAGGCCAGCACAGTTGGTTCACCTACTATTGCTGTGAATAATAAGCTGTCCTTTGTCTCTGATTTCTTCTTATTTTCTTATTTCTTCTATCAGAATACATGAAACTATGGCAGGCTAACTTGTCAGCTTGCAAGTAGAGTACAATATCAGACTTTTCCATAGTTCTTGACACTATCCCCAAATTGAACGACAGTCTGGATTGTAAAACAACAATCACAGCACAGAGCTCTACAGAAAATGATGCTTGCTTTTTACCTTTCTGCCTAGTGTTGTCAAAATGATAGTGATAATTCTGTTACATGCTCTTATGGACTCAGCAAGATTAAACAAAGAACATTTTGACAAAAAATGGAAATGAGTAAGATTCAGGCACTGTTTGTTCCCTTCGTATTACCATGCAGGGGAAGAAGCTGTGCATTTTCTTTGCCAGTTACTGTCACGCTTATAGGGTCCAGGATGCGATTACCTATAGGAGAGTGTGCCTCTTAATGACCTTTCCTCAGTGGTGACAAAATGTGTACAACAAAGAATCTAATTACAGTAAAGATTGCATGCGGCACAAATCAGGGTTGCCTAATTAAATCTAATATCGTTGCTGACAGCTATGAATATGTTTAAAGAATTTGTTGTGAAAGCTCCTCTTATGTTTACTATTGTGATTCAGCCCCCATGTGGTGAGATTACAGTTCAGGAGGTCCCTGATACTGTAGGGATAATGCTAGCTCTCACTGTGTGTGTTAGGGGTGTGTGTGTGTGTGTGTACATGTGCTGCCCTTCAGAACATTTTAATGCATCAAACCAAGGCAGAGTGAAAAAGCTGTTTTCTCATTTACTAAGAAAGGTTTCTGCAGTTACCATAAAGCACAACTTCAAAAGGTTTTTGTTTATATTAGTCAGTGTGTGACAGTTCTGACAGGCAGTGCTTCACATGTCTTCACACACATGTGATACCTGCTGCTCATGGAAACCTCACAAGGCTTGGGGGCCTAGACTGGAGATAACTCAGAGACAGTCCTGGCGATGGTCATGGGCAACTGGATGATGATATGTTATTGCTGTTCGGGAATCTGTGGATGATTCAATAAACATTCATTAGGTGTCTGCTACCTGCAGGTATTATACTAGACACGAAGAGTACACAGATGCCAAAATGTTTGCCTAAATGTTTGATGAAAAGCTGTCAGTCTAGTGAAGGCAACCATGAATAGGTCTGTAAACCAATAGTTACTCTACATATGGATCTGTATACAAAATGTTAAATGGGAATACGGAGGAGGAAATGATTAATTCTGCCTGGGATTAAAAAAGAAAATTGAGAGTAGGAAGTGGTTTTGGGGTCCACTACTATGTTTGGGGCTGTCACATACAACCTTGCATCCTGTGTACCATGAGGCTTAGACCACTCCAGAGGTACAGCCAGAAAGGGAAGCTTTGGAGTCACACAGCTCTGAGTTTGAACTGCAGCTCAACTGTTAACAACCACTTATTAGTTATGTGACTGAGTAAGGAATTTAACCTCTGTCAAACGTGGTTTCTTTATTGTTAAAATAGGAATGATGTTTAACATTCTCCAACATAAATCGTAGCAATATTTTCTTAGATCAGTTTCCCAAGGCAAAAGAAATAAAAGCAAAAATAAGCAAATGGGACCTAATCAAACTCAAAAGCTTTTGCACAGCAAAGGAAACTATCAACAAACTAAAAAGACAGCCTATGGAATGGGAGAAAATATTTGCAAATGATGTGACCAACAAGAAGTTAGTAACCAAAATATACAAACAGCTCATATAGCTCAATATTGAAAATACAAACAACCTAAACAAAAAGTGGGCAGAAGACCTAAATAGACATTTTTCCAAAGAAGACTTACAGATGGCCAACAGGCACACGAAAAGATGCTCGACATCACTAAGCATTAGAGAAATGCAAATCAAAACTACAATGAGGTATCACCTCACACCGGTCAGAATGACCATCATCAAAAAAATCTATAAACAATAAATGCTGGAGAGGGTGTGGAGAAAAGAGAACCCTCCTGCACTGTTGGTGGGAATGTAAATTAGTGCAGCCACTATGGAGAACAGTATGGAGGTTCCTTAAAAAACTAAAATAGAGCTGCCACATGACCAGCAATCCCACTCCTGGGTACATATCTGGAAAAAACAAAAACTCTAATTTGAAAAGATAAATGCACACCAATGTTTATAGCAGCACTATTTACAATAGCCAAGACATGGAAACAACCCAAGTGTGTGTGTGTATACACACACAGACACACACACACACACACACACACACATATACAATGGAATATTACTCAGCCATAAAAAAGAATGAAATATTGCCATTTGCAGCAACATGAATGGACCTAGAGGATATTATACTTAGTGAAGTAAGTCAGACAGAGAAAGATAAACACTATATGACATCACATACATGGAATCTAAAAAAATAATACAAATGAATGTATATACAAAACAGAAACAGACTCACAGACATAGAGAACAAACTTATGGTTACCAAAGGGGAGAGGGAGAGAGGGAGGGAGGGAGGGACAAATTAAGAGTATGGGATATGATATCGCTTATATGTGAAATCTAAAAAAAAGGTACAAATGAACCTATATACGAAACAGAAACAAAGTTACAGACGTAGAAAACAAACTTATGGTCACCAGGGAGTAAGTGGGGGTGGGGGGGATAAATTGGGAGATTGGGGTTGACACAAACACACTACTGTATATAAAATAGATAACTAATAAGGACCTATTATATAGCACTGGGAACTCTACTCAGTACTCTGTAATGGCCTATATGGGAAAGAATCTAAAAGAAGAGTGGATATATGTATATGTATAGCTGATTCACTTTGCTGTACACCTGAAACTAACACAACATTGTAAATCAACTATACTCCAATAAAATTTTTTCAAAATTTAAAAAAAGTATGGGATTAACAGATACAAACTACTATACATAAAATAGATAAGCAACAAAGATTTACTGTATAGCACAGGGAACTATAACCTTGTAATAACCTTTAATGGAATATAATGTGAAAAAAACATAAATGAATCACTTTGCTGGACACCTGAAACTAACACAATATTGTAAATTAACTACTGCAATAATTAAAAAAAAAAGAATGATGGTATCACCACACTGAATTATTAAGATCAGAGGAAATAACCAACCTAAAGTGTACACATGGTAGATGCTCCATAAATATGTGTCCCTTCCCTCCCACCTTTCACTTCAATCCTATACTGAGTGATGTAGAAAAGCCAAATTACCAGCTTACTGAGAATGATCATTTCATCATTCTTTCAGGGACTCATGGCAGATTTCAGAGTATTTTGGAATTTGAAAGACAAATAATTGAGTGAGTATAGGAAAGGGAGAAACTAACAACAACAATAATATTTTTTGCTGGTTGCTTTACATACATTCTCTTTTTTAATCCTCAAAAAAACCCCACAACTCTCTAAGGGAGCTTGGGTATCTTCCATATTGAAGATTATTTTCTTACCTAACATAATATTAGTATTACTTAATTCATTTTGTTTTGTGTGTGTGTAAACCTTCATAACCTTGAGATGGGCTTTTTAAAAAAATTAGTAAGGTTCCAAATTAAGGCACACTGCAACCAGATGAGAAGAGTTAGCTGTAGCCACCCAGTAGAGATGGAGGAACAAGGCCTCGTGTGTAAATGTGCTCCACTGATATAGAACTTGGTGTATTTTCCATTTGTGTGTAGTATATACATACTTCTTCACTAGGAGTAATTAATTCAAAATGTAAAGTTTCTTTAAAATAACTGGTAAAGAAAACGAGTCTATGTTATTTTTCAGTTTCTTTTTTATCAGCGTATCACAACTTAATGTTACACAGCGTTCATGATTGGAACGTTCCTTTATTACTCACCCTAAATCTTAGTTGGCGGTCAGGACTCTCCCAAGGCTTGGGTATGGCCCTAGGGCTTTGGAGCAGATTAGTATCCAAATAGTTTTTCTCTCATTTGGCTATGCTTTCTTCCTATTCCAGACAAGGGGGCACTGATTGGCCCAAAGACATCTGCGATGCCCTGGTTTCTCTGCTGTAAATGCTTCTTTTGGCTTCCCCAAAGCTCCTCATTTACTTAAGGTATGGGATAAGCGGTTCTAACCAAAAGACCCTAGAATACAGCACAGCTCTAAAAAAGAAAGAACTTTCTTTTTCTCACGTGATATAGATTGAACAGGAGCATTGAGGGCCAGCCGGAGGGCTGTCCCATGAGGTCATTCAGGGAAGTCGGTCCTTCCATCTGGTGCTCCACCATGCCCTAGGGTGATGTTCTCATGCCCCAGGGTCAAAGCTGGGCTGATGCATGTCTGAGTTTCAGCCCAAGGGAAGAATGAAGAAAGTTTACCAAGTGACTATGTCCTTAAGGAGATAATCTAGACTGAGCACACATTACTTCATTTCCCAGTGGTCTAAATTTAGTCATAAGGTCACTCACAGTAGCAAGGAAAGCTGGGAAATGTAGTTGATGACCTAATGGCCATGCGTCTAGCTAGAACTCAGGGAGTTCTATTACAAAAATAGAGGAGAAAGGATACCGAGAGATGATAGTAATCTCAGCCACACTCTAAAAGACAAAAGTTAAAAGAGAAGAGTAGCGGAATTCCCTGGTGGCGCAGTGGTTAAGTATCCGCCTGCCAATGCAGGGGACATGGGCTCAAGCCCTGGTCCAGGAAGATCCCACATGCCGCGGAGCAACCAAGTCCATGCGCCACAACTACTGAGCCTGTGAGCCTAGAGCCCGTGCTCTGCAACAAGAGAAATCACCATAATGAGAAGCCCGCGCACCGCAACGAAGAATAGCCCCCGCTCGCCACAACTAGAGAAAGCCCGTGCACAGCAACAAAGGCCCAATGCAGCCAAAAATAAATAAATAAATTTATTTAAAAAAAAAAAAAGAGAGAAGAGTAGCTATACAATGGTAGAGCACATTTTTTCCCCCCAACCAAGAGGTATTCTCCCATTTTAAAGTTTTCAGTATCTCTCCTCCACAATTATCCTTATGTGGCAGCTTCTCGCTATGTCCTCAACAGCACCCTGCCACTACACTTGCCTCCCCCAAATCCACTGTTGACACAGAAGCCAGCAGGATCTTTTTCAAATGTAAACTAGGCAACATCACTTCTCTGCTTGGAACTCACCAAAGACCTCTCTTTGCAACAGAGAATCAAATCTAAATTCTGTACTGTGGCCTGGAAGGCTGCCCTACTGGCTTCTGCTTACTTCTCTTCCTTCTCTGTACTCTGCCAATTTTTGTTGTTTTCCCTGAATATACCAAGCTTGTTCCCATCTTGGGTCTTTCCCTCCTGCTGTTCCTTCTGCTCGAGGTCATATCTTCACAAAGTGTCTCCTTCTAATATTCCGTCTTCAGTCCAAATGTGACCTGTTCAACGAGGGCTTCCACAAACTCTCAGCTAAAGCAGCCTCATCCTCCCAGTTACTATCTGCGACATTACCTCAAAATGTCCTTCATAACATGCGTCTTGACCACTGTTATTTATTGTTTACGTGTTTATAGCATATAAGCTCCTGGAGACAGAACACTATCTTGTTCACCACTGTATCCAGAACTCCTACTGGGCAGCTGTGAACACAGAGCAGGCACTCCGTGAATATCTGTTAGCTGACAGGCTTGAGCTTTGTAAAATAGTAAAACTATTTATCTGACAGCCATTAGCACAGGACCTTGCACATAGTAGGTATTCATTCAATATTTATTGAATGAATAGAAGTAGCTACAAACTCCAGTGAATCAGAGAGACAAAGGATGCCATTTGAAAAGGCTTTACGTAATATTTTGTGCTAAATTAATTTTCTGAACATTAAAGAAATCAATAATTGTTGTAAAAAATAGAGATAAGTATAAAGAAAAGTCATACCATTGAAAGAAAACCATCGTCGACATCTTGGTAAACATACATATAGATTTTTGTTCCTATATATGTGAATACACACAAGATTTTTAAAAATTGGTATCATATGTATACGTAGTTTAAATAGAAAACTTCTGAAGTATACTCACCAAGAAATAATGCTTATTTTAAAGTATGAGGATGAACATTAAGGTACATTAGACTGTGTGTTTTACTTACATATTTCAGGTGGTGATTACAGAAAATAGAGAATGAGATTTGCATGGACACTTCTTTCAGCAGCCAGACCCAGGTCCCATGCTAGGGGCTCTCTGCAGAGAAGGGAAAAAAAAATTTCTGGAAAAGTCTGTCAAGCCTGAGATGCTGCTTATTCTTATTTAGATCTAATTCTCCTTCCTTTCCACAGAAAAGCACTGATTGCTTATATTTTCATCTTTCCTAGCAAAAGATAATGAATATCATTAGAAGAAAACTATCAAGACCCATATTTTTACCTTTACCATAAACTTATATAATACAAACTCCCATGATGGAACTCTATAGTTAGGCTATGCTATTGAAATGTCAGGAGTGGTGTGTTCCTTGGAGGTGAGGGGAAACAACTAGATTTGGAAATCTGGTGTACGAATGTATATGAATATACAAATGACATTTATAGATCCAGATATACCCATCCACCCACGAATATATATAGTTGGCATCAAGTCACTAAGCATAAAAATGTTGTGGGTGCTTACAACTTCTTTTAAAAAGGCATTATTTGCATTAAAACTATGTCTTCTAATTTCCAAAATAGTCTGTGTAAGGAGTTGGGAAATTTGGGTTAAAAGATAACAGGGGAAAAAGGAAACACTGGAAAATAAATTGGAAAAGTATGCATATAAATATCACAGTCTTCTGTGTTTTCAACCTTTTATATATGTGGAAGAAGGTGCACATTGCGTTTCCAATTCTGACTTTGCCCAGCTGCCTGTGTGACTTTGGCCAAGCCAGTTCCCCTCCCTGAGCCTTCCTGTCTTCATCACCAAAGTAAAACAGGAGAGAGAAAAGGAAAGAAGCCAGCACTTGTTACACCAGGCAGCCCACCTAAGCAGTACAGAATGTCCCATCCAGCTTTAGCATTCTGTGATTATTACTGTTAAAAAATATATCAATTGTGTTATTTTGTACAGATTAATTATATAAGTTATTCCTTTTTTTTTCCTCTTGCCTTTTTTTTGTCTGTTGAAAGGATGTAGGTAGGTAGTTTTGTTAAACGGTGCTTTATCTGCTTAAAATTTCTTGTGTGGTATCTACCAACATTACTGACATTTTTAGTACCTATCAGTTATACTTTGAAAGCCTCTGATGCTGGTTGAAGTTTTAGTTGAGTCAAAACCCTCCTCAGGTGGGTTTACCATGGGTATTCCTAAAAGGAGGCAGCAACCTGTCTCAGGAAGACTGTGGTAAAGAACACAGCCATTTCAGAGCTGTGGCCAGTGAGACAGGGGACTGGATGGGGAAACAAAAGTGTGCTCTATGGTTGTCAAGAGAGAAAAGGTACTTGCCGTAAGTGACTGTTGGTATGTGAAAATAAAATTATGCTGAAGTCCTCTAAATCTTGTGAATGCCAAAGACTCCATTGCTATCCACAAAACAACGCTCTGGAAAGGAAACACGTGACCTGAAAATTTCCTGTTGTCTTGGACAAGGGCCTGGAGGGTGAGAAGAAAAAATCAACATGTAACCAAAAGGGATGACATAAAGAATGCTCACATGGCAGTCACTGTTAAAATACCCAGCTAAAACTTTCAGGATAGAAGGAACAAACTCATGGAGGCGCCCTATCCAGTAGTGGAGACTCTCAGGCTAAGGCCCAGCCACAATTCTAAAACCTTAGAATAAAGTCAACGGTCCCTCTGATTGTTTACAACAATGCTTCCTTTAGAACTTCTACTTGAGGAGTTGGGGTGGAGCAAAGAATAAAAAAAACCCTTTCTGAGCTTGCCTCACATCTAGCTTGAAAGTAGAATTTCTTTACTGGAACTGCTGATCTGTAAGGCTACCAGTTTCCGTGGGTTTCAGTGGGCTTTTAGAGTTCAAGCATGTGTATAGTCTACTTGTTTGTGTGACAATGCTGCACACACACACACACACACACACACACACACACACACCCCTGCCTCATTTATACCTCCAGGCTAGTGTTCCTCAGTCACAGAACTATCGATATTTTGGGCCAGATAATTCTTTGCTGTGGGGCTGTCCTGTGCATTGTATGATGTTGGGCAGCAGCCCTGGCCTCATCCCCCAGATGCCAGTGGCCCCTCCCTCCTCTGCCCCCACCAGATGTGACAACCAATAACTTCTCCAAACATTGCCAAGAGTCTCCTGGGGGACAAAATCTCCCTTAGTTGAAAATCACTGCTTTAGGCTGAGAGGAGGACCTTTAGTGAAGGGGAAGAGAAGATTCCAAGAGAGTGAGGAAAGATTCAGGTATTTATCCTTGAAGTTATTCTATTTATGGAAAAGTTATTCAAAGATGCCTACAAGTGTTTTGAGGACCTGATCTTATTCCAAGCAAGCCAATATTACAAATACTATTTTAAACTGTAACTTATAACTGCTTTTCGACAGAATGTCTTACTGGATTCAAGCATTTGCCTTGAAGAATGCTATCGATTCAGTCACTGTTTCATCACCTGTGGGGCTGCGGCCTTCCCCATGGAAGAGCATCAAGTGGTGCTTTCCTTTCTTCCCCCGAACTTTGCAAATTACTCTGAAACACTGCTAAAAACACATTTTAGCAGGATAACTTATTTTTTACTGTGATTCTCTAAGAACCCACTGTGTCTACTAGCTAGGAGAGCAACTATCTTTATTCTGAACATAACTGAGACATAGTTATCTAGATCCATTTTACCATGTTGCCACACAGACTTAAAATATTTTGTTACCAGCAAAATTGTAATTTGCAGACAACATTGACCTTACTGAATAACCTTATGACCAAACCTCATTATCTTCAGAGTGACTAAGAATTAATATACCTTAATCTGAAGCTTCAGGATACACCCTTATTCAGTAGTTACATCTTATCTTGACTTGTATTTTGCTCCTAAAGAATAGAAAACAACCACAAATGGTAAGGTTGTGTGCGTGTGTGTGCGTGTGTGTGCGTGTATGTGTGTGTTTGTTGGTAGTAGCATTCCAGGCCCCTTCCTTCTACAATTTATTTCAACTATCACTTATTGAACACTGACTGTGGACCAGGATTTGTACCAATTTTAAGCAGATTTTATTTTCACAGAAAAATCAGATATATTTCTTTTAAAACTGTGCTATAATTAAGCTTTTCTCCATTATTTTGATATTAATGAAGATTACCATAAAAACTACTGGCTTTTCCAGCTGTAAATGTAGGACAGAAATCAAGGAATAGGAGAGAGGGACTCTACAAGAGGTAGGCTGCGTTTTTATAAAGCCAAACATCTAGCTTTATAAGATTACACTATGTGGTGAAAATTCTGTTTCCTATTGTTTTACTACTTGTAGACAAGTAAACAAACAAACAAAAATGCTCTTGGGCTAAATTTTTATTTTCGGCTAGATGGATGGCAGGCCCAGAAGCACATCACAGGTAAAACTCTTGAAACATCTGTTTCAGACAATTTCTGGAAAAATATATATACTTTCTGGCCTATAAATTATTCATGATATTTTTCCATATTTGCTACTGATTTCCTAGTAATATGTTAAATGTAAGTAAATAGGAATAGCATAAATATTGCCAATACATTTAAGAGTTTTAATTTTAACTTTAATTCTTACTTGCTTTTAGATGCTATCTTCTGTGTTAGGTGCCGGCCCCTAATCTGGTGTCGATTTACTTGGCTGAGGAGTTATGTAAAATTATCCAACTGATATAGGCCAGGTGTTCACAGCTCTTTATGCATCAGAGACTACACTGAAAGCTTTCCAAGAGTAGGTGGCTGTGACCTATAGCAAGCATGACAAAGACAGCACCTGGGCCTATTTGCAGTGTCCCTTAGGCAAGTTATCTCCACAAATTCACCAACCTCCTCCAAGCCCCCTGCCCCCCATCCTAGTCACATTCCCTCTCCCCAGTCACCTGAAAGAACTGTCTTTGACCCCCTCCTGCATTGAAATGGAGAGTTTGCAGCAGCACAATGGCCTCACACTCTTCTACTTCCACTGCCCAGCGCCATCCTTGCTGCTTCTGCATCTGTCACCTCCTACATCTCTAGCTAATCTGAGTGGTACAAAGCACCTAGAACCTCAGAAAATGACTTTTCGAAGCTTTCCAACCTCAGCTCTATATGTCACAGAAAACAGTACATTTGCCATCTTCAACAGTGTTATTTTTAAAACCTCTCTTGCTCTTCCTCTCATTCTTTTCTTTTTATGTTGTTTCTAATTCTTGTTTCTTGGTTATTCTTTTCAAGAAGGGAGAAGAGGTAGGTTGAAAACCAACTGGAAGATATTGGAGAAGGAAAGGAGACCCGCTAGAGGAGGGTACAAGAGGAAGATGATCAGTATTAGTTTTGGAACAAGGCCGCTGCTTCTAGATAGAAATTATTTGTTTGGTGTAGGAATGTGTAGCTGCAATCACGGAGCCACCAAGTGGCCAGAATCTTAGCAATGTGCTTCCTAGCTCTGGCAGCCAGCATTCCTGTCCTTCTGTCACTCACAGCTCTAGTGCCTTCATATGAAGGTTGCTCAGAAATGAGTTGAAGAAGTACAGGCAATTGTTATGGGTTGAAATATGTTGAAGCCCTAACCCCCAGTATCTCAGAGTACGACCTTATTTAGAAATAGGGTCACTGCAGATGTAATTAGTTAAGATGAGCTCATACTGGATTAGGGTGGACCTGTAACCCAATACGACTGGCGTTCTTATTAAAAGGGGAAATTTGTATACGAACACACACAGACAAGAAGAATACCACATGAAGTTTGGAGTTATGCTGTCATAAGCCAAGGAACTATCAGAAGCCAGAAGAGAGGCTTGGAACAATCCTTCCCTGTGCCTTCAGAGGAATTAAGGCCCTGCTGACACCTTGATCTCAGATTTCCAGTTTCCAGAACCGTGAGACAATAGATTTTTGTTGTTTAAACCACTCAGTCTGCGGTAATTTGTTAAAAGACAGGCCAAGCAAACTAATACAACAATATAGCGATGATGGAGCTGTCCTGCTCTTGACTAGAATCTCCCTGGAGGGGTGCAGCTTTGATGTAGTTAAGAAATGTGCACCATCCAATCCAAACACCTAGAATGAAACCCATGTGTATTGATAATAGATATATACATGTAAGGACATAAATGAAAACACACTGCAACAATTTCTAAGAAACTCCATGAAAATAATAATTGCTGAAGCTACTTGTTATGGTTATCATAACCAAATGATAAAAACCTGTGGTCACTCTTGGGCTTCTTAAATGTCAGCAGGTCTGTGTCTCCACCTACCAGGGCAATTCCAGGAGCTGAGCACTGCCGGTCACCTCCTTCTATAATTCAGCTCAACCAACATTTATTGACATGACTATGTATCAAGAATTCTAAGCAATGGCAGTTAAATAAAGCATCAGACACAATCCCAGTCCTTAAGCAGCTTATTGTATAGTAACTAATAAGGCAGAATTCTGGAAGAATCTTTCATCTATTAACCTATAGGGCATTCTGTCCATTTACACCCAGGAATGTTCAAGACTCTTAGTACAGGTGATGGAAACACAACTCAAGCTGGCTTAAACAAACACACAAATAAAACCCTGTGTTTTTTGAGGGTGAGAATATGACTTAGTCAATGTATTAGTCAGGGTTCTCCAGAGAAACAGAATCAACAGAAGACAGAGAAAAGGAGAGAGAAGAGGTAGGGGAAGGGTGGAGGAAGGGAAGGAGAGACAGACAGAGAGAAGAGATTTCTTTAAGGACTTTGCTCACGTGATTGTGAGGGTAATTTTTAGGGCAGGCTGGCAGGCTGGAAAATGAGGTAAGACCTGATGTTGTAGTCTTCAGTCTGAATTCTGCAGGGCAGCAGTCTGGAAACTCAAGCAGTGTTTCTATGTTGTAGTCTTGAGGAGAATTCCTTCTTGGGAAATCTATCTTTGTTCTTAAGGTTTTCAGCTGATTGGATGAGGCCTACCTACATTCTGGAGGGTAATCTGCTTTACCCAAAGTCTGGTGATTTAAATGTTAATCACATCTAAAAAATACATTCACATAAACGCCTACACTGGTGTCTGACTAAACAACTGGGCACCACAGCTTAGGCAAGTTGACACATAAAGTTACCCACCACAGGCAGAGTAGAATCCATGGAGTGCCCCAAAGTTATCAGGAACCCACCCCTCCCCATCTTCCTTGGTGAAGGCTTTGGCTGGCTCATCTTCCAGTTCATGCCCTGCTGAACCAATCACTGTGGCTGAGGGAATGCAATGCCCTGACTAGGGTAGAGAATGGGGAGAGAGGCTGTTGTGTTTCAGAAGGGATGCTGAGCAGGCATCAGGAGCTGTTTAACTAGAAGGATCTCACCAACCAAGGGTACGGGGTAGGGGAGTGTGGTTTTGAAGGAAAAGGAAACATTCTGGGCAAATCCAGTCCTTGGGTACTTAAAGATGGGAAGAAGAAGGGAGACAGAAGAGACCCTTTGGGAGAAACGAAGGGTTCTGGCTGGAATGTCCTATACGCTCCTGCCACTGATGTGGGCCGTTATATCAGTGGTCACACCAGAGACCATATGCAACGAATAGGCTTATATCACATTAGCTTGATCTACGCTACCTTTGAATCTCACGAAATTTTCCTTTGAGGAAAATTTAGTTTTTCTCATTGACTTAAAGTCAGTAATTTCTGCTCCTCTGAGCACAGAATTGCTTTTAATTATAAATGCATGACATTTAAAATTATTTAAATACAAATATTTTTACACCAAGGGGTGTGGAATGCGGGGTGTGGGATGTGGGGATGGAAGCAATGAATTTTTTTCCTGTGCAGAAACCCTGCTGGAAAAATATTTTCCCTTAGTCACCGTTCCGAAAATCATCCCTCTCAGGGATGCTTGTTATTTAAAATTAAATGGAATTGGCATTTAGAGATTTTTGAATAATTTAGCTGGACTTGTTTCAGTGATTACATAATGTTTGCAAATGGGTCAAGGTCCCAGTCACATCGGGGAATTAATAAACGTATCTGTTTATGTGGCCATTATTCATCTGCCTCCCCCCACCCTCATCTGCTTCCACCACCAATGGCTGCTACCCCTACTCCTCTCCACACTGGACGCTCCTTGAGGACAAAAACGACCTTTATTTATCTCCCTCCCGGTGTGGTCTCTGACATATGGAGTTTACTGCATCAGTGTGTGTTGAGTTGCACTAAACATTGGTATCCGGGGAGCCTGGGCTCTTAGGAAGGTAGAGAGTTCTGTGGAGTCTCAGTGAACAAAGCTCCTTTAGAACAAAAGTCAACAACGTTATAACAACGACAGCTCTACAAATTTCTAGATGCACAGCTGCAACTGTTGGCAGCTGCGTACAACAAAAATCTTACCTGCAGCTAATGTCTGTCAAATATTGGAAACCAACTGTAGGCAAAATCTGAAGTATGTTTTCTATATCCTCACTCTTCACCTTTTAAAAAAAAATTCTCTTTTTAAACAACTCTCCCAACCATCCTTCTCTTTTCCATGTTCAAATCTCCCCTACCCTCTTCATTCCCTCCTCCTATCGAAATAGGAAAGGACCTCACTTTAATCATTTTTACTTGTAAATTAATCAACTGATTATAATAATGAATTTCATTTGAATTTTTTCTCTATTATAAAATGAAAGAATGTGTTACACTCTGAAAGGAAAGCCAGGTATGAATAAGCAGATGGCGACAGTCCTCCTGTCCATCTACCGGTGCCTCCTTCCTTCTCTCCCTTCCTTTCTGCTTTCCTTCTTGGGGAAAGGGTGGGCGCAGACAGGGTTACTCTGAAGACCAACCCTAGCAGTACACTGATTTTTTTTTTTTAATAAATTTATTTATTTATTTTATTTTGGGCTGTGTTGGGTCTTCGTTGCCGCAAGCAGGCTTTCTCTAGTTGTGGCGAGCGAGGGCTACACTTCGTTGTGGAGCACGGGCCTCTCATTGCAGTGGCTTCCCTTGCTGCGGAGCACGGGCTCTAGGCGCATGGGCTTCAGTAGTTGTGGCACATGGGCTCAGTAGCTGTGGCTCGCGGGCTCTAGAGCACAGGCTCATTAGTTGTGACACACGGGCTTAGTTGCTCTGTGGCACGTGGGATCTTCCTGGACCAGGGCTCGAACCCATGTCCCCTGCATTGGCAGGCAGATTCTTAACCGCTGCACCACCAGGGAAGTCCCCAGTACACTGATTTTAATTCTTTGAGGGTGACTAGAGGGAATCAAATAGAAAAGGTGGCTATGGTCTTTTTCTACCTCAAACACCTACTTTCGGGACCTGAACAGGGCTATGGATGATGATGATCCATCCTCTCTACAGAGGGTAAGTCCACCTTGTACCCTAGCCACTTTAGGCAAATAGTCCCTTCCCTGGACTTTTTCTTTCTTTTGAGCACAGGACAGTCCCCTCTCTCAAATTTAACCCTACTCCTTCCATCCATGAACTTTAACAAAAACTACTATGGGCCAACTCAGTTGGACCTACATTGTTAGGAGTTTGCAAACTTTATTGCTAATCTGAATACAACCCTGCAAGATAGGTTAATATTGTTTCCATTTTACATTTGAGAGTCCCAGAGGCTAGGAAACATCCCAAGATCACAGCACTAAGTGGCCAAGTCTAGAAGCTTGAGTCTTGCAGCTCCAAAGCCCATGTCTACTCCCAGATGTGTTTTAATGTCATGTGGCACTCTGGCATTCATTTTTAAAAAACTGACGATATTTTTATTCTGCTGCCTCCCTAACCTGACATCTTGGATCACAGCCTCATGCCTCCTATGTTATTTCTGCGCTCACTTGAATGTCTCTGGGGTACTTCACATTCCACCTGATCAAAACTGAATTTAAAACTGCTCCTATGTTCCCAGTCTTTAATTCAATCAACTCAGATTCTTAAACCAGAAACCTAGGACCCCTGACTTTTCCCTTTTCCTCACTCTCTTTTTAAAAAACTGGTCACCAAGTCCTACAGATTCTTTCTCCCACAAACACATACATACATACACATACAGTGCAGACCTACTCCTGGACTCTCATTTTTCATTTTGTAAGAGTTCTAACTGTTCTCTCTTTCAAACCTCCACGTTGCCATCAAAATACGTTTTTTTCTAAAATACGTATTTGGTCAGAATTCCTTAGCCTGGCATAGATGGCCCTGTCTTCCTCCCATCCCTATTCCCTATCACAACCCTGACTCCTTGGCCCATTCCCAAACTACTACGTCCTTTGAATCCATGCTTTCACACCTGCTGAACCTTCATTTTCTTTTTCCACGTGGCCACCCCTATTCACACACCAACCCCAAGTTCAAATGTCATTCCTATACACCCACCAAACCCAAGTTCAAATGCTATAAAGCCCTGCTTAACTTCTCTGGGATACTTGGTCCTCTTGCACTTCTACAGCTGCCGATACATACCTTGATGATAAGAACACATACCTTTGTACTTGGGGTGTCTGCTGACAGTGTACCTCTCGCCCCCACTAGAAGGAGAACTCTACCTGGGCAGAGATCTAGTATCATCTGTGCTTGGAATGCAGATATCTCACACCGTTTCTGGCGTGTGATAGATCCTCAGTAAATATCGTTGGGCTGAGCTTAACTGAAGTGTATCTGAGGAATGAGGGGCCCATAGCACCTACCTTCCAGACTGAGAATGTGATTTAAATATCTACTCACAATTAAGCTGAGGCCTGAGTAAAATAAGCAAGATTTCAACATTTGTCTTTTCTGTCTGTGACCTCACCTTTTTTTGGTTCCCTTTTCCTATCAGTAACAGCCTCTATTCCCATTTTTTTAAAAAAACTTTTCTTTTTATTTTTGGCTGAGTTGGGTCTTCGTTGCTGCACACTGTCTTTCTCTAGTTGCGGCAAGCGGGGGCTACTCTTTGTTGCGGTGCGCCGGCTTCTCGTTGCGGTGGCTTCTCTTGTTGCGGAGCACGGGCTCTAGGCACACGGGCTTCAGTAGCTGTGGTGCGCGGGCTTCAGTAGTTGTGGCGAGTAGGCTCAGTAGTTATGGCTCACGGGCTCTAGAGCGCAGGTTCAGTAGTCGTGGCGCACGGGCTTAGTTGCTCTGCAGCATGTGGGATCTTCCCGGACTAGGGATTGAATCCGTGTCCCCTGCATTGGCAGGCGGATTCTTAACCACTGCACCACCAGGGAAGTTCCTCTCTTCCCATTTTAGATTCCCAGTGACCTCATACATTTTTTGCTCTGTCCCTTTCCCCAAATCAGGAAGGATCTAGAATCATCACTTGTATACCAACGGCAACTCCCAGCTCTGCTACACACTAGCTGGGATCCTGGGCAAGCTCTTAACCTGCCTGAAATTGGTTCCTCATTTACAACATGGAGATGATAGTACCTGCCTCCTATGGTTGCCACAGAGATGCAGTAAGAAATTCTAAGTATTAGCACAATCCCAGACACACAATAATGGCTCAATTAATGTTAAATGAAAACTGTCTTATTTACACTTATATGCTAGTTCTTCCTAATGCATTTACTTCAAAAAATGCTATTCAATTGTGGGATGAATTATCTCTAATTAAAGAAACCTACTTGTTCAACTGTATCTACTGATAACTTCCTTAGTGTCTTTCTTCATACCTAGGAACTCAGGAAGAAAGACTGGATCCCAGCACTGGGGAGTTGGATTTCCCACCTCTGTGATAAGGGCAGCAGTATAAGGGTCTACACATGAAGCGCTTCCAGAGTTTAGAGGAGGGTACCTGGCACAGCCTAGTGAGGGGTGCTGAGGGCTCAAAGAAGTGGTCCACCGGGGCTGACATCAGTCAGATGAGGGCAATCTTGTCAGAGGAAACAGGAGCAAAGGGACAGAAGTCAGACAGGGTTTGATGGGAGAGGATACATGACAAGTCATTTGGTTCAGCTGTACCTTGGGTATGTGTAGGAGGGGGTGAGTTGGAAAGATGAGTCTAGAAAGATAAGCAAGTGGCCAAATCCTCAGCAGTAATAGCAAGTGGGTGGGGAAGGTGTGGGTTGGTGTTCTTCTAGCCCAGTAAATCTCAACTGTGTTTTGCATATTGGAATCACTGGGAGCTTTTAAAAATACCAAAACCTGGGTCCCCAGACAATTACATATAAATCAGTATGGGGGTACTGAAGCATCATTTTTTTACAGCTCCCAAAGTGATTCTAGTATGCAGCCAAAATTGAGAACTGCTGTATAATCTGGCCCCTGAAATCACACTAACCCAAATTTGGCTGCAAAGGGTAACTTAATGTAATTATGGACCTTTAGAACTGGAGGGAAACTGAAAGCACATCTGATCCTACCCCTGTATTTGCTTAATTAATTTATGAATTTCTTATTGTGGTAAAATACACATAACATAAAATTGATCATTTTAACCATTTTCAGGTGTACAGTTTAGTGGCATTAAGTACACTCACATTATTGTGCAACCATCTTCATCACCATCCATCTCCAGAATTTTTCATTATCTCCAAGTGCAACTCTATGTCCACTAAACACTAATTCCCCCTTCCTCACCATAGCGAGGCTGAGGTGGACTTTCAGAGATGTTCTTTGTTGGGGGTGAAGGGAATGGCCTTTGATTTTGACCAGTCATTGGACACAAGGGTGCTACAGAAGGGGCTGTGACTGAGGGCGAGGCAGCTCTCTTCAGCCCAAGCAGTTCTAAAGAAGGCAGATAGCTGAAGGCTGTCGGCTACCAGCACTTCTGGCATTTGGAGAAATAAAGCCTTCATTCCTAGAAGGCGACCTGAGTGACATATCGCATCAACTACCACATCGCAAAGAGGTCTCCTCTTGCTTGCTTTGGCCTCGTGGTGCTGGGGCGCCACTGGCACTTTACTATAATTTAGAGAGGAATCTAAGGTATCCAGGAATCCCCAGCCTATTCTCTCTAGGCCCACCCCATCCCTTCCCTTCTTTACTCTCTACTTTGCCATCCCTGGTCCTTCTCTTCCTCACCCACAACATAGAGACATTGCTGTCGCCCTTCTGTTGAAGGCTGCAGTTTAAGTCATGGCCCAGAGTTCCTGCCACCTCAAGCCTTTCATTGCCCAAGACACAATGAGCAGGCATGGGAGCAGAAAGCACTTGCCCAAATCCTGGAATATGGGTAGGTGGGGCAGAGGGATGCTGGGATAAAATACTTAGGCACAGGGAATACCCGGCCAGGAGCATGCACTCAGGTACTGAGGGGCAGATACTGAATCAAATAAGCAGGTACGTGATGAGAAAGTTAGGACCAAAAAGTACGATAGTTAAATTGTACTTGGCATTAGGGACATAAGCATTGACCTTAGTTTTGCATGTTTAAGAAATGGCAAAATGAGAAGAAGAAAAATACAAAGTTAGTATTTATGTCTAATTATCATGCAGTGCAATAATTCAGTGTATAGTAAAATGTGTTAAAACTTAAATGTGTTAAAATCAAATCCTGTCTCAAGTTGCACCTGAACAGTAAACTCTTACATACAAATAAGGGACTTCATAAACTGTAAGATAACATGTAGATACGTATCTTGGAGATCTGCTCACAACCTCAAAACACCAGAGGAAATGTTCACTGCAGTGCATCCTCTTTTGGGTGGAAGGAAACTGTACGTTTGGATCCCTCCTGCAGCCCCCTTGGTTCTCACAGATGCAGAAGCCATGTGCTGAGTCCCTAATTCTAAACTCTGAGACTTGTTTCTCAGACAAATTTCTCCTTAATCATCTTACCTGTGCCTTGTAAATACACTTTGTGACTTTTTTCCTGAAGATAGTTTCTAGACTATTTGAATAATTGGATTTATGAACATTTCAATTCCTAGTCCTAAGGTAACCCACTCCACTTCAGTTTTAAATAATGTCCACTACGCTAGGGTCTTCCCAAGGCCTTTGTGTCATCTGGAGTTAGACTCCATTTGGAGGCTCAGTAATCTTTTCTTTTTTTTTTTTCCTGAGAAGGTATTATTTATTTGGAAATTGTTTAGGGTAATCAGATGGAGGAACAAAAGGTGGCTTTTATACTCTTCCTTTCCCTTTCTAGTCCTGTGGTTCTAAGGGCACCACAATTTCCCCCCAGCTCCACCCCACCCACCCTATCCCCACTCTCACCCCAAACTAAATTACCCCTATCAGAGAGATTGGGAAAATACACTAATGATTGAAAAACATTTCACCTGCACAGTATTTCCATTTGGCCCCTATTTAATTTCTGAGTGTCATTTTCATTTCTTGTTCTGACACTATCTGTACCCTCTGTATCCTCAGAGCAAGAGAGCATAACGTTTCTCTGGGGAAATTTACTCAGAATAAACCTCCAAATGCAAATTCTCTGAAAAAAACAACAGGATCATACATTTAAAAAAAGTTTTGATATTTCCTTTAGGCCAGAGTCTCTTTTCTCTTAGGACAGCCATGTGGGAATTGAATGATTTCTCTGCTTGCGGTACAGTCTTCTTTATCCTCATCACCATGATTATCGCTAATACGTTTTTAGCCTACATTTTTTATGATTCAATCTTGGAAATGGTTCTTAGAGTCTAATGATCGTTTCCTTAATTGTTTCCGTTTTTCAGGCTTTTACGAGGACATTAGCTTTGTCCTTTCTTTTAACTGCCTGAAAATCAGGACTTAAATTTTATTATCAAGTAGCTGAATGGAAAATCCCTCTCCTGGGATTCTTAGTGAGGCCACATGAGAAGCCTCCGAGGACATGATGTCTCATCGTAGAGCTAAGTCAGAGCCTAAGACCTGAGCTTGTTCTCCACTTTGCTCACAACTTAGTGTGATAACTCATCAAGGCTTTAGCAAAAATAATCCTGCCTTTCCACTGTTTTGCCTCACTGTTTAGTGTGACCCAAACTACAAATCAAATCTCATCTCCTCTTGTCTATCAGTTCTTCACCCTTGGCCAGCTGTTCTAGGTGGTTCCTTAGTTCTTACCATCAGTTTTTAGCAGTTCTAGGACTCTCCGAGCAGGTGTGGAGCACTACAAACATATTTCTCACAGGGATCAGTGGCACTTCATGAGAAACACCCAAACTCCTTCATTGAGACCTGAAAAAGGTATAGTACTGTTGTGAGTTTTCATGTAGCCCAACCCCTTTTTCTTCCATCATTCCTTCTTCCTTCCCTTCCACCAAGCAGAAGTTATTAGATAGGGATAAATGATGTCAGCCTTATGCAGAAGAAATAATTCCCAATTACCTAACTTCTAACTTAATCTGTGATTGGGTTGTAGTTTCATCTGAAAGCAAAGGAAGATTCTCTGTTCTTTTAAAGTTCTTTTTATCCTGACAATTCTTGCCTAAAATGTTGGGAGTTGGCAGAATGGAAATACGCATAACACAACATCATAAATCAACTATAATCCAAAAAAATAATAAATAAATAAATAAAACGCATGAGAATGCTAAAAAAAAGAATGGAAATAAGCAAAGAATAATCTCTCTTCTATCAGAGGTAGCGGAGCTGGCTCTCTATTCAAAGAGCAGAATTGGTCTTGCTATTAAGACTTAGAGTACTACACATTTGTTACTTGGCTCTGAAAGCACATGATGTGGACTTTAAAGATTTTTTTTTTAATGTTATGGCTTGCTTTTCAGATTATAATTGTCGTACATAAATAATGCAAGGCTAAGCAAAGTCAAACCTGGGGTGCGTGCAGGGTCAGTTCCAGACACAAGAGACATGCAGTGTTTCTATTCTGCCATTTAAGGGAGAGGTTCATGGAGCAGCCAAGGGCAGTACTTATTGTCCCTAGACACTACACAGAGCAAAAGGCAAAGTGCTAAAAGTTGAGAGTGAGAGATGAATACTGGCCACTAGGGAAAATGGCAGTCTAATTGCAATAGGAAGGTGGAAAATTGAGAATAGAAGTTAGAGAATAGAACCGAAGCCATTCAATTAATTCTGCCATACTGTGTCTTCCCTGGCTGGGATTGTTTTTACCTGGGTGGCCAGTCCTACATTGGGTCTTTGACTTCCACCTCTTAAAGGTACCACTTAGCACCTGGTAGTTCTTATACAGTAAACTGATGAGGCTGCATCATCATCATCTTTATCATTGTCACAATCACCATCAAATCAGCAATTCTTTTTCCAGGATGCGGAGCAAGTCCTAATTTGCCAGATCCCCTGAGAACTAAAATTTAAGGTGGATGTGATAATGTCTTGTCTTCTTAGAAGTCTGTTGAGATGGTGTTCTGGAGTTGACACCTTTACTGACTTCCTGCAGCTTATTTTATATATCATCCATAGAATATGTGCTATTGAAATTTGTGTACAAATATACTGCATCCTACAAGCATAAGGAGAGTATGGAGAGAAGCCATTATATTTACCTGCCACAATCAGTTGTTTGCTCTCATGTGGTGGGAGATAAGGAAGAATGCTTGGGGGATAGGAAAAGAGAAATACAGAAAAGTTCCTTCTGAAACATGCAGCCTTTTCCAGAAAAAAAATAGATAATCTGGCTCTAGTGGGCATATTGTTTCCATATCTTATTACAACATTGAAAAGGACATAAAGTCCCAAATGAACTTTTAGATCTCATTAGTTTGAACAATTCAGCCCTGCCTATCAGTGGCATTTAAAGAGAGCTACACAGGGAACTTCCTGAACCTGATAAAGGTCATCTACAGAAAGCCCACAACTTCAATCATACATGATAGTGAAAGACCAGATGCTTTCCCCCTAAGATTAGGAAACAGACAAGTATATCCATTCTTGCTACTTCTGTTCAATACTGTACTAGAGGCTCTAGACAGGGAAACTAGGCAAGAAAAAGAAATAGAAGGCATCTAAATTGGAAAGAAAAAAGTTAAATTATCTCTAGTTGTAGATGACATGTTCTTGTATATAGAAAATCCTAAGGAATTTACTAACAAAACGCTAGAACTAACAAACAGTGTCTAAGGTTGCAGGATACAAGATCAATATACAAATGTCAGTATATTTCTATACGCTAGCAATGAACAAGGTGAAAGCAAAACTAAGAAAACAATTTCACTTACAGTAACATCAAAAAGAATAAAAATAGGAATAAATTGAGCAAAATAAATAAAAGATTTGCACACTGAAAACTCTTAAAACATCACTGGAAGAAATTAAAGAAGATCTAAATAAATGGAAATGACACCCAGGTTCACGGATTGGAAGACTTAATATTGTTAAAGTAGTGGTACTCCAAAATTGGTCTACAGATTCGATATAATACATATCAAAATTTCAGCTGGATTTTTTGCAGAAATTTTCTCACACTTTCCCATTTCAAACCTTACTACAAAGTTATGGCAATCAAGACAGGGTGGTAGTGGCATAAGGATAGACATTCAGATCAACAGAACAGAACTGAGAATCCAAAAACAAACCCTCATATTTATGGTCAACTGATCTTCTACAAGGAGGCTTGGTACCAAGACAATTCACGGGAACAACTAGATATCTGCACACAAAAGAATGAAGTTGGATTCTGACCTTGCATTATATAAACTAATTACCTCAAAATGAGTCAGACCTAAATGTAAACGTCAAAATTACAAAACTCTTAGAAGAAAATATAGGAATAAATCTTTGTGACCTTGGATTAGGAATGGTTTCTTTCTTTTTTTTTTTTTTGTGGTACGCGGGCCTCTCACTGTTGTGGCCTCTCACTGTTGTGGCCTCTCCCGTTGCGGAGCACAGGCTCCGGATGCGCAGGCTCAGCGGCCATGGCTCACGGGCCCAGCCGCTCTGCAGCATGTGGGATCTTCCCAGACCGGGGCACGAACCCGTGTCCCCTGCATCGGCAGGCGGACTCTCAACCACTGCGCCACCAGGGAAGCCCAGCACCCTTCTTTTGAATTGTTCAGACTGCTTTATAGCATTTACTTGAACAATTGTCACAACATCCTTGTGGGTGGCAAGCATTGTGCTAACAGTGCAGTACAACTGCAGGTCAGACAACCAAGGGACACACAGTTATCACAACAAGTCTAGAGCACAGGTAGGCGTGAAATCCAGATGGCCCATCTAATAATGCTTCATCCACATCTGACCGAAGTGGCATCTTCTTGGACTGATAACCTCTCTAACCAATGATGGTTTTGAGTTCTTATTACTCTGGATTTTCCAAGCCTATCTGCCATTTCCTAAACAGATGGTCAGTATCACACGACATGACTGTTTTTGATGGCAACAGAATCACATGGCTAACACTTCCTGAAAAAACTGGATTAGATATTGAAAATTGGACTTTAGGGTTTTTTTTTTTCAATTTGATTTCCTGTTTCATTTCCAGAAAAGCACAGGAATATTTAAAGTCTATAATAGAAATAGATTAATGTCTACATTTGTTACATGGCATACAATTTGGAGATTTGAGAAGGACCTATAGGACAAGAAATGCTTCTTTTCGAGAGCAAAAATAGAGAGGCCAAGAGCACAGCCAGTTTCATTTATACAATATTTTAGGCCTCAGTTTCCTGTGTAAAATAAAAGTTTGGACTAACTGATCTCTTAGGTCCCATGCAGCTATTTGATTTGGTGATTATGCTATTTTCTCTGATCAACTCAAAGCTTAGGCAGGGATATGTGTGTAGGAACAGCATCCAACTTATTTACCAGTATATTCCCTATGCTTAGCACAGTGCCTGGAACATAGCGTATGCTCAAAAAATATCTTTTGAATAAACACACATATCTACAGTATTTTTGGGGAGCGGCCCACCAGCTGCTCCCCTGATGTTACAGTTCATTTGTTATTGAACAAAATAAACACACATCTACAGTATTTTGTTTTATAAGAGTTTCTTTGACTGTGAAGCACTACAGTTGAAGTTAAATTTATCATAACAACCCCTCCCAGGAATATATCTGTTGTATTGCTAATGTGCTTTTATTTTTCCAGATTTCTTTCATTCCTAATCACTCTGACCATTCACAAAAGGATATTAAGCTTTGAAGATTTCCAAACTCCTCTGGCGAGGGAATTTCTGCAACTGTTCATATGTTTCTCACTAAATTTTAAAAGGTTATTTATATCTGCAGTATTTTTGGCATTTTAGCAAATAATAACATATTCATATTACATCAATACTTACTTCATTGTTTTTCCTTTACAAGTTCTTTTAAAAAAAATTTCAACATCTTCCCTGGTTTTATTTCCTTCATCTCCATTAGTTACCAGTGCTGACTCTATTCTTTTTATTGCCAATATTCCTCCAGAAAACTTAGAGGAGATGACCTATTTGTCTTTGATTTTTTGCTTCCAAAGATGCTCCACCAAAGAATAGAAACTCCTTACAGAATGCATACGCTTTAGGGGCATCTGGCTCTGTCTTTAACTTGACAAAAATAAAATAATAAAGTTATGTGTTTCCTTCACACATTTAAAAGCCAGAAATAGATTTAGACGTACATTTTTCAATCCGCGTGCCAACCTAACAAGCCGAGCGAAACAGACTGCGGCGCGGAGGGCCGCCTCCGCGCGCCCCTGCCACGCTCTTCCTCTCCACCCCTCCCCGCCCCCCCCCCCCCAGGGCCCAGCCTCCCGTAGCCCAGCGGGAAGCCCACCAGCTGCTCCCCTGGCAGCTGCACACTCGCCTCTGGGGCTGTTCCTGGGCGTCATTAAAATCAGAGCATCACGGCATGACTTTGGGCTAGCTCCTTTGACACCACCGAATTTCTGCAGATTGCTTACTCTTCACACTTAGCCATCGGGAATGGACTGGAGGAGGCACTGGGGCCAGCTGACTGTCAGCTGTGACATCCTGGGCATGGTTGGTCAGTCTCCTCTGAAAGCAGAGGTCCAAAGATGTGTTCTAGGCCCCCAGGGAGATGGGCCTGATGGTGGGAGGCCCATCTGTTCACTACTTTTTCACCCTTCAAGGAAGGAAACCTCCCAGGCTTCTGAGAATTTAGAGCCCAACAGTGTAACGTGATTTTAACTAGCGATATATACGATACACATTTTTCCTTAGAAAATATAAAATCAGTGCTGTAATGCCTGTAACCTCAGTCTCTGTTATCACACAAATTATTGAGTGAAGAGTATCCCCCTGGCCTGAGCTGGGCAGGTCAGTCTTTCTCACTGGAGTCTGAAATTGAGACAAAAATGCTCATTTCAGTCTGTCCTGGTTTCTCCAACAGAAAAGATGAGAGATGGGGAGCTGTGGATCAGCAGTGCTTGGGGCTATGCACCCTGAGGAAGTAAAAACACCTGCAGAAAAAGAGGAAAGAAATCTACAGAGAGAAAAGCAGAGAGGAGAAAGAGAGCGTGCTTCCCCGCTTCCTGCAGGCTTCCTGGCTCTTGGTTCTAGTCCCTCAGGAGACAGGGCTGCCTCCACCCTCGGCCTGAAGTTCACTTCTCTTCTGTGCAACGTTAAAAAGTCTTTGCTAAAGCACTGACTCCACAAGTTATATGACAACAAAGCACAATCGTAGTCCTTTTATCAAGTTCAATTATCCAAACTCTCAAGAACTTTAGAACACAGAAGTAATCCTACGATATATCCAAATAGTAAAAAGTATGTTTTCGGTCCAGAATGATACAGAGCATCACTTGCAGCTGCGCCTAACCCTGCCAACTATCCTTCCTCAAAAAACCAGTAATTCACCATATATATATTGGGCAGCTGCTATAGGCTCTATTCCAGGTCAAATACTGAAGGTTTAAAAACCATTAAGACACAGCCCCTGCCTCCTAGGAGCTCTCTACCTAGTGGAAGTTAAATAAGAAGAGTGTACCATGTTTCCCTAATGTACACTGGTGAAAGGATTCATTCACCTTTAACACTGCTCTCAATGAAAATCTCCGTGTTAAGAAATTATAATACTACTTTGCAGATTTTATTTGTTTCATATTTCAAGAAGCCAAGCATGAGCCTCAGCTACAAAAATCTCAACAATTTTTAAGGTTTGACTAACTAAAATTCTTTCAAAGGTGTTGGATGAGTGTTGCAGAGTTCTAGATGGGGAAGAAACAGTGTCTTCCAAGATGCTTACATGTCCAGCCAGATGAAGCAGATTATACACGATTTAACTTCCCTCCTCTGGCTGTGTAGAACCACCAACTTTGATAGAATCATGTTGAATTTTGAACCAGGCTATCTATGTTGACAGTACAGCAAAGTCCTTTTCGTCAAGGTAACAAACCTTATTTAGACACTGTCAGAGACCAGTTACAATATCAAGTCATTTTAAGAGATTAAACTATGGAAATCTTTATACTAATATTTTTGCCACATTTATATTGATTATGGATCAAAGTTCATCTGTATTTTTAAGTTAATTTTGTGTTTAGAATGGGACTCATAAAAGTAACATCTGATTATAAATTAACACATATTTAATGCAGAATATTTGCATAACATAGACCAATATTTCTGGCCTAACTCACAAAGCCATTTTATTGCTATAGTCATATTTTTATTTTTATAATAAATTTCTTAGAACTTTACTTGCCCTATCAGCAGAAAGTCTAATATAGACTCTCCTCAAACTGTCTAAAGACCTCAGGGGTTTAGTCCAAAGGACAAGTGTGAGTTGTGTTTCCAATGCCAGGTCTAGAGGGAAAGATCGAGGCCCTTTCATTAGTACATAGTCCATTCTGTGAAAATGCCTTTGCTGGTTTTGGCCCCTGCCCAGCCATGGTAGGGCCCTGACCTGTGGATCTGCAGTTACAGCTCTCTTCAAGTCCTTCACATACTCAGCAATAGTTACCATTTTCCCCTAATGCACAGCATTGGGCCAGGGTGGCTGGGTCCCAAGGAGCTTCCAGCTTAGCCATGCGCTATGCTTCCTCCAAGAATGCCTAGGCTCTCATGTTTATGACAGGACACCTAAGTCTGCCCATTCCTAAAGATAATTTTATTTCAGGGCCTCATTGCTGTTCTCTGTTAATGGGCTTTAGCCAGGCAATCCTGATAAATCTCAAAAAGAGCAAAATATAGTATCTGTCCCTGCCTTTCCAGATGGTCAGAGCTCCATACGCAAATTGTCCAGCTATTTCAACAAAAATCAATTTTGTGGTCACTGTAATATATGGTAATATATGGTCACTGTAGAATATGTTGACTATACAGAATATTACAAAGAAAAAAATTGAAATTACCCATAATCTCAACCATAGGTAACCACTGCTAATGTTGTATAGAAGGATTCCTGTCCGGACTTAACTTTTTTTTTTTTTTTTTACATCTTTATTGGAGTATAATTGCTTTACAATGGTGTGTTAGTTTCTGCTTTATAACAAAGTGAATCAGTTATACATATACATATACATATGTTCCCATAACTCTTCCCTCTTGCGTCTCCCTCCCTCCCACCCTCCCTATCCCACCCCTCCAGGCGGTCACAAAGCACCAAGCTGATCCCCCTGTGCTATGCGGCTGCTTCCCACTAGCTATCTACCTTACGTTTGGTAGTGTATATATGTCCATGCCTCTCTCTCCCTTTCTGACTTAACTTCTTAACACCCTCTGTGCCACTCTCCCATACCCACCCTTGACACGGAGTGAGCATGCCCTACACTTTACTTCTCTGTCCATTGTATTTCCTTTTCCTGGAATGCTTTCCTCACTGTTTTCACCTGTTGACATGTACTTCTTTCAAGGCCCAGATTGAATGCCACTTCTCAAAGGCATTTTGATCTCATCCTAGACTGACTAGCCACACCTAGACTGACTAGCCACAATCTGTACATCTCTAAAGGCACTTATATTATGCTCTGGTATTGTTCTTATTTTTTCAGTAGTCTCAACTCTCTGATTAAATTGCAACCTTGAGAGTAACTCTTGAGAGTAAGAATTTTCTTTCACTCAACTTTTCATCGTCCATATCAACTGGTACAATGCCTTCCTTGTAAATAGTGGGCACTCAGCAAATATTTGTTGAAAAATATATGTATGTACCAGCAATAGAAGGATGACATATCAATTTAGTTAGTCCATTCAAATTCTTTAACTTTATTAAAATCAAAATGATATGTATTAAATGCCTATTACATGTAAGACACCAGATATTTATGATTTCAAAATTTTCTTAAGTTTATTTTGAAAAAGTTCAGATGCGAAAAATTTAAAGAATAATATAATAAATACTCATACATCTATCATCCATATTGAAAAATAAAACATTACTAATGTAATTAAAGCCCTGTGAACTCCATCTGAATACATTTTTTTCCCTCTCCACCATCTTGAGCCAAATGCTGAACGTGGGGATTACTCTTTCCAAGCATTTATTTATACTTTAACCATGTTACACATATATTTACAATGTCTGTTTACTGAATTATTTATAAGTATTCAATTCTGAAAGACTTGTCCTCTGAAAACTATAAGACAGTGATGAAAGAAATTGAAGAAGACAAAAACAAATGGAAAGGTATACCATGCTTATGAATTAGAAGAATTAATATTGTTAAAATGACCATACTACCCAAGGCAATCTACAGATTCAATGCAATCTCTACCAAAATACTCATGACATTTTTCACAGAGCTAGAACAAATAATTCTAAAATTTGTATTGGAACCATAAAATACCCAGAATAGCCAAAGCAATCTTGGGAAAGAAGAACAAAACTGGAGGTATCAAGCATCCTAAAACTATACTACAAAGCTATGTTAATCAAAACAGTATGGTACTGGCACAAAAACAGACACAGATCAATGAAACAGAATAGAGAGCCCAGAAATGAACCCACACTTATATGGTCAATTAATCTATGACAAAGGAGGCAAGAATATACAATGGGGAAGACAGCCTTTTTGATAAATGGTGCTGGGAAAACTGGACGGCTACTTGCAAAAGGATGAAAATGTACTACTTTCTCACATCATATATAACAATAAATTCAAAATGGATTAAAGACTTAAATATAAGACCTGAAACCATAAAACTCCCAGAAGAAAATATAGGCAGTATGCTCTTTGACATCAGTCTTAGCAATATTTTTTGGATCTCCTTAGGCAAGGGAAACAAAACCAAAAATAAACAAATAGGACCATATCAAATTAAAATGCTTTTGCACAGCAAAGGAAACCACCAACAAAACAAAAAGGCAGCCTATTGAATGGGACAAGATAATTGCAAACAATATATCCAGTAAGGGGATACTATCTAAAATAAATAGCTCATATAACTCAACATCGAAAAAACAAGCACCAGACTGGGCAAAGAATCTGAGTTGACATTTTTCCAAAGAAGACATACAGATGGCCAACAGTCACATGAAAAGATGCTCAACATCACTAATGATGAGGGAAATGCAAAAAACCACAATGAGGTACTACCTCACACCTGTCAAAATGGCTATCATTAAAAAGGCAAAAATAATAAGTATTGATGAGGATGTGGAGAAAAGGGAACTCTTGTGTGCTGCTGGTGGGCTTGTTAACTGGTGCAGCCACTGTGGAACACAGTAAGGAGGTGCCTCAAAAAATTAAACATAGAACTACCACACAATCCAGCAACTCCACTGGGCATTTACGCAAAGAAAACAAAAATAGTAATTCTATAAGAAATATACACACTAATGTTCATAGTAGCATTATTTAAAACAGCCAAGATATGGAAGCAACCTAAGTATCCATTGACAGTTGAATAGATAAAGATGTGGTATATATATATAATGGAATACTATTTAGTCATAAAAAATGAAATCATTTGTGACAACATGGATGGATCTAGAGGGTATCATGCTAAGTGAAATGCGTCAGACAAAGACAAATACCATATGATCTCACTTTTACGTGTAATCTAAAAAACAAACAAAACAAAATGAAAACAGATTCATAGATACAGAGAACAAACAGGTTGTTGCCAGAAGGGAAGGGGGTGGGAATGGGCAACATAGGTGAAGGGGATTAAGCAGTAACAGATTCTGGTTATAAAATAAATAAGTAACAGAGATGTAATATACAGCATAACGAGTATGGTCAATAATACTGTAATAACTTCATATGAAGACAGATGGTTACTAGACTTACCAAGGTGATCATTTTGTAATGTATGCAAATGTCAAATCACTATGTAGTACACCTGAAACTACCATGATATTATATGTTAACTATATTTCAATTAACAAAGAATATTCAATTCTGCTTTAAAAAATAAGAGAGATGAATACATAGGGAGAAAAGTGAAACCAGAATTAAAGCAAATAGCTTATGAGACAGGCAAATTTTGCAAAATACGTAAGATAAGTCAGTAACTTCTGAGACATGTTAGACATAGATAAAGTAAGTAGAGCATTTGAATAATGAACTATAAGGAACATAATTAGAAATGAATGGAAAGGCCAAGAAATACCTAATAGTCATGATACACTAAACATATATGAGGCCATGAATCATCAAATACTCATGACACACTGAAGATACAGGAGGCACACGAGGCATTCACTGTTTACGAGGCCTTAGTTCGGCTGACCATTGGTTCATCACGTTCTCTGCACAACAAATGCAAAATAAAATCCATAACTGCCCATCAGGCTAATTACAATACAGCTATCAGCCAGATGCACTTGCTCCCAAACCTGCAGAGCAAGTGTGCATTTTGACACTAGGCACCTTCTATGTGTTGGGTCGCTTTGCTCAAATATCAACTCTGGTCCTTGTTGGCGTACGCTTATCGAGGAAGATAGGGACAGGGCTGAGGATTCAGGTAGTGTCATCTTAAACTACCCCAGCTCTTTCACCTTGCTTCTTGCTGTGTGTTTTCAATTGATTTAATAAACCATGAGATTTAAGCACCTCATTTTGGTCTGTAAGCCCTTCTGTTCTGTGATCTCTTGGATAGCTTGCCTGTTGTTATACTTAACAGGCTTCCGTAGCAGCAAGGTAATTTCCCACACAACAATAGTATTTACAATTTTTAACCTGGATATAAATGTCATCATATTGTACACATTTATCTGCCACTTGCTCTTTTATCCAACATCATATTTGTGAGATTCTCCCATAGAAGATATGTAGATCTATTTCATTTATTTTCACAGCTATATCCACTGTATGAATATATCACAATTTACTCATAAATTCTCCTATTGATATAATATATCAACAGGTTGTTTCCCAGTTTTAAGTACTGCAACCAGTGATGCTGTGAATATTCTTGGGCATAGGTAAGAGAGTTTCTCTGAGAATATACCTGGGAGTGCAATTTCTGGGTCAAAGAGTATGCACACCTTGAACTTGATTAAATATTGCCAAATTGCTCTCCAAAGTGATTACATCAATTTATACGTATATGAGTCCTTATGCTCTTAATCCTAGCCAACATTTTGGGTTGTCAGACTTAAACATTTTTGCTGATCTAATGAATGGACTGACAGACTCTGGTTACAAAGTAATAATTTTGGCAATTAAAAAACCTTGCGGCATTTCCTCAGTATTTCAGTCATGAGGAGAAAAATCTGCGCACATTTTGTGTCATATTTTTGGACTTTCCCATTCTCTGTTTAAGGCCAAGTAAAGTTTCCCCTTTCTTTCTCCAACTCTGTGAACACCAAAGGAAAAACAAAATTTGTCTATTTTTTTTCCCATAGGGATTATGGTTTGGAAGAATACCATGTTGGCTGCTTTATGTCACAAAAATACCCCTCTGATTATAAAGGGGCACTAGAAAAAGAATTCAGCTGCATCCATGTAAATCACTTATCCTTAAGTACATGACATAACAATGGTGGGTCAGTAGCTGAACAACTATTACTCATAGGCTAAGCATGCACTCATTTAAAAAATTCTAGAAAGTTGCTCCTTGCCCCAGAATATCTACCCCACGGGCTTGTTCCATGCCTTAAATTTGACTATTAGAAATTATTGTACTGGCGTCAAATTTTTTCATATTTAAGAAACCCCCAAAAGAAAACACATCTCAAAAAATACATTAGCACCTTGTTTGTCACATCTCTTTCAAAAGCAAAGAGGGAATGGGATATACGACCTGCAAGCGCTATTGGGTATAAGATGGAAGCCATCCTCAACTTATTCCTCTCCCTAATCCAGCACATTCAGACAGGCAAATCGTTGTTCTTAATTTCTTGCTTAAACCTTTTGGGTGACTCCCCAACAGCCCTAGCAATGTTCTCAAAGTGTGGTCTAGGGGTCCCTCTTGGCTTTAGATCCTCCAAGATAATTATTTAAAAAATGCAGATTCCTGAGTCCCAGTCCAGGCCTACACTCAGAATGTCTGAGTGTGAGCCCCTGGAATCTGTGTTTTGAACAATTTACCCAGTTTGATTAAAAAGAAAACTTTTTTACAATTGAGAAGTGTAACATGCATTAAGAGAAGTACTGAAATCATAAATACGCAGTTCAATAAATTCTTACAAAGTGAACAGCCATATAAGCACAGTCTAAAACAAGAAAGAGAGCCCTGCCAACACTTCAGAAGTCCTGATTGTTCCCTTTCCAATCACCTCCCTCTTCCCTAATTTTAACTACTATTCTGATGTCTAACACTACCAGTTTGATTCTTGCACTCACTGAAGATGGGGACTATACCAACAGGATAAAACCCACAACTGCTTAGAGTATCACATGAGGATGCTCCATAATTTGCTCTTTGCAACCTCATCTTCTGCCTCTGCCCTCGTCACATTTCATTCTGAAGTCGTTCGGAACCAGTTAGGTTTCATTTTACAATTATTGCCCTAATTCACTGCTCTGGCTTCACGCTGTTTCACTGCCTCTCTACTTGCTGGGGAGTGCCCGTGCCTCCTGAGTCTATTAAATTCATCCTTCAAGACCTGTCCAATTGTCACTTTCTTGTAAGCCTCATGATTTTCACCCCTGTGCCCCATACAAGGCAGAATCATCACCCTTTCCATTGTGTGACTAAACATCTTACAATGTGGAGCAACTATTCTTTCACATGTCTATTCCCCTTTCTAGACCAGGAATTAGGGCAGAGGCTTATCTATTTATTTTTTAAATTCTCTTGAGTATAGTACAGTGTGTGTGTCCTTCAGTAGGTGTTTAGTTGTTGCTCAAACAATCTCCAGGAATGCACATCTTTAGAAAAGTAGCACACTGCAACATTAACACCTCCAGGTATATCTGGATCAGATCATATTCTTCCTTCTCAGGAAACAAACCAAACTCAGACATCAGGAGAACACTGGGTGCCTGACCGGGGGGGTGGGGGGGTGGGCGCGGTGAAAGCTAGTGAAGGAAGTAGGATGAAATCCAAAGTGATGTTGCCTAGATCTCTGTGCGGCCCTGCAGAGAAAGGAGCAACCACATTGTTCCCGGCAGCACTGGGGACCTGCCTCACCTGAGTCCCCCTTTCTTTCTCAGACAGGACACCTAGCTGTCAGACTGCTGTGCTGAGTGGGAAGCCTAGACTATTCTTACTTCTTTACAACATCTTGTCCTGCCTCTAATGGCCGTCCCACTGTCCATCTGTTTCTGGGTGTCCATTCTTGTTTGAAAAATGCCACCTTATAAGTAACCTGCCTATTTCTTGACCTTAGCATACAAGGAAGGTGGAGCGTTCAGTTCTTCAAAACTCCTACTCCTCCATAGTATGTGTGAGTAGGAGTGGAGGGCGACAACCAGGCACACAGAGGGGCCTTGTGCAACTACCCTGGTGCTCAGAGGATCTGGATCGTAAGCATCTGGGCAGCCTGCCACGGGAACCTTCTCAGCAATGTAAATAGTCCTTACGCAAATGAACCTCGACTCTTAGGCAAGCTGAGAGGTTGGAAGAACAGGAATGAGAAGAATGACTCAAAATGTATATAATCCAGAAAAGATACTGTAAAACAAACTTAAAATCTATCAGAAAGTAATCTGAAAGAGAGCCACTGCCGGTAGTTTGATTCCTGGGATGCGGATAGGAGCGGCTTTGAGTCTGGAGCTGACCAAGGCCAGCATGGAGCCAACACTCTTGGGAGATGGTTGTGTGTGTGAAGTGAAGGAAGGGCAGAGCCCTGCCAAGCGCAGTCTTGGAGACGGAGAGCGGGCTCCTCTGTCCTCCGCGAAAGAACCACGCAGGCTGCAAGGGTCTCAGCAGTACTGGACCAGCATTGCATCTGGTGGGCCCAAGTTTACTGCGGCAAAACAGGGGCAGTGAGAAACAGTGACACCAGGGGCTGCCCAGAAGCCAATTCTGTCACCGTTTGCCTGTGGAAGCCCAATGAAAGAATTACAAAAGCCCAGGGACTGCATATGTCCCTGGAGTAGGGGCACCTTCAAGAAGATACAAGTTTATACCTGCCTGAATGATTAATCAGAAAAATAAAAGAAGGATGACTATATTTGTAACATTTTATATATATATGTATATATAATGATATATACACACATATGATGATATATATATACACATATACATAATGATATATATATATATACACACACACATATATTCACATCTCACACATGGTAGGCTCACAATACACAGAGTTATACAGGACTAATAATGTACGAAGGGCTCCATACATACATATTTGTTGGATAAGTTCCTGATTTTTGTTGCTGTCTTCAAATAGATAAACACACAATTTTGTTTTCATTTTTATTTCATTGTAAACTGCTTTTGAAGCAGGATCTTTCTTTAAAATAACATTTAAAATTCCCCCCTGAGGGGCTTCCCTGGTGGTGCAGTGGTTGCGAGTCCGCCTGCCGATGCGGGGGATGTGGGTTCGTGCCCCGGTCTGGGAGGATCCCACATGCCGCGGAGCGGCTGGGCCTGTGGGCCATGGCCGCTCGGCCTGCGCGTCCGGAGCCTGTGCTCCGCAACGGGAGAGGCCACAGCAGTGAGAAGCCCGCGTACCGCAAAAAAAAAAAAAAAAAATTCCCCCCTGATTTTTAAAGTAATGCATGTTTGTTGTTAAAGTTTTGAAAACTAAAAGAAGCGTAAAAAATTACAATACCATCATCTAGAGATAACTACTGCTAACATTTGGTAAATTTCCTTTCATATTTAGGTAGAGTGATTATAGTTTGTTCTGCTCTGTCCTATTTTGACCACTACTATTGTATCATGAGCATTTCCCAATGTTATTAAATGTATTCCGTTACATCGATGTGCTATAACTTAACCAATTCATCATCTCGGATGTTTTGCTTTTTCAACTTTGTAAATAATGTTGTAATAAATATCTTCCTCTTAATGTTAATAAACTTAGAATAATAACCTAGAAGTGAATCTGTTGGGTCAAATTGTATGAACACTTTTGAAACTCCTGGCTCAATTTCCCAAATTACCCTTCTAAAGGTTATTTACCCTTTGACCAGCAATTTGCATAAGAGCCAGATTTGGAAAATTTTATTTGAGGAATATATTTGTAGCTGGAAAAACTCTCACTCTGTCACTATTAGAGACTGTTGTTACAGTAGAAAGTGGAAAAAAATGCAGCAATAGTTTCTCTTATTAAGAAATCAAGGTCCTTAAAATTTTTGACTACCATATATTATTGCCAATCCTGGGCAGGCTGATGAGTCACGATGTGTAAATCTGAGTAAGCACAACAATATAATCCAAACTGTAACTTGACAATTGTATGTGAACAGAACCATGTTTTGTTTTTTTGGTTTTTTTTTTTTGCGGTACACGGGCCTCTCACTGCCGTGGCCTCTCCCGTTGCGGAGCACAGGCTCCAGACGCGCAGGCCCAGCAGCCATGGCTCACGGGCCCAGCCGCTCCGCGGCATGTGGGATCTTCCCGGACCGGGGCACGAACCCGTGTCCCCTGCATCGGCAGGCGGACTCTCAACCACTGTGCCACCAGGGAGCCCCAGAACCATGTTTGATTTACTTTTATCTCAATAGTTCTAAGTCTCTTATTGTACAATACATGCATTGTCCTTTCCAAATGTCTGCTCCTAGAAGGCAGTGTTGAGTAATTTGTTGTGACAATTAGCCCAATCATTAATATTAACACACTCAGTTTCTTCATATGTGAACCATAGTGTGGTGAAAGCACTTGGTGCAGAGGGTGTTTTTTGAACCCATTCTGCTTTTCTTTCCTTTTCCTGATACACACTTGTACCGGATACATTCACCACCTCTTCCAATCCAACTTAAAGATAATATACAGGCTCTCTTCAAGTGAAGAGAGCAGGATGCCCGCTGTTTCTCTGTCCCTTCTTCCTGCACATCTATCCCCAATACTCCATTCCATCACTGCCATCTGTCCCAGGTCAAGAGCACACTTTTGTGGCGAGCTTAGAGGAATTTGTGTTGGGATGATCTCTTCTCTGTCTCTTCTTTTTTCTCCTTCAGGAGAGCCATGGACTCGGGTACTTTTTCTTTGGTTTTTCACTTCTTCCAGAAGAGTTATGTCCACTTTAGTCAGCTTCTCACAAGTGCAGTTATCTTCTTTTTGTCTCTTCATCTCTTCCCACTTTCTTCCAACTCTTGCCCATTTACTTCAAGAAAGGTTCTCCTCCTTCACATGCTATTTTCTTATTCCTTTGCTCCACATCTTGGTTAACAAGTCATACACCTTTGTTAAGGAAACAAACAAAATCTTCCATCCACTCTCATGTGGAATGCTTAAAAGGGGGACTTGAGCTGGTGGGTCCTCTGCCGGCAGAGTGTAGATGTGAAGAAAAAGACAAGCACAGAGACAAGGTGGGAGAGTGAGCACAGACTTGCTGTCAATCCAGCAAATTGGGTGGAGAAGAGCAAAAGCTAAACATGGGACTGTGAGGAACAAGAAAGAAAGCCAAGAATGAAGTGTGCAAATGGAAGACGGTTTAGATAGATTCCAGAGGCTGAGCATTTTTTTTTAACCTACTCTTCACTGTGCCTTGTGTAGTTAGCTGAGAATTATTAATGGCCAGTGCCTTAGTCCACTCAGGCTGCTATAACAGAAAGTACCATATGGGACTTCCCTGGTGGCACAGTGGTTAGGAATCCACCTGCCAATGTAGGGGACACAGGTTCTATCCCTGGTCCAGGAAGATCCCACATGCTGTGGAGCAACTAAGTCCGTGTGCCACAACTACTGAGCCTGTGCTCTAGAGCCCAGGAGCCACAACTACTGAGCCCACGTGCCACAACTACTGAAGCCTGCATGCCTAGAGCCCGTGCGGTGGCAACAAGAAAAGCCACCGCAACGAGAAGCCCGTGCACCGCAACTAGAGAAAGCCTGTGCGCAGCAGTGAAGACCCAATGCAGCCCAAAATAACTAACTAAATAAATTTATTTTTAAAAAAAGTACCATACATCTGATGGCTTAAGCAACAAACATTTATTTCTCACAGTCTGGAATCTGGAAGTCTGGGATCAAGGAACTGGAAGATGGTTCTGTACCTGGTGAGGGGCCACTTCCTGGTTTATAGATGGCTGTCTTTGTGCTATGTCCTCACATATTAGAACGGTCAAAAGAGCTCTGTGGGGTCTCGCTTATAAGAACACTAATCCCATTAATGAGGGCTTCGACCTCATGACCTAATTGTCTCCCAACAGCTCACTCCTAATAGCATCACATTGGAGGTTTGCATTTCAATATATGAATTTGGTGGGGACACAAACATTCGGTTTGTAACAGCCAGGAATGAGTGGACAGTAGTTAGTGTTGTTGAGGCCTGAAATAGTGTCATGGAACAGTTAACTATACAGGTCCTGCACAGTGAATGCCAGAAAAATGGGAAAAGGTGGGAAGAAAAGAGAAAGAGTAGCTGAGTTGTAACTACTGCTGCTAGAGAGGATAGAGAAGGAAGAAAAACAAGGCATTATCCCTAAGAAATGTCCAGAAATTCTCTTTAGATAGTCTTTTCAAAAGTTTCCATTTGGGCTTCCCTGGTGGCGCAGTGGTTTAGAGTCCGCCTGCCGATGCAGGCGACACGGGTTCGTGCCCCGGTCTGGGAGGATCCCACATCCCACATCCCACATCCCACATGCCGCGGAGCGGCTGGGCCCGTGAGCCACGGCCGCTGAGCCTGCGCGTCCGGAGCCTGTGCTCCGCAGGGGGAGGGGCCACAGCAGTAAGAGGCCCGCGTACCGCAAAAAAAAAAAAAAAAAAAAAGTTTCCATTTACATTCTCTTCTGTCTTAAAGACAAACTTTTATTTTTTTAATTAATTATTTTTTAACCATTTAACGTTATTTGTTTATTTTTCTCTCAAATTCCAAGAATCTTTTCTTGCAAAATGAGAGGATTATTGTCCCTGAATGCCAGCTTTTAAAGAAATTTTTATTTTATATTGGAGCAGTTAATGAAACCAGAATTACTCTTCATTCAATTAAATGTTTAGCTGTATTTACTGCCTAATACTATATTAGTATTTTTCTGCTCTTTATATCAGGAAGGTATAGTATAAATGTCCTTATCTGTAGAAGTCAATTGGGTTAGATGATTCCTAAGATCCTACCTAGCTCCCCACTAAGTCTGTAATTGTGTATTTTCACTTGCATTTTATAAGGATTTATAGTCCATCTTGGGAATATAACAATTTCCTTTTTTTTCCCAGCAGGGATTGCAATACAAGTTCCAAATAACCAACTTATTGGAAGCTAGACTAGTTGTAAGCTGAATTTCTGAAAATTATTTGAAAATACTTTGAATATACAAAGGAGGTTGAACTAGGTGAACTTCACAATCCTTTACCTCTTAAAATTCTATAGTGTCAAGAGAGTGGCATGGACTTATATATACTACCAAATGTAAAATAGATAGCTAGTGGGAAGCAGCCGCATAGCTCAGGGAGATCAGCTTGGTGCTTTGTGTCCACCTAGAGGGGTGGGATAGGGAGGGTGGCAGGGAGATGCAAGAGGGAGGGGATATGGGGATGTATGTATACATATAGCTGATTCACTTTGTTACACAGCAGAAACTAACACACCATTGTACAGCAATTATACTCCAATAAAGATGTTAAAAAAATTCTATAGTGTCTTGTAATAAAATGCAATGTATGAAGATTTGTTTATTTTTTTAGAAGAGCAAATGTTTTTAAAGTCATGGCTCTTGGAATGATCAGTTATATATATTCCTATTAGCATACCTTTAAGAAACTTGTTTATAATCTCCCTATATTTTAAAATAGTCAAATCTCTATACACTAAAAAATCTATTTAATCTACATACACATCCAAAACTTTAAATTTCATATTGTAAAATAAGGGAAATTTAAATTATATTTCTGATATTATGAGTATTACACAGGACTCAGTTAACTCTAGGACCACCACCACATAGAGTGGAAAATTCGTTAAGTATGGAATTATTCTAAGGCAACAGAAGAACAACAGGATAGAATTATACTATATCTTAGATCTTGTAGGTCACAAGCCATAGTGTTATTCCTTCTCTACTCTAAGAACATTTAAAATCATTTGTTCTTTTGGTTTGAATCACTGAAGCATTCTAAAGAAATCTTTCTAAAAGTAATAAACTAATGCTCTTTCAGGGAAACTTTCACTCTAATGTCAGAACCACTATCAACTTTCTACATTTTTTTAAATTAAAAACTTTATTTTTAGTTTCACAATGTGGAATTTTTTTTTGTCCAAAAACCCCTTATTTTTGCAAATGCACTCATCACCGAAGTATTTTTAATAATTATTTTTTTAAGATCCTATTAAACACACATTTACTGAATTCAAGGGAAGTGTAAGACATACTTACAGGATAGAATGGAATACAGAATAATCAGAAACCATAATTATTACCTTACAGGATGGAATGCTGTTCCTTAACAAACCACCAGGGCCTGGGAATGGCAGAAGACTGTGTGTGTGTTGCAGAGGAGGTGGTGTTCAGGGGTAGCACTGGCGATGAAAGTAAGTGGTAAGGAGGTAAATAAGAATCAATGTTTCTTTACCTGAGCTGTCTCAGATACGGGTGAATGCCTCCGTTCTCTTTTTAAGCAGCCATATTAACTACACTGTTGTCATACAGACATACAGAATTAGATGCTAAAAGCTTAAAATTTTTATCTTTCCTTCATTTTCCTTCCTCCCATTTCCCCCAGCACCATGGGTGTTTAAGGCAATTCAAAGTGGGCCAAAAATGCCATTCTTAATGTGGGAAAAATATACTACCTAAATGTGCTCAGAAAACAAACAAGGAGAGATTTCAGTGCTTAACTGTAGAAATAGTCAGTTACAAGTCAGAAAAAAAACCATCTGCCCTGACACATTTCCTTTTCAGCATTATGTCCAGTGCTGGTCAGACAGATACAAGTTTGGGAAGAGGATTTAATGTCATTTCTTCCAACTCTGGAAACAATTTTACTGGGAGGCTCAACAGTCCAGGTAAGACTACTCATTTCATGACTTATGAATCACTGATTGTACATCTTTATGGAAGAAAATTATCTTTCTCCAGCTGTTCAGAACAATGTTTGCAAAACATCAGGATTCCAGAGAGGAACTGGAAGAAAATAATTTTGCAGATTTCATTTGTTCATTTGAAAATCTGTTAACCTATATCTTTCCAAAAAGCTGTCTTTATTTTACTACAACCGAAGTTAACTTTCTCTTTAGCAGAATAGGGTCCACAGCTGCAAAACCGAGACAATTAGGCTAAGATACGCTTCCAGTAGTGATTCTTCCGCTGAAGAAAAATTCAAGGAAGTAAGCATGCTTATTCATATGAAAATCAACACAACTATTCCAGACAGAACCTTTCACTAATACTGGAGAGTTTTAATTATATATATTCCATTTTGGCATTACTCATTCCTATAACATGTTTTTGCAAAAGAAAAAGAAAGATTCAGTACTTTAATAAGGTTTTTTTCTTTCAATGTTATCATCCCCATCCATTGCTGCAACATAAAGATGTGGTATGAAGAATTTCCCATCTCAAAGAATGCCTTGTATCCCCATCAGCAAAGTAGGCACACTCTGGGAGGCTAGCCAGGATGTGGGACTGGCCTCCTATAAAGCTGAGTTTGTATATGTACGTTTAAACAGAATTTTACCTGTATTTGCAGTAGTTTTAGATTTACTAGATGCTCTCTACCCTTCAAGAACGCAATACTAAAATTCGAGGAATTCTTCCCTTTTCCCGTTTTTTGCAAAGAAAGGAAAAATACACCTAAAACAAATTTCCAAATTTTTTGGCAATACTTTAGGTACATTTTTGGAGGTGTTTTAATACTTTCTTTGGTTAGAAAAAGTTCATGCAAACCAAACTCAAAAATTCTATAGCGTGCCTTGGGAACTCTATTCAAACACACGCCAGGACTGTTCTAGCGCTGTCGGATTTTTACACCGTGGAAAGAGAAAATATTAACCAGTAAAATAACAAGCAGGTTTTCAGGAGGGTTGAGAAGGTTGGAATTAAGTTACCCAGCAAACAAGACAGTTGTCAACGCCGCACTTCGGGTTTGTGGGTTCCCACTCCTCCCCTCCTCCCTACGCCAGGACGGTGGTGGGGACAGGGCAAGATGGGCGGGGCTGAGATACTCTGGAACTGCCAGTTTTCCTCCCAGCGCCGCGCACCTGCCACCCCCACTCCCTGCGGTCGCAGCCCACTTCCCGCAGGATGCCTGGGCCGGCCGGGAGGGGCGCACCTGGCCCATCAGCCTCGAGCCGGCGCGGGCGGGAGCAGAGGCGAGACGGGCACCCAGATTAGTGGGCTGAGCGTGCTATTTTTTTTTAAAGTCAGCCTCCCGGGGGATGTTGGATTTGGCGGGGCGTGCTCTTTGAAACACTATATTGGGAACCTCACACATTTAAAAAAAAATTTTTTTTTTTAAATTGCAAACCTTCCCAGTTCCCTCGGCAGCTGGAGAGCAGGCCCGAGGCGGCGTTCCCTCCCTCCCTCCCGCCACCCCGTTTCCCTCCCGCCACCCCGTTTCCCTCCTTCCCGCCCCCTCCCCCCGCCGGGAGCAGGATTCGCGGGAGCCGCCCCCTCCCGGGCGCCCACTTGGTTCCTCCCAGCTGCCGAGTGAATGGGCCGCCCTCCGGATTCCGCGGAGGGGGCGGCGGGAAGAGGCCGAGGCCGAGCCCGAGGCCGAGCCCGAGCCCGGGCCCCGGCGGCCGCCGCCCCCGCCCCCGCCCGGCGGCTGCCCACGCCGGGATCTGCGTCACTCGGCCGCGCGTGGGCGGGAGCCAGAGCGGCGAATGTACCAAGAGCGGAATCTCCCAATGTGACAGCGGGCGGGGGGGGGCGGTAGAGGCGGCGGAGGCGGGCGGGGGAGGGGGAGGGGCAGCGCGCGCAGGGAGGGGAGGGGAGGCGGGGAGCAGGGGGGGAGGACGCGGCGCGGGAGGTGCCGCCGCCGCCCGCGCCGGGAGGAGCCGCTGCCACCGCCACCGCGGCCGAGCGAGCGCCGTCGGGGCTGGCGGGCGGGAAGGGGCTGGCGGGCGGGAAGGAGCGGCGGGCCCGAGCTGGGGGGGGGAGCAGGGAGAGAGCGCCCCCCACCTTTCCTTCCCCCCTCGATGGGAGCGGGGGCGTCCCGGCCGCAGCAGCCGACTGAGGAGAGAGAGCCGGGGGCCGTCACTTCGGAGTTGCTAAGGCGTCCTGGGGGAGAGCGCGCCAAGACCGCTGCAGCCGCTGGCCTAGTACGTACCAACTGGCTGTCCGCCAACTGCGGGATGCGTTCAAGCTCGTGCGACCGCGGGCGAACTTGGAGTGGCGGAGTCTCCGGGCCGCGCCGGCACTTGGGGAGGCGGGCGTCCAGGGCAGCTGGCCCCGCGCGGCCGCCGCCGGAAGGAGAGGGAGGCATCGGGCTCGTGTGGGCGATTCCCGGAGAAATTCGGTGCGCAGGGGCAGCAAGAGGGCGAGCGAGGCAGCGGGGCCGACCTGTGCATCTCCTCCCAGAAAGCCGGGGGCGCAGCGTCCATTCTCCTGACCCGGCTGGGGCCGTCGCGCGGGGCGCGGAGCGCGGAGCGGTGGTGGGTTGCGTGGTCTGTTGTGCGGTCTGTTGTGCGCGGTGGGTGCGCGCGCCGGCCCCAGAGTTTTGCAGCCACCTTCCGCAGGGGCAGAATCTTTTTGTTGGTTTGTTTACTTTGTAAGAGTGTTGCACTTAGAGCCTTAATTTTCGTCCTGGGTATCCTCTTCTTTGGAATGTAGTTTTCTTTTTGAAAGCGGAAGGAGAGTTTTGTTTGGAAGTGGCTTACAGAAATTTGGCACTGAGGTGCGATGGAAGCGAGAGACTCGTGTTCGTTAAGGCCGAGTGTGGAATTTGCAAACACATGCGGGACATACAAGCTTTGGATGCAGTAGTCTGTGACCTTATTCATGGAGAAACGTTGCACGTGCAATCAGATGCTTATGGGCTGCATTGTCAGGGTTCACAAGGCACAAGATATGAAACGACACTTGGAGTGAGCCTAATTGTTGTAAGATCTCGGGGGAAAGGATAATTGAATTGGAATATATTTGCATTTATAGGTTCCGCAGACCAGGTTTTGCAGCAGGTGATCAGGAGGAATCCTTGACTTGTATATACTTAATTCCTCACTACGTGAGATCCGGGAGGCATGGAAAATTTGGGGGTAGATGTCAATTTAAAATTTCCTTCCGAAAGAGTTGATTTGGAGTAACCTGTCACTACCAATTGGTTTGCCAGTGACGTGTCTGCAAACTTAAGGAGTGCAAAGATCAGAGCTGAGAGGGAGATACTCAGATCTTGTTTAAAAATATTTTGGCAGTTTTAATAGATAATACTAGATTGCATAGGAACTGAATTTTAAAAAGATTAGTCACGTAGGAAATGCTAGGCTGTTTTGTTAGAGAACTGCGCATGCAATGAAATACCTTCTTAGATTTTCACTTTTTTGAAAAATTTCCCCTCTAAAACATACCAGATGATGATACGTCCTGATTTATGTGTGGGTTTTAAGAAGGAATATTGGGAGAAAGGATGCAGAGGATTTACTTTCTCTATTTTGGGTGGGGACTGATATTTTCCAGAAGACCTAAAAAGCTGCCTCTAGTCTAATCTAAGTGCCAGTAAAAGTGGCTTAGATTAAGGGGATATCCTTTTTTCCTCCATTTTCCAGCATTTGAAACATTTAATATTTTCATTAAGTTTTAAAAATTATGTTGTCCTTATAGGTATTACCTTGCATGTAAGTGTTCTCTTGAGAGTTTATAGATGTCTGGCAAGGTCAGCCTTCTTTATTCCTGTTTGAGTATTAGTTATTGGAAAATCAAGCCTTGAAAGAAAATGTTAAGGAACCATTGGAAGCCTTCTTGTTTTAATTTTACTATTTTTAACATCTTGCACAAAAGTTAATATGCCATCCTGGTGTTGGAAAAATTTCATTTTCCTTGGCTCTGGTGATTTCCTATTATATGTGAATAAATCAGTAATAATAATAAAAACATGGAGGCAGTGTAGATTTTTATTTCATTCTTCCTGCTAATTGTGGATGTAATGAACATGACAGAAATCCTTAGGAATACTATAGCTGATACAAGGAAATTTAGTGAGCTTATATAGCTAATAAATAATTTGATATATCTGGTGAATACATCCTGTCTTGTTTCAGAAGTATTAATAAAATTGAATAATCTCAGCTAAATTAATTAAAAAATTTTCTTTTTTGATGACTAGTAAATATCCATTGCCCTGTAGAAAAGTTAATATATTTTCATTCTCCTTGTTGCTATTTGGAGAATCAGTTAAAGTATTAGATATTTTCTTTTAATCACATATTAAGAGCATATTGATTTATTATTAAAGATTTCGGGTGTTTGTACCGTGGCTGCTCTGAAAGAAGAAATGATAATGTATGACAAAGTGGGGGAGACCTTTGAAGAATTTATTGCATGAACTTTAAAAATTTAAAGTAAAAGATGGTTGCATGGAAACAGAAGTATGTCAGGTTTTTGTGTCTGTTGATCTAGACTCTGTCCTAAGACTTGGGGTTCATCTATTCCATTATGGTAAGTCAGGTTGTTTTTGTTGGTGCTATTCATGTGCATTATTGGAAATAAAAGCTTTGTACAATTTACCTTTAAGTGTGAAGCTGTATTCTGGATACCACAGAAGCATGATATATTTTATGTTACTTTCATGGAAATGACCATTTTTTAATATGTTTGAACAGGTTAAGATCTTGCTTGTATAATCATCTTGTGTATGCATATTTCATGTGAAGTTTATTAAAAATAATAAGGAATAAATAATGCCCACTTAAGCATAATACAAGGTTCCTAGCCCCTTTGCTTTGGATTTAGTTTTATTTTAACTGCTTCGTTCATTCTTTTTAGTAGAATGAAGAACAGTACAGTTATTATATTAAATGCAAATTTCCTTTTTGATCTGACATTTTCAAAAACTAGTGCAGTAGTAGAATATACTCCCTTAAACTTAACAATGGAACAAGTGGGAAATTAGAGAAGTTGATCTTGGGGGAAAAAGTAGCAATCCTCGTCTTGTCAGAATTCTCACAGCTAAAACATACCATTAAGCTTTCAAATAGTAGTTTTGTCATTTCTCAATACATTGTATTTGGAGAGTTGCACCTTAACTTGTACAGTATGTTAATTTAATAATTTTTAAAGATAAATTTCTGGGAAAAAAATTATAAAATTTATATGTACTGTGTGCATACTACATGTTCAAATGGCACTTAATGTATGTTGAATAACTTGACCGTTAGTTGATTGAAGAATTTCCAGCCATATTATATGAAATACTAGTGTTTACCTGTTGGTATCACAGCTAAGTTAATGCATAGTTATTGTTTAATTGCAAAATAAATCTGATTTTTTTCTAATTTAGATAAATTTAGGGTTATACATTGAAACTTTAATTAAAATTTTGAGGTTTATAAGAAATTTTTTCCAGCTTCATTCAGAATTCAGAAAAAATCAGTAGGAGAGAACATTTTAAGTTTCCTAAATTACTGTTAATTCATTAGAAGCTATATGTTTAATTCATAGCTATTACAGTAATAAGATCCAAAAATATCTTGACTTAAGATATATCCCCGCATGCTTATTAATAAATATGCCTAGTTAAATTGTTTGGTACTTGAAACACATACACAGGAGTGAGGACCTGGGTCGACCTGCTATCTTAAATAACCCATGATGTAACTAAACTACATTTAATTATTTTAGGTTGAGTTCTGGGACTGGGACAAAAATGAGAAGAATTCACTTCCTAGGCTTAAGGCTTATTCTTCCCTAAGCCAAATTCTGGCTTGTCATAAACCTTTCCAGTCTCAACCTGTAGTGTACCCATTGTACCCTTTCCCCAGGCTCCTATACCTTCAGGCTACATTCTCCCAACCTTGGCAATACTTCCGAGGCTTTAAACGTGGTCACTCGCCTCAGATTTCCTATCTCCTTCCTTGCCATTTCCCATCTCTAGCTTTCATTCCCTTTAGCGTGTACTGAATCTCATCTAGGTGTTAGAGGAAAACAATCTGGTGGAACTAATTCACCTTAATCTGTAAGTGACTCATGAGCTAACGCTTCCCAAGTTTTTTCACATATTTTTAGAAGTCTGTTAAGAGGTTGCTGTTAACTTAGATAATTTTAAAGTAAAAATTTCAGGCTGTGTTGGGAGGCAGGAATTTATAGTCCTCTGCATAAATAAGTCAGATTTTACTAGGATTTTGCCCTTGGTTTCTCCCCACTCCTGGCAGTCTCTCTTCTTTGGAATGCCATGGACTTCATAAAAGTGTGTATACATATATATTTCCTGCATCATGAAGAGGAGGATTCAAGTGTAGTGTTCATGAATCCATTTGAGTGTAATGATCATTTATAGGATTGATGTTTATTAGGGGATAACATTATAATTCGTCGAAACCAAGAGGAAAGAGACCTGGGATCTCTCGTGCCTGAAATTGACTTAAAAGGCTGCTTTTGGGGCTGGGCTAACATGATGTCTGTTGTCGCCACAACCACGTGTGTTCCTGTAAAGGAGAGCATCCGGCCATCTTTTGGGAATCCACCACACAGGCTATAAAAAGGGGAAGTATTGAGGATGAGAGAATGAAAAAGATTGTAGGTAAAGTAGCAGGATGTGCTTTTGTTAGATTGGACCCTAATTTACACTGGTTATTCCTTTTGGAATATAAAAGGAGGCTGCTGATCAGATTCTGACTCAAACGTTGGGTTTCATTCAACAGAAGCCTTTATAGAGATGTTGTTCTACCTTGAACGCTTTGCTGGTAGTAGAGGGGGATAAAAGATGAATGAGAACTAGTCCCTACCATCAAGGAGCTTGTAGCCTAAGGTAACCTGTTCTACAGGACCATGGCAGTCTGCTTCTCTGTTCCATGGCTCCTTATGTATTGAAGCTAACATTTGGCATAGCATTTATCAGAGTGGTTAACTGTGTGCTTACTCGTCTGTATCCTGATTCTTAACAGTTTCTCTGTGAAGAACCATTTGAGGAAAGTCCAGTGTTTGGCACGAGCATAGGGGCAGGTGAAGGACCACAGAGGAGGCTGGACAGGTCTGGGATGCCTATATGAGTAGTTTGGATTTTTTCCTCCATGAAGTGGGGAGATTTGCATAGGTGAGTAAAGAGCCACACCTGTACTTTAGGAAGATAAAGTTGGCATTGCAGTATGGGAAGTATTGAAGGTGAGATAGCTGTTTTCAAAGTTGGGGCGAGAAGCAAGGGGAAAATCAGAATTAGGTGCTTTTGAGGCAGAGAAAGAAAAAGGGTGGTGATGTGGCCTAAGGACATGCAGATTGGAGGAAGGAAGAGGAAAACAAAAACATGAACGGATAAAGAAAATATGGTATATACATGCAATGGAATATTACTCAGCCATAAAAAAGAATGAAATTCTGCTATTTGCAACAACATGGATGGAATTAGAGGGTATTTTGCTAAGTGAAATAAGTCAGAGAAAGACAAATACTGTATAATATCACTTATATGTGGAATCTAAAAAATAAAACTAGTGAATATGACAAAAAAGAAACAGACTCACAGATATAGAACAAACAAGTGATTGCCAGTGGGGAGGGGGAAGGAGATTAAGAGGTACAAACTACTATGTATAAAATAAATAAGCTATAAGGATATATTGTACAGCACAGGAAATATAGCCAATATTTTATAATAACTATAAATGGAATATGACCTTTAAAAATTGTGAATCATTATGTTGTACACCTGAAACTTATATAATATTGTACATCAACTATACCTCAATAAAAATTAGAAAAAAAAAGGAATCTCTACTTTTATTAATCCAGGAAACTGGAAGAGTAGTGGTGCAACTAAAAGAAATGAGAGTTGGGAAGAGTAGATTTGGGAATCTGGAAGAAGGGAGGAAAATGAGATAACATACTTGCTTTTGGACTTACCAAATTTGAGATGTTTGACAATCTCCACATGGTAGTTGAAATGCTGAATTATCAGAAAAACAGTTTGGGTTCTCAAACTTTTCAGGTATGAAGATCACTTTTTAAACTATAAAAAAAAAAGCAAGTACTCACTAATTTTGCTTAGTGTTTGTTGATATAATGGCAACAACTGTGAATTCAGTTACACTTTTAAATGAGTTTGTATTAAATCACAAAGTATTTACTTTTATTTGCAAAGTAGGTGTATATGTGTGAGCCAGTGCTTGGTGTATGTTTGGATTTGAGAACACTTTGGGGGAACTCCACGAACCACTGGCCCAAGCTACAGATAGCAGTTTGGAGGTCAGTCTGCTCTAGGTGATATTGAAGGCTGGGAGTGGACGAGATCATCATGGGAGAATATGGAAAGACAGTAGAAACGGGATCTAATATAAAACTTCGGAAAATTCCTGCACTTAGAATAGAGTAAGGGAAGGCAACATAATATAGCAAAAAGTCAGGTGAAGAGTGTTTCAAGGAGTGACATCAAGCTGCAGAGGTTAAAGAGAAAAGCTGGTGATCACTCAGGAGTTACTCGAGAGTTTTGATCGAGGAGTCAGGACAGAAGGCAGGCTGAAGCTTCTTGGAGCAGATTGAGGCTGATTTGAAGGAATGGTTCTTTTCCCTTGTGACCATTAAAGACTCTGCCTTACTCTAAATCCCCACGTCCCAGCTTGGAGAAAGTCAGAGAAGTTTTGTTTCCCATATTCATATTAAGTGCTGTGTTGTGGTTCGAAGACAAAGCTGGAGTTGACCTGTCAAGTTTTCTGAGCCAAACCAGCTCCTTATTTCACTTAGCATAGTTTAAATCTGGCAGATGACTGATCCTACCCCATAAGGAGCCAAAGTGAGTTTGTTTTTAAAAGGTTCAGGAACAAATCATTACCATTTAAAATAGATCACTGAATAACAAACAACAACAAATGGCCTTAAATGAGTCCATTGTTTAATTCCTCTTCCTCTGGAACTGACCAGACTGAGGAACATTTAAGCTGGTGCAAGTGGAGGTTTGCGATATATAGGCCCTTGGTTTAGCTTTTGAATGCAGTTAAAAAATGGGTAACCGGGCTTCCCTGGTGGCGCAGTGGTTGAGAGTCCGCCTGCCGATGCAGGGGACGCGGGTTCGTGCCCCGGTCTGGGAGGAACCCACATGCCACATGGAGCGGCTGGGCCCGTGAGCCATGGCCGCTGAGCCTGCGCGTCCGGAGCCTGTGCTCCGCAACGGGAGAGGCAACTGGTTTCTCTTAATTGTGGAATTTATAAAAAGGTCACACCCAGCATGATTGTTCCAGCATCTCTTGAACAGGCCAGGTAACTGGAGTTTGCAGTTGAATAGATTTACTCTACTCGCAGCTTCCTATATTATACAGCATTGTGTTAGGATCCTTTTATGTTTACTTCAGATTGGAGAGATGCAGTTTTCTTTGGATTTATTTGACCTGCATGTCGAAGCACGAATAGATACAGAGTTTGTAAAAACAGAAAATCTCATAAAAATTTTCTTTTAAATCAAATCAAGTTAATGTATGAAGTGGTGGTTGTTTAAATTATCCCAACAGGCTTTGTAGGAAACTGAAACATTCTCTTAAAGCAAAAAGCTTAGGGAGAAAACTCCTTTCCCAGCAGTAAGTGTGGGCCTTTAGAAAGCCTCCTGGGAGTCTAAATAGTTCACTTATTTATCTTTCATCTGGTGTCTTGACTTTGGAAATGTACACTGGGTCCTGTCAGTCCTTATGGGGATATTATAATCATAACTACTTTCTTACCGGAACATAAGGGCTTCCTCTTAGGAACTAGTGGGTTTCCTTTCTTTTTGGGTAAAGATGAGAAAGGATAAAAGTTGAAAATTAATATTTTCTAAAATCATTGCCTTATCTCAGAAGAATAAAACCTAAGTTTGGGTTTTTAGTTCTCTGTAAGTTTCTCTTTTACATTTGTCCATCATATATTCTTTGTTCTCTTATTGCTCATAAAAAGATTCAAGAACTCTGTTCTAGATTTTCTCATGTAATTTTTACTTTATTCCATAATTTGGGGGAGTATATATGGTGAGATAACTGATGACACCATAAATCTTGCAAGGTTACAGTCCTCTTATAAAAATGATTTTGTGTGTGTATGTGCATACATATATATTTATATGTGTGTATAGATATTTTTTGTGTGTGTATACTCTTGAGTTGAAAGCCTGTGGAGCTATTGCATTAGGTGTATGAAGGGAAAGTAGGTTTCCTTTCCTCTACCTCAGACACTTTCTAGAAACCCTTCCATTTGGTATAATGTTGTTCAATACAGACTTTAACTTGTGTCTGTAACTCCCAAGAGCTTGTTTTTGTGGGTTAGTGTCCAGCTGGATGATAGATTCTCTCCCCAAAAAGTCTCCCCTAGAGTGGGAGGACAAAGCAGATCCTCCTATGGGTGATTCAGAAGATGCAGGAATGTTTTTTCCAGAGAACTGAGGTGGCATGAACATGACGGTGGTCTCAAAACCTGTAGGAGTTCATGGTGCCCAGGGAGTGTACTAAATAGGGATCTTCTAATGTAGTTTGCCAAATTTGCCAAATCATGAGAGTCTGCTGAGATGCAACCCAAGGACCTAGGAAATTATATTTTTTCAGAAGCACCCCACATGATTTCCTGGCTGTCAGCAGATGTTTAGTGGGCTCAGATTCAATCTTTTTTTATGTATCTTGGGAAGTCATCAGGTCACCTGGCAATGCCCTTATAAAATAAAGAACCATAAAATTTGAGGAGGTCAGTAATTGATTAGAGCAGATTGTGGATGACACAGAGATTCTAGGAGATGGGGGCTTCCCAGGAGTCAGTCCTTAGGGTGGTAGGGAAATGCATTCTCCTTGGATGGGATGACTGAAACTGGAATTTTGGGTAGAATTCTGGTTGATGGCATAAAGCAGAAGTCCCAAGTTTGGTGATCTGGTGTTCCTAATATTCCTCTGCTTGTCTTATCTCCCAGTTAACAATTGCTCTTTACTTTCTGAGTTGAGAGTGGAGCTTTCATTTTCCTTTGGTGTATGTATTCTTTTGGCCTACTATAATTTTTGCCCTTAGAGGGCTATAGGGTCCTTTTAATCCTAAGAGTGCATTGATTACAAGTTTGTTTCTCTTAAATGGAAGTACTTGGCCAACTCCTCTTTGTCTGTGGAAGGTCTCCAGGCAACTGTGAATAACTTTTAAAGGCTGCTAAGAGGTCAAGAAGTGCTTTGCTGGGTCTTGTTCTGTCTCTTTAAAGTCAGACTTCTCTGCCTCGCTTGAGCTCTAAAAGTATTAGTTCCTTGTCTCTGTCTTAGGCTCTCTGCTGCTTCTTTGGAGGGATCTCCCACCCTCCTTGGCTTCATCCTCTGTCTCTAACCCTGAGACACATTTAAGCTCCAGTCTGTCCACAGGACAGTTCTACTGAAGCATTCTACCTTGCGCCATGTTCAAGTGCCATGTGTTTGAAAGGGAATTCCATCATCCCTGATTTTCTGTATCCCCAATGCCTGCTGCAGTTCTAGACATTTCCTCTCCTTTTCATCACTTACATCTAAGTGATCACCAAGTCTTGTCTGAATTTTTCCTGCCTCTTTTTTTCTCAGTTCCTAAATATACCACCTTCTATCTTATCAATTCCAGTTCATACTGAAATCTCTCATCCTCTGCCTGCCAGACTAATCTGCTACTTTTTTTAATAAAATGGGAATTAACTATACCTATCTCACAGGGCTGTTGTGAGGATTAGACATAATATAAAGTATTTGTCATACAGTGTGACACAAAGTAAGTATTCAGTGCATGGTAGCATAGTATACTTCTTACCCCCTTCTGAATTTGATTATCCTTCACTTTGCCTCTGTGTCCACACCATGGAAGCAGCAAAGTGAATAGTCAAAAATATGGGATATAGAGCCCTGTGAGCCTTGGTTTGAGTCCCTAGACTTCTGCTTAGCTAGTTGTGAGATCTCAGGCAAATTACTTATCTTCTTTGAGCCTTTATATTTTTTTTCTTTAAAATGGAAACTATTACTGAATCTTGACCATTAAGGTTGATAGGAGAGTAAAATAAGATAACTTATGCGTAGAGAGAATGCTTCCTTAACAGTCAGTTGCTATGCAAATGCTGCTTGTTTTTTATTCTTCCCATACTGAACTCATAAATCCTATAGTGTCTAACAAATAGGCTTAAGAAGTTTGGAGCAAGTGTGATGAGTATTTCCTCTTCTTTTTGCAGGTTAAGCCCATCCACAGTAATGGCCGCGGCCCTACCCAGGACCCTGGGGGAGTTGCAGCTGTACAGAATATTACAAAAAGCCAATCTGCTTTCTTATTTTGATGCCTTTATCCAACAAGGTGGTGATGATGTCCAGCAACTCTGTGAAGCTGGAGAAGAGGAATTCTTGGAAATCATGGCACTCGTGGGCATGGCTAGCAAGCCCCTTCATGTTAGGAGGCTACAGAAGGCTTTGAGAGACTGGGTTACAAACCCTGGCCTTTTCAATCAGCCACTAACGTCCCTGCCTGTCAGTAGCATACCCATCTATAAATTACCAGAGGGATCACCAACCTGGCTGGGAATATCCTGCAGCAGTTATGAAAGGAACAGCAATGCTCGGGAACCTCATATAAAAATCCCCAAGTGTGCTGCCACCACCTGTGTGCAGAGCTTGGGACAGGGGAAATCAGACGTGGTGGGGAGCTTAGCGCTGCAGAGTATCAGTGAGTCCCGACTCTGGCAAGGCCACCATGCCACTGAGAGCGAGCACAGCCTCTCCCCAGCTGACCTTGGCTCTCCAGCTTCCCCAAAAGAAAGTAGCGAGGCGCTGGACGCTGCTGCCGCGCTCTCTGTAGCCGAGTGTGTGGAACGAATGGCCCCCACGCTGCCGAAAAGTGACTTAAACGAAGTGAAAGAGCTGCTAAAAACCAACAAGAAGTTGGCCAAAATGATTGGTCACATCTTTGAGATGAGTGATGATGATCCACACAAAGAGGAGGAAATTCGAAAATATAGTGCAATATATGGCAGATTTGACTCCAAGAGAAAGGATGGGAAACATCTCACGCTTCATGAGGTAAAAAGCCCACATTTTTCTTTGTGCATATGTGGTGTGTTGTGTCTCTTAGAGATTAATTTGGTAATAGTTTGCAGCTAAGGAGATAGATTACCTGAAAGCAGTATTAAAGACATTTAGGTTTAGCAAAATGTAACTCTTTAGTGAAAATAGACCATATCTATTGTGTGTGTTAGGGTATTTTTGTGTTGAATTCAAACATGTTGAGCTTTGGAACTACAGTGTAGGGTGACTTTTAGAAAAATATCAGAATTTAAGCAGTGAAAGCATAAAGTCTTTGCATGTACAAGGCAGTTTGTCTTTTAATTAAGAAATAAAATGAGATTTTAAGTAGAACAAAAATCATTTTTGTAGACTTTTTTTAGAAAAAAAAATTTGTAAACAATAACCACAACTTAAAGTGATTTTCAGCTAGCATAGAAAACAATTATTTTAGATGAATGTTAGAAGAATTATTATAGCTTTGAATATTGTTTTGGTTTGACATTTGGCATTAAAAATTCTCATTTTATTTTTGTAGCACTCTATCCAGAAATACTTTGCTTAAGCAGAAGAATGCATATACGTATGTGTCTTTCTCATTTACTCCCTTTTTCTTGTCTGGCCAACACATCATATTTAAGACTCAAGCGTCTTTAAGACCTTAAGACTCAAGCATAAGCTTAAGTGTTTTTTGATATGTTTTCCCCCAAGTGACCGTTCCTTTCCGTTTTTATCCCTGTATAATATACACTTCTGTCACAGTAACTTCAACACTTTATTGTACTTATATATATATACTGGTCTATCCCTCACAGTATACTTTGGGATTCTTCAAGGCAGAGATAATGTCTCATTCATTTTTATATCCTCAGAATCTAATGTACCCAATAAATGCTTGAAAAATAAATGCATTTCAAAAGTTAAAAAACGATTTCATAGCTAAAATTTATAGCCATTTATCCGTTAGAAGAAAGAGAAACTCTCCTTGAAAAAAATGTTCAGTTGAATGCAGTATTTCACGTTAGAAACATTAGATCTTCCCCCCCAGACTTATACTTTAACCCAAAAAATATTATATATTTATTGAAAAAGTATTCAATCATTACAAAAGGATGTGAAGTAATTGAATCTGTAAACATTCAGATTCTTTTCTTTACATATACAAATGTGGGATCATATTTTGTACACTCTTCCTCCAAATTCTTTTTTTTTAAACTTAACAATATACTCAAAGTACAGTGTACTATTAGATATATTTTTAAGTGATTACATATAGAGCTACCTTATTCATTTATGGGTTATATTATATTTCACAATATGAATGTGCTGTTATTTATCTTAACCATTCACTTTTTGATGTCACTTAAGTTGTTTCCGTTTTTAAAATTTTATATATGGTAGGACGTGAACATTACGCATATATATCTTTACAGACTTGTGCATGTTTCCTATAGAATAGAGTCCCAACATGTAAAATTATGGGATCAAAGAATAAGTAGATTTAATATTTTAGTAGATACTGCTAAATTGCCTTCTAAAAAAGCTGCAGCAATTTACATTTTCACTATCGTTGTATGCAAGTGTCCATTTTTCCACTCTCTTGCATTTATCATTTTTAATCTTTGCCAGTCTAAGAGATGAAAAAATTATCATTGCTTAAATTAACTTTCCTTAGTGAGTATGAGTATCTTTTCTTATGTTTCATAGACATCCAATTTTATATTCATATCCTTTGTTTTAATGTTGGAGTTGTTTGGTTGTTTTGTCTAACCTTTAAAATATTGGTAAGAACTTTTTATATTTTAAGGATATTAACCTTTGTCTTATGTTGTAAACATTTTCCCAGATTATCATTTGTCCTTTGACCTTTCAGACTGGTTGCCGTGTGGAAGTTTAATTTTATATAGTAATATTCATTTATCTTGTCCTGTGTGATTTCATTTGTCTAATTCTCTATTCCTTCACCAGTATAGAGTTAGTTTAATTACTGTAGCTAAATAATGTATTTTAATATATGGAAAGGCAAGTGCCCCTTCTATAGTACTATTCTGCAACCTCTGTTTTTTTAGGTAATTTTACACACTTCTCCTTCCAAATGAAATTTTTAATGCATTTGTCAAATTTCCCCAAAATTTCTGTTGGTGTTTTGATTAGAAATGCCTTAAAGGTATAGATTAATTTGGAAAAAAATGATATATTTACAATAATGAAAACTCCTGTACAGTAATATAGTATATGTGTTTACTTAGATCTTTTATATTCCTCAGTAATTTCTTAGTTCTTTATTCATAGGTTTTGCACATTTCTTGTTAGGTCAAATACTGTGTATTATATATGTGTATTAAATGTCTGTATCATAAACATACGTTTATTTTGCATATATATACAAGTATATAAGATATAAAGGTGTATAATCGTAAATAAAATTTTTTCCTGCTTTATAAAATTACTATCACCGGCCGATTTTTGTATATTAATTTTGTCTTCAGCAATTTCACCATCTGATATTTTAAAATAAATTATTTTAGATATGAATGGATACTGGTGCTTAATATCAGAGAAGTGGTTAGCAAAATTAGTCACAGGGTATTCTGTGATTTGATCTATTTGGGGCATGTCCTTTTGTAATTGTTATATATTGTTGCCATACAATAATGGACTCAGAAGAACTTTTGAGTAGATCTAGAAAATACAGGTAGCATTATAATTCAGATACACTTTGACACTTTCATTACCTATGAACCAATAGAGAAATCTACTACAAGGTCGTCAATAATAGGAAACAAAGGGCAAAACATGTTGGCAGTTTTAGGTTCATGCTATAATCCAGTTTTCATATAATTTTTAAAACAGAGCAGATGAAACACAGTCAAGGGCCTGTCTTTTTTTTTTTTTTTTTTTTTTTTTGCGGTACTCGGGCCTCTCACTGTTGTGGCCTCTCCCGTTGCTCCGGACGCGTAGGCTCAGCAGCCATGGCTCACGTGCCCAGCCGCTCCGCGGCATGTGGGATCTTCCCAGACCGGGGCATGAACCCGTGTCCCCTGCATCGGCAGGCGGACTCCCAACCACTGCGCCACCAGGGAAGCCCTGGGCCTGTCTTTTTATTAAAGCAAAAGTATGTTAAAGAGATGACTTTAATAAAGCCTATCAACCTCACTTAAAAAATCCTAACCTACTTTAAAAGTGAATTATTTCAACTTTGATTTTGCTAAGGGGCTCTTTGCTTCTTTGGATAAATAGGCACAGGTGGTATTTAAGTAATGAGACCATTGTGGGTTTCCCAAAATAAGGGAACAGTCAAAATGAATGCCAGCGGCTGAGATGTGGGGTTGGGGGTTTTGGAAAGTGTGGCTTGTGAAGCTTAACTTAGACCACTTATTATTTGTAACTCAAGTATGTGGGTCTGGTCTAATAATATAGTTTAGGATAGAAGTTTATGAATCAGGACACTTTCTTCAAACTAGTAACCATTCAAGAGTTTGGTGGAAATCACAAAATCCTGAGGGAATTAAAAGAAAGAAGGTACTGTCAAGTGTACACTTGCGATAATTTCACATTTTTTCATTTGACTATTTACAATGAGAGAAAGATTTTTGAGTTTTTCTAAATTCCTAAGATTAAAGAATGTTACTAATTTGTCCTCAGTTTCTAAATAAGGAAATATGTGACTTATTCTTAATTCACTTTTGGTAGTATTTCTGAGAGCTTTCTTCATATAAACACTGAACACTCTTTCAAGACATATAAGTAGGTCAGGAGCAGATGAAAATCAGGAAGTTACCTATACCTGAAAAAATTTTTTCAACTCACAAGCATATAAAATTCTTATTCTTATACGCATTTTTATACTTGTTTCCAAGTATACATTATCAATATATTGTATAATTCTTTACATTTCACAGTAAAGAATTGTAGAATGAATCATTGTTATACACACTGTTTTTAAGCTAGAGAATCAGTGATGGTCTTAGAACATGGCTAGGTATGGCCTGGTCATAGGAGTCAGACTATGAAGATGGTGTGAGGGGCTGAGGCCTAGAACCACACTAGTTATTGGTGTGGGACAGGTGCTAAGGGACAAACCCAGAAGCAGTACTAGAAGGAAGTCCAGGCAGGCAGAGTTCCATCTGTCCAAAGGTGTGTTGGCAGAGTATATGGTAAACTAGGTAAGCAGTATGCATCAAATCTTAAAGCAATGAATGGATAAAGAGAGAGAAACTGAAAGTTGAGAATAGCAAGGCTGTGGAGAATGTAGGGGCTTGTAATATTCAGAAATAAAAGCATATAGACAAGTCGGCATTATTGTCAGCAGATAGCAACGTCCAGCCGAAGAGCTCTGGAACTCAAAGATAGAAGGGGAAGAAGAGGAGAATGTGGAGTTAGTGGGTAAGTTGTAGACCTAGTGGAAATGCTACAGGAACTGGAGTGCTAAGCGGGGTACTAACATAAGGACCTAGGCCCACAGAATACATGGTGATGCCAAGTTTAGGTCAGATACCACTGTAGTGTTGAGAAGGCAAGGCTGAGTGTTTCAGAGAAGCCCAACATTCTTAGTTCTGAGAGAGGGGGAATGCCAAATCCGGGAACCTCTTAGACCTGAACATATTACTAGTGAGTTATGATGCTGAATTCCTCTCAGCTTGAGTGGATCAATTTCAACATCTAATACTTGAAAAGAAATGTTGGACATTTCCTTTTGATCATTTAAAAAAGTGGATTATAGGACTCTTAGGGTAGTCTTTCTTCTTGAGTCACGTTTGATAAGTCACATTTTTCTGAGAATTTGTCCATTTCATCTAAGTTTTCAAACATATTGGCATAAAGTCATTTATCATTTTTAAGACCTAATATTGTTTGTACATTTGTCTCTTTTTCCCTGATCAGTCTTGCCAGAGGTTTGTCAACTATATTAATCTTTTCAGGGATCTGCAAACTAGAGCCTGTGAGCAAAATCTAGCCCACTTCCTGATTTTGCACATAAACTTTTATTGGAATACAGCCATGCCTATTTGTTTATGTATTATCTGTGGCTACTTTTGAGCTATGATGTAGCATTGGGTAGTTGTAACACAGACTAGCCTATAAAGCCTAAAATATTTACTATCTGACCTTTTACAGAAAAGCTTTCCAGCTTCTTTTTGAGGAAGCACTTTTGGCTTAATTGATATTTTTAGTTGTGCTGTGTTTGTGTTTACATCTACTTTCTTACAGTTTATTTTATTGTTCTAACTTACATTTCGTCCTGAGTTCATTAATGTTCAGCTGTTCTTCTTTTCTCATGTAAGGAGTGAAGGCCATAAATTCTCACTATGTATTGAATTAGCGTTATTCCCAAAGTTTTTTTTTTTTTTTTTTTTTTTTTGCGGTAGGCGGGCCTCTCACTGTTGTGGCCTCTCCCCTTGCGGAGCACAGGCTCCGGAGCACAGGCTCAGTGGCCATGGCTCACGGGCCCAGCCGCTCCGCGGCATGTGGGATCTTCCCAGACTGGGGCACGAACCCGTGTCCCCTGCATCGGCAGGCGGACTCTCAACCACTGCGCCACCAGGGAAGCCCCCCAAAGTTTTGATATGTGGTTATTTTATTATTTTTAAATTCTGATTATTTCTCTTTTTATTTATGATGTCTGATCCATGAGTTATTAACTTTTTTTCATTTCCTAATATGAGGGGGTTTTTCCTTTATTCTTTTTCCCAGTGATTTCTAACTGAATTACACTGTGGTCAGAGAACATGGTTTGTATGATGCCAGCCCTTTAAAATTTGTTGCGATATGAGTTATGGCCCAGTATGTGGTCAGTGTTTTTTAATGTGCTTCTGCAGTTGTTGGTAGAGTGTTCTGTATATGTCTGTTTTAACAAGCTTATTAACTCTGTTTTTCAAACCTTCTATAGACTTTTTTTTTTTTTTTTTGTCTGCTTGCTCTATCAGTAGCTAAGAGTTGTGTGTTAAAATCACCTACTCTGATTGTGGAGTTGTCTATTTCTCTATGTATTATGCAGCAACCTTATTAATCTTTAATAATGCATTTTGTTTTAAAAAACTTTTTTGTTTGATATTAATATAAATACATATGCTTTCTTCTTGTTAGTAATTTCTTGTTACTTCTTTTTTCCATCCTTTTACTTTTAGTCTTTCTGAATCCATGTTTTAGATACATCTCTTGTAAATACCAATAATTGGATTTTAAAAAAATTCTCTTACATTCCTTGGCTTTTAACTGCAACATTTGGTCAATTTACATTTATTATAATGACTGATGTTTTGAATTTATTTCCTTTATTTTATTTTGTATTTCTTCCCTTCCTCCTCTTTATATCTCAGATTTACTATCTGGAATTAGTGTCCTTTAGCCTGAAGTGCATTATGTAGAATTTTGTTAAGGAAGGCCTATTGATAGCAAACTCTGTCCTTCCTCACCCCATTGGAAAATATCTTTATTTTGCCCTCATTCTTAATTGCTACTTATTCTGGGTATCAAATTCTATATTATCAGTTATTTTCTGTTAGTAATTGAAGATATAATTTCCTTGGCCTTCAGCTTTCATTGTTGTGTTTAGAAGCCAGTGGTTATCTGACTGTTGTCTGCTTTTGAAATCTTCTGTTTTACCATGCCCCAATTTCTTCTCTCCTTCTGACTTCTCAATTTTTCTTAGTCATTTTTACTATATTACTCTGTAGTCATATTTTCAACTCCTTTTATTTCTTTAAATGAAATCTTTGAGGGTCTGTTTCTGCTGTCTGTTGTTTCTGCTGGTTTTTACTTTTGGTTCCTTGTTTCTTTGGATGTTTTATGATTTCTTTCTATGAACTCATATTTCTTGGAACTGTGGAAATGTTTTGAGGCCTAGGAAGAAAATGGATTCTCCTAGAGGCTGTTTTTGCTTCTACCAGGCACCTGTACTCTGCACATAACAACTCTGGGACCCTATGAAAATTAATTCTCAGGCTGTTTAGTGTGAATTAGGGCTGAAAATCCATGTGAAGAGCTGATTTGGGGTTATGAAATCTCAGGAGAGTATCTTCTGTTCTCTCCTATTTAATAACAGGGTTAAAGACAGGTAGTTCTCCTTGCATTCTCCTGTGGGGTATGGGTATATTTCTAATTCTGTTTTGCATCAGGCTGTAGTACTTTCGTATTGTTTTTCGTAGACTCCTCAGCCTCACCTTTGATGGATACTCGGCTTTTCCTGTTATTCTCTTCCCACACTCACCAGCCCAATGAGGGTGTAAAGATTGAAGTTCATCTGCTTTAGCAACTGTCCTCAACTTACTCCTTTGAGATACTGTCTTCATTCATTTTGGCCTGAATTGTTCTTACTGTCTTGCTGGCTTATTGATGCATTTAAGATATTTTTTCCTTCTATTTTAGCCAGCATTTTTCCTGTGAGAAATGTGAGAGGGGCTGGTCACGGTACCTAGCCCTCCCTGTGCTAGAAATGAAAGTCTTGATTGCCTTTAGAGCCTCCCTATCACACAGCATTCATGTGGTATTTTTATGCTAACACTTACTTGAAACTTAATTGAAAGTCACAATCATTTGATTGTTAAAGATTATGACTACCAGTAGAGAAAGTTTTAAAATCTAGTTAAAAATAATAGAAAGCTAACTTTAAGAATTCTTTTACATGAAGATATGAATGGAATTTTGGTATTTTTAGCCATGAAAGGAGGAAGTAGAGGAAGTAAGTAAACCAATGAGGGAGAATATCTTATTTTATACTTTTAACAAAATTAGAAACTTAGAACTTTTAAAAAGCTAGCTTGGTGCTGCAGTGAATGACTACTGGTTTTGGAGTATTTGTATCATTTTTCTATTTAAAATATATCATAATAGTTATTGATTTAATTATTAGCAACTGGGAGCATGAAATTGAGAAGATACAGAAAATACATTTTTGAGGGGAAAGCTTGATGAATCAGCTTCATGTTACAACTTGGGGTGAGCTATAATTATTTCTCCAGCCTCAGTTTTTCTACCAGAAGGCTCTCTGAGGGCCTGGAGAGTTCAGTATAGTTTTTCGGTCTGTTGGAGCCTGAATTCAATAACAAAGATTGTGTTATGTTTTTTTTTCTTGGTTTCTGGTAGGATGATGGAAGGAATACTAGAATATTGTTTTATTTTCTGCAGTTGTGAATGAGCTGGTACCTCTGAATGTTGTCAATTAAAATATCTTACTGACAATCAGAATTTCTCCATACTAATTTAGATTTATGAGTACAAATCAGAAACAGCTACATAAAAAGCAACTTGAGAAGGATCTTTCAAGGTCATTGTAGCTATTGCTAAGCTGAAATTGAAGTTAATTTATTTAGGAAATTATTCTTTGAAGTATATTTTACTTTTAATTCCTGTACCATTGTGCCTGTCAAAAGCACTTAGGGAAGAAATTGATCTACTGAGGATTCTTTAGGAGGAGGGGAGAAAGCTGAAAATAAATTCCTCCTATTATGTTTTTATATTCAGTTATGGGTTTAAAATAAGAAGCCTAGGCTTATTGTAACCTTGTTGCCAGTAGCCACATTACAAACATATTGGTGATATTGCAGGTTTGGTTCCAAACCACCACAATAAAGTGAGACACACAAATTTTTTTTGGTTTCCCAGTGCATATAAAAGTTATATTTACACTATACTGTAGTGTATTGTGTGCAGCAGCATTATGTCTAAAAAATGTACATACCTTAATTAAAAAATACTTTATTGCTAAAAAATGCTAACCATCATCTGATAACACAGGGTCACCACAGACCTTCAATTTGTAAAAAAATTAGTATCTGCAAAGTGCAGTAAAGCGAAGTACAATAAAATGAGGTATGCCTGTATTTGAGAATAAGCCAGTGTAACCTACAGTTGGAAATCTGGGGAGGAGGATATTAGATACCTATATCATACCATATACTGTATACCATAACACATTCTAGATGGAGTAAATATGTGGAAAAAATAAAACCATTAGACTAAATTATAGGAGAACATTTATATGTATTAGGGTGAGAAGGGAGCTTCTGTGCATAGCACTCAAGACAAAAGTATAGGGCTAATGACAAACTATGAAAAAATAAAAAAACAAAACCACTACATATGATGAAGAGTTAATGCTCTTCATACATAACAAATTCCTTAAGTCCCTAAGAAACAAAATAGTGCAATAGAAGAAACAGGCAGCTACCATGAGCAAGCAGATTTTAAAATAAGTCAAAAACATAAAAATTTCAGTGTTATAGCCAAAGAAATGCAAATTATAACCAAACGTCATTGTAAATACATCAGATTGGTAAAGCTTTTAGATAACAGTCAGTGTTGGTCAAGATTCTGGGAAATGAACTCTTCATATAATTGTTGTAGCATTAAGATTTGAAACAATTTTTTTGGAGAGTAATTTGATGAAATATGTAAATCTCTTAAAATTCAGTATATTCTGTGACCAAGAAGTCTCTTTGTACTAATTTATTCCAAGTAAATAACTGAATATATGTGTAAAGATACACATTTAAGAATGCTCTTTGCAGCTTTCTTTGTACGTGAAAAATGAGGGTAACGTCCAGAGTGAGGTTGATTTAAATAATGTATTGCTATTTTCTACAATGTAATATTGTATGTCCAGGTAGTAAAAATTACATTGTAAAGGATATTTAAATTCATTCATCAGTCAATCAGTGCTTATTAAGCTTACTAACCATTGCCAGATACTGATGTAAACAAGCCAAGTCTCTGCCTTAATATATGAAAAAGTAAAAAATGCAGCATACGTAAGTGAAGGAAAGGAAGTTACACATCTACATTCACATGTATATATGTACACAGAGAAATATTGGAATAATATGCATTAAAATATTAATAGTCATTCTGGATGGAAGGACTGCATGCTGCAATTATTTTCTTTTGCTTCTCTGTATTTTCAAAATTTTTAATAAGAAAAACTGTGAATAAAGTGGGATACCTGGGTAGGGAGAAAGGTAAATGCCTGATTCTTTGTCAAAGGAAAACAAGAACTAACACTAACAACAACTTTGTGCCAGCTGTCTTCTCACTTACTTCTTGTTACAGTCCTTGGAGGTAGTGATATTATCCCATTTTGCCTCTGAGAAAATTGAGGCTCTGAGAAGTTTTTACATGTCCAAAATCACACAGCTGGTAAGTGATGGAGCAAGACTCATCCTAGGTCTCTCTGCCATCAAATCCCATCAGTTTGCCATCAATCATGCCTGGAATGAGCATATTTCTTGCTTTTTAAAAAAGTCTGATATACCTCTTGGCAGTTCCTTACATCTATTTAAGTTGACAAAATTACGCGAAAAACATTTTGTAGTCTACTAAGAAAATTATAGATTTTCAGTTTAGGATAACCTTTGATATTTTAAATTTTAGTACAGGTGTTTGGTCAACTAGCAACACTATATTGGCAATATTTAGCACTTAGATGGAAGAGTAGAATTAGATGAATCTTAGAGATTTAGTGACTCCAAGACCTTGATTTTCCATTATAACCCTCATTTGTGATAATGCTATCTTTTACTAAGTGATTTTATAAATACTTAACTAAAATCATTTTTTATTTCTTCCTAAGAATTTTCATGTCAGCTCACATTAAAAAAAATATCTGTAAGACCATGTGTACTCACTTGTAGTTAAGGAAATATTATCAGCATATCATATAATCATATCCCTTGATTTCTCATAAGCAAAATAAGATGCAGAACATTTTTTAACTTTTTATTTTGCTTATTTTCTATAAACTCTCCTACTTAAAAATAAATAAAGCATATAAATAAATAAAACCAAGATGACTGTTTTGCTTAGTTCGAGTTCTGAGAGATGTAGATAACTTGATTTGTGAAATTAGGCAGTAGGACTAATTAGGAGTATAGGCTATCCTGATTTTCATAAATTATGATTTCATTATATAATGATGTGACTTCTTATATTCTTAAGTGAAACATTTTCTGTATTGATGAAATAAAAATGTTTATAATTTTTAAAACTTTGTTTTGAACATGCAGCTCACTGTTAATGAAGCGGCTGCTCAGCTTTGTGTGAAGGATAATGCTCTACTGACAAGAAGAGATGAACTTTTTGCCCTGGCTAGGCAGATTTCTCGAGAAGTCACCTATAAATATACTTACAGAACCACCAAGTAAGTGTTTAACTAATTGGCAGTATTTTTGCATTGTTTGTTAGAAGTAGAGCTTGAAACACCATCCGTTGATAGAATATAAGCATATCTGAAAAAGTTGAAGTGTGATTGTAGTCCTATAAGATTAAACAGTGAAGTGACTTTTCAAAACATTATTGCTGAAGTGGTTTTCATTGATTGGTTTAATCCTCTTTTATTGTCTTTTGAAAGATAGTTCCCTAGGACTATAGCATTGGTTTGGTGTGGTTCTCGACATTTCTTCTCTCACACAGATGCTTTCTTTGGTTTTGAGTGTGATGATGGGATTTAGTTAGTCATCATTTATAGACTTATTTATATACCCTACCAACTACATGAACTTGTTGAACTCTCTGCGGAAGCAACGTGTTTCCTTTTGCAAGGTGTCTGCGATCTAATGAGATTAGCTGAATAGATAAAAAGACTCCATTGCCCAGTATTTAAAGGAAAATTGGAAAATACTAGGTTACTAGCAAGGGCAATATGGAACATGTGTTTGAAATTAAAAAAATCCCATGTTGAAAAGCAGTGGTGATTTTAAAATTTAATGTAAACATACCTTATTATTCTTCATCTTATCCTCACTTGAAGCCTAAGCATTGTCTATAGATAGCAGACCATTTTGATTTTGTTCACTTGTTCCACATGGACCCTGATTGCCAGTGTACCATCGGTTGTGCTTGCCACTGCTTCTCGGAGGAGATGCATTAGTGTGACTGAGTGTGGGTTAAAAAAAAAACACACACCACATCCTGAGCACCCTTTCCAGCTCTAATAAATCACATTTTCTGGGGATGGAGCCTTAGAGTCCGAACTTTCACAAGCATCTCCTATGATTCTTGTGTATATTCAAGTTTGAAAACCACCGATACAGGCACTTGCTGTCATCACCATTATTTTCCCCAGCTCACAGCAGCTTTGTTGTCTATTCTATCTCAAGAGCCCATATACTTACAAACTGGGAACAAGTAAAATTATGCAAAATAAACGAACAGGATAAGAATATACAGCAATATTATAGGATTATGTACAAGATTCTTTTTGAGTTGAGTGATCAAGAGCTGATTTTTGTGACTTTGTTTTCTTCACTGTATTATACAATATTTTCTTTCTGACTGCTTTACTTAAATAATTTTCTTTAATCAAAGTAGTACGTGTACATGATTTATGAAGTCACATAGTATACAAGGCTTATCACAAAACTCAGCAGTTCCCCCGCTCCATCCCCCTTCTTTCTGAATACTACGACGCAGAGGCGACTGCTTTCAACAACTTTTAGTTATTTTTTGTAGTATTTATTTACATTTATATATTTTTAAAGTTAAATCATTTTAAAATACACAAGACTTTTACATTATTTATTTATAAGCCAAAACTATGTATAAAGCTAATGCAAAAAAGTTGCACTCTCATTTCTGTCTCTTTTTACTCTGTTCCTCTTCTCATTGTAGGTAGTTTTTATTAATTTCTTTTTCATCCTTCTAGTGTTTGTTTATGCACATGTAAATAAATATAAATATGTTTTCTCACTTACACCTTTTTTTGAAAAAACAATAAGTTGCATGTGTCTACATTATTCTGTATTTTGCTTTTAGTTTAACGTGTCTTGGAGATCTTGCTATATTAGTACATATACATCTTCCTCATTATTTTATACAGCTGCATGATACTGCCTTGTGTGGATATACCATGATTCATTTAACTAGTCCCACGTTGATGGATACTTGAGTTGTTTCTAGTCTTTTGCCATTATAAGTAATACCACAGTAAATAACATCATACGTATCATATTTTGTTGATTCTGAGGTGTATTTTTCCACATTTTAACAATCTTTCAAGTTGAGGTATAAAATTTATGACTTGCCATCGTTTAATTGGCAATTATATTTCATGTATATGTAGGTGCTTCTGTGGGAGAGATTCCCAGCAGAGGGATCCCTAGGTCCAGGGAAAATGCATTTATAGTTCTGATAGACAAAATGCATTTTAATCTCATGTAGCCTTAAGCATTCGTCTTAAATGGCCATTTTTTTTCACTTTATCCTAAATTATACTGATCCATGAAGGGTGTCATGGGATACAGTCCTCCTTGATTTTTTTCCTTTTTCATTATGTGGTACTCATTAATACTTATTGAGTATTTTCTGTGTGAGGCATTCTTAGATAGTGTGCAATAAATTTAAAATGTGTAATATAACTGTGTCTGCCTATTTCCCCAGTGTTAATTTAGAAATGATAAAAAGTCTCTTTTTCACTATTTTAATGTTCATTATGAAGTCTTATTTCTGGTGGCAGGGCTCCAGGGTTATATGTTTTGGTGGAAGCTTATAGATTGAGGTGCCTTTAGAAAAAATTTGTTACCTTCTCAAGTTTTTCCCTCTCCCCCATTCCCCTCAGATCAAAATGTGGAGAAAGAGATGAATTATCCCCGAAGAGAATTAAAGTGGAGGTATGATTATGTATTATATTTTCTTTTGCTAATAATGTTTGCTTACTAGTTCAAACTAAAAAAAAAGAATGGTCCCATCAACTAGTGAAAAAATGTGAATTGTAGAATCTTAAAAATTATATAGAATTTGGTTGCTTTGAAGTATCTATAGTAATTTGAACTAAGATACTCAGAAAGTTCTTAGAAGGAAACAACAATGATGAGCTTGATGTCCAGTCAGTTTATCAAAGGTTGATTTGTAAATAGATGTTTCTTACAGATTTAAAACTCTTTACTGGTTAAACTATTCCTTTTATAATTTTATTTACATCATTAGTCATCTTATCAAATAGACTGAGAGGAGCTAAGGTTTAATTTCTTTATATTAAATATCTGAGAGAAGTGACAGTTTAGTGGCTGCAAGTTATGGGGACTTTACTGTAATTAAAAGCCTCTTTTAGGGGATCATGGTTGAGGCAGTCCTTCTGATTTTAGACCTGCGAGTCGTAAGGTGAGTTGAGCAAGAAAAATGTGTTTTTCTTAGGGCTCTCAGAACTGGTTTCAGAATGACTGCTCCTTAATTTGGATTGAATACTTTTTTAAAGTCCAGTCTGCAGCAGAGCAGAAGTTTGAAGTCAGGAAACTCCTTCCTTTTTTTCTTGGGCGGGGGATGGGGGTCGGTACTCTTAGCCATTCATTATTTAATTTCAAGTTAAAGAAAACAAGCTATGTTTAACTACCCTAAATTTCCATCATCAAATTATTCTTACTAGTAACTTGTTAGTAGCATCTGTTTGTATGTAATAATCTTTCATTTATACCAAAGCCAGAGTTAATCTTTTAAAAACATAAATCCCTTTTCTACTGTGCCTAGAATAAAATCTACGCTTTTTCCTGAGGCATCTAAGACCCTGCATGATCTGACTCTGGCTTGCATCTCTAACCTCACCTGCTACCACACTTCCCCATTCTTACTGTGTCCCAGCTCCACTGACCGACTTTCTGTTCCTGGAACACGTCAAACTCATTTGTGCCTCAGCCCTCTCTGTTTGTTCCCCCTCTGTAGATCTTTCTGTAGATCTTCACATGGCTTCAGTTTATAGCAGAGAGTTTCCTCTGACTTCCCTGCTTCCCTTTCTAGAGAGGCACTGTTACCCCAACATCACATTAAGGCTCTTTGTCCTGGCTTGTTTTGTTTTCATAGCACTTACCAGTGTCTGAAACTATTATATATTTATTTTTAATTTATTATTGGTCTGCCCCATTAGATCACAATAGAGCTCTTATCTGTCTATCCACTACTTTTACTTAGTTTATAATAGTGCCTTGCACTTAATAGAACTTAATAAAATCTGTTAGGTGAAATGATGAATGGCCATGGGTAAACATCTTTGACTTCTGAAAGCTTTAGCCCCAAGCAGTAGTTCTCAAAGAAGAGAAAAATGTTGTCCAAAACGAGCACCTTTTTAAAAATTGTGCTTATATTTGTAATCTATCTCACTGTTAGCTCTGGAATAATGTTTAAGATGGGTTAGCCTCAGATACCACTCAAAAAATTTATTGTAATGATCTAAGGCCATTGAAAGAGCTAACTAGTGAAATAGTTTTCTCCTGTTGCATCTCAAGATAATGAGTAAGAGAGTATCCCTGTGGATTTAGCTGTTAGTGACTCTACCACTGAAAGGGAAATTGGATAAACAAAGAAACTGCTAAAAGGCATGTGCCATTGGAGAATTTAGAGGAAAGAAGGTACAAAACCTACCCAATGGCCAGTAAAGGTAGGCAGCTACTAGGTTAGAAATTACGTCCGCCTCTCTTTCTCACCATTGGCTCTCCATGTCATCATGACTCAAGCTGTTCTCACATTTAAGCCCTGTTTTGTCTAGCTTCAGAGGTCACTAGTGAACATTGAAGTTTGAAATCATGAATCTCATGGACTCTTGGAGCTATAGTGTTTTCTTGTTAGGCTGTGTTGATAAGTCTTTCTGACCCTCTCAATGGCCCTGATCTGAAATGTAAACAAATTGTTTCTTGTATCCAGTTACAGTGTTGTGAGTTTCTTTTTAGGAGCTCACAGTGTTAGGTTATAGCATTAGATGTGACCCTTCTAGTCCTTTATATTCCACTAGAGATAATTGAATTATAGTTCTATATGATTAGTTTGTTACTTTACTAGACATCACAAAGACATTTGAACAGTTGCAGATTTAGAATTAAGATAATCAGTGTTTCCTTTTTCTGTGAATAACAATTCTAACCCTTCCTAAATAGACAAGTGACTAATCAACCCCAGGTGTCTGTAAATGTTCTTATACTAAACTCTTGATTTTGTTTCCCAGAAATGAATAGCGACTTTAGCTTTGAATTTAGGACAGTAGTTTACTTTTGTTGGTTTGTTTTAATTTTGTCTTATTTTTGCTTAGTTTTTTAAAAAGTTTGTGTTTTGCAGAGCATCAATATCTGCAAAATGTGTGTGTTATACATGTGTGTATACCTACACATGTATATAGTGTAATGTGTAATCCTTTGCAAAATACACAATATTAGCATAAATGCTGTCTAAATTCTCTTGTGGTATACTCTAAGTCAAATTCAAGATACTGGAGCTGTTCATTTGGTTGTGGAAGCTGATACTGAGGGAGGTAGTATTGGTCGTATAGGGTTACTACTCCCCTAAGAAGATTTTTCACCAAGCGTTAGTGCTTTATTTATGTCTACCTTCTCTATGTCTACTGGGGAGAAGGAGAATTTCTGGCATGAGGAGAGATTAGAGGAGGCTTTATTGAAGAGATACCATCTGAGCTGGGTTTTAAAAGAAGGGTAGGATTTCAGAAGGTAGGGATGTGGGGTCGAGGGTGGAGGGCAGTTGCAAAGAAAGACCAGCATGGGCAGAGACACAGAGGTAAGAAAATACTCTGTGTGTTTAGAGAACAATGAGACCAGTTTGTCCAGAATATGTGGCTGACACAAAGGACAGTCATAAGTAAAACTACAAAGATTTTAGAGTTCTTTGAACATACTGTTTGTCTTATTTGATTATTTGTTTTGTGATTCTTAGCTTATTAACTCTCTATTAAGAAAAAGTAATATAAAAATAAACTTAAGCTTAGCCCACTGTAAAGCAGTATAAGATTCCTAATTACTAGGCTCAAATTAATGAGTACTTTTTTCTCTTCCTTTTCATCTTTATTTTTCCAAAATCCTTGACAGCAACCAATGAGCATACATGCCAAGTTGCTAAGTTTTTTCAGTCTTAAAAAGATCATTTTTAAGATCAGAGAACAAAAAGAAATGTCATGTCCAGTAGATGAAATAGAAATAACTCAAAATAGACGTGTAAAGGAAAGAGAAACGTTTTCTTGTATGCCGTTTTTAGTGCATGAGTATACACTAAAAAAAATTAGTGCTTTGTTCAAGCTCAGTAGTTGTTTACTTATTGCTAAATGATGTATTTTTCTGATGTTTGTGAAGGGTTGGGTGAAATGAAATTTTAAAATCCTTGTCTTATTTTTCTCCTCTTATTATATAGTAGGTTGTTCCTGCCCTAAGGACAGTTAACTATTTATTTGATTGTCATTGTTGTTGTCGTTGTTTAGTATCAGTGTATATGTTGTGAAGTACTCAGGATAATCTCTTGTCCTTGAATAGTGCTCCTTCCTACAGGGCATGTAAGACATTAAAAAACAGAGATTTTGAACTTTATAGTTCCTAGAATATATGAGATAGTCACAGAGAAAAAAGCCTGCTAACTTCGGGAGGCCTTATTAGGGTAGCCTGTCATTTGGAATGCAGCCGCTAAGAAAAGCCTCTTTAGCCCTATATGTCAGTACGTGAGGTTTGGGAATATCCTACTGAGGCTAGATGAATAGCTTGTCCACCTGGAATACAACCTTCTGTGTGAATCTGCTTTCAGCTAAACTGCAAATGGATTACGCTTACTCTTTTCTTTTTGATCAGAGGCCTCAAATCCAGCTCTGGGTCAGTTGTAGAAATAACTGGTTTTTTTTTTTTTGAAATAACTGTTTTTATTGAATCTGTTGTATGCCTGTCCCTGCTAGGCATTTGAAATTATCACAGACCTGTCTACTCTATATGGAGGCTTTATGATTTCCATTTACAGCCAAGGAAAGACTCAGAAAGGGCTTGGTAACCTGCCCAACTTTCCACATAGCAGTGGCAGAGCCAGGGCTTCAAATCTAGGTCTGACTTCTAAACTTCAAAGCAATACCACTCTCCTGGGTGCTAATGAGCATTCACAAAGCATCTTAGGTGTGAAAAACGCTATTTGGATTATACCTCTCCTCCTGCTAGTATGGTAAGCAGGGCAAAGTGTGCACAGGATTGGTAGTCTTTGAAGAAGGGGGAAAGAATCACAGTTATTTTCTAATGCAAGGAAATTTAACAATTATACATTTTGAGTAGAAAATTTAACAATATAAGATATCACCATTTGACATAACTTATTTTTTACAATGAAGAAAAACAGTGTGTTGGGAAGATAAACAGTAAATCAAGAAAAATTAGTTTGACTTATTTATACTCTACCTGTGACAGAACATATTTAAGATGGCTTGACTACTAGTTAAAGGAGATGAAAAATCAAGAGCCAAAGTCCCTGGCTCTCGTCTCCCTCTCAGTTTTTTTAAAATTAGTTATAAGTGGATTCAGTTGATATCTTTTCTTTTTCATCAAGAACATCTCCTATGAATAAACCCTGTCATTGCCTCCAGTATAATAAGTATTAGAAGAGAGGAAGGATGTGTAAAACAACCAGTCTCAGCCCTGGCGATGGTAGCTGACTAAATGGACGGTTACTGTTCATTTCTCGTCTGTCTGTTTTCTTCGTTCACTGAAATTGCTGGAGACTAGGCAAAGAGATGAGAGGTGACAGCATTCTTCATCATGTGTGGGCTGGGAGTGCAAAGCAATCAGAGATAACTGGATGAAAGAAATGAAGTTTGTTAATAGAGCCCAGAAAGTCAGAGAATCGGGGCTTGAAAAAGAAAGACTTAGAGGAAACATCTGCTAGCAGTTCCAGTGGGTTGGGGGTGGCAGAGTGAGGAAGGGGGAGGGAAGAGGGTCAGAATACCCACCTACGCTGTTACTAAGCTTGTTGAAAAGAAAGCTGGTCTAATCTGATGTAGACTCTTCCCCTCTGGATCAGAAAAACAGAAGCATTACAATCTGCTATTCATATAGAAAGTGTGAGTAGAGAAAGGGAAAATGCACGTGTGAGGCCGAGAACATCTGTTGGAACAAGTTGTTTTAAAGATAGCTAAGCAGTGGTTTTAAAGCAACTTGCTAGTATTTGGTGGAAAGGATGAGGAGGAATGGGGGTGGAGACCAATGCGATGAGAGTAATTAGGTCATGAACAGCATCCCACCCTATATCTTTTATTTTCTCAGTGCTTAGCCTCAGAGTCTCGTAAGGGAACACTGTGATTAATGGCAGCAGCCAAGAATATGACAAGAAGATAAATTGCTCATAGCATGGTACAGCTGGTTCCTGGGAAAAAGGCTTCAGAGACATATAAAAAGAGTCCTGTAGCAAACATAATGTGAAAGAGACCATTTTCTTGGGAATGTTCTCACTTTTATTTCTAAGTCCTATATTTTGGGGTACAAACCTACTTTATATGTCATGAAGTGACAGCTACTCAGTCCAGTAGTCTTCCCATGCACTATGAACTGTCAAAGATTGAGAGAAAATCGGTATGAGTAATGTACCCAGTTGCAGAGAGACCACTGATCTGTGTTATTTATTGTTATTTATTTCTTATTGCATGCTTGTATTTCTCTTTATTAATGATGGAGCAGTGTCCATTTTCTAAAAACTTTCGCATGTAGAACTTGAAGTTCCCCCTTCCAGCTTTTCAATATTCTCATGGTTAATAATCCTAATAATGGTACGACCATATATTTGTATAGCAGTGTATACTTTTTCAAACTTTATTATTTGCATTACTTTATTTAATCCCCACAAATCTCCATTGGGCAGTTAAGCTGTGTTTTTTTTTTTTTTTTTTTTTTTTTTTTTTTTTTTTTTTTTGCGGTACGCGGGCCTCTCACTGCCGTGGCCCCTCCCGTTGCGGAGCACAGGCTCCGGACGCGCAGGCTCAGCGGCCACGGCCCACGGGCCCAGCCGCTCCGCGGCACGTGGGATCCTCCCAGACCGGGGCACGAACCCGTGTCCCCTGCATCGGCAGGCGGACTCCCAACCACTGCGCCACCAGGGAAGCCCTAAGCTGTGTTTTAATCTCCATTTAAAAACTGGGAACACCGGAAATAATGAGGTTAATTTTCTTGCCTGATATTACACTTCTGGTTCCTAACATGAGAAGATTAGATCACTCCTTTCTCCTTCTGCAAGCTCCATCAAAGATAATATTGAGATATTCGAGCTCCTGGGGGTTCTGGCCTGGGCTCACTCCACTCAGGGCCTCATGGGCTGGAACTCTCCAATCTGGTTCTCCAGCCCTGACCTTACCCCAGGTTCCAGAGTCAGTGCATCTGCCTACCAGAGGTCTCACCAGCAGCAGATCGGACTCAATATGTCCCCAGCGAAATTCATCAACTTTCTGCTCTCTCCTCAAACCTCCTGGTCTTGAGTTTCTGAGTCTAGTGAATGTTATCACCAAACTCACAGTTGCCTAAGCCATATCTCAGGAATTCTTGTATTTCTCTGTTGCATCTGCCATTGTGTGGGACTAGGCCACTAGTCTCTGTCTTCACTACAGCCCTCTAACCACCATCCTGGACCCCCCTCCCCCAGTACACTGTCCCCATCTCATTCTGATTGCGTTTTCTAATGCAGATCTGATCAGTCTTTTCCCTAGACCTTCAAGGACTTCTGTTTGCATTTAGGATAAAATCTAAAATTCTTAACATGACTTACAAGGCCTCATAGAATTTGGCCCTGGGTTTCCAGCTTCTCAGACCACTCCCTCTTAGTGTATTCCCTGTGTTACCTATATTACCGTATTAAGTATTTTCCAGTTTCTCAAGGGTATCTTGTTCTTTTTGCCTCTAGGCCTTTATATAAAGCTGCTCTCTTTCCCTAGAGATCTCTTTTCTTTCAAGTCTCAACCAAGACATCATGCCCTCTGGGAAGCCTTCCCTGACACAGTGACTCCCCTGTGCTCTGGATCACTTTGTCCATTTCCCTTTCTACACTGTATTTGTCGGGAGGGCAGGAGTCATTGTATCCCCATCACTGAGTTCAGAGGATAGAACCTGTTAGGCAAACAAGATTGAGTGAATAAACAAGTGTTTCTAGATTTCCATTGTTTTTTCACTAAAATAGTTCCCCACCAATATAATCAATATTCTCTTGGTGGTTTTAGTGTTAAATGCCTAGCTCATTCTCTAAGATATCTATACTATGTAAATATTTCTAAAATTTATCTTATTCCCCCTGTATCACAGAGATATAGTAATATCACTTACAGCATGCTATTGTTTTACTCTGATTAAATCTGGTGGCTTTTTGGGTTAACCTAATAAGTATCAGTAACAAACATTTATTGGGTTAATTTCTGCATGCCACGCATTCTGCTGAGTGTTTTTCAAGAACTTTTTGCTTCTTTAAAATTGTTCTGAAGTTAGCTGGGTACTGTGGTAACCCCCATTTTTAAAAATTTTCTTAAAGAATTTTTTAAATTTATTTAAAAAATTATTTTTATATAGTTTTTAAAGGTTGCTTTCCATTTAGAGTTATTATAAAATATTGGCTATATCCCCATGTTTTACAATATATCCTTGAGTCTGTCTTATACCCGAGAGTTTGTACCTTTACTCCCCACCCCTATATTATGCCCCCACCAACTGGTAACCACTAGTTTGTTCTCTATATCTATGAATCTGCTTCTTTTTTGTTATATTCACTAGTTTGTTATATTTTCTTAGATTCCACATATAAGTGATACACAGTATTTGTCTTTCTCTGTCTGACTTACTTAGCATAATGCTCTCCACATCCATCCATGTTGCTGCAAATGGCAAAATTTCATTCTTTTTTATGGCTGAGTAATATTCCATTGTATATATATATACCACATCTTCTTTATCCATTCATCTGTTGGTAGACACTTAGGTTGCTTCTGTATCTTGGCAATTGTAAATAATGCTGCTGTGAACATTGGGGTGCATGTATCTTTTCAAAATAGTGTTTTTGTTTCTTTCGAATATATAAGCAGGAGTGGAAGTGCTGGGTCATATGGTAGTTCTATACTACAAAGCTGCAGTAATCAAAACAGTATGGTATTGGCACAAAAATAGACACACAGATCAATGGAATAGGATAGAGAGCCCAGAAATAAACCCACATAGTTATGGCCAGTTAATCTACGAGAAAGGAGGCAAGACTGTACAGTGGAGAAAGACAGTCTCTTCAGTAAGTGGTGCTGTGAAAACTGGACAACTACATGTAAAAGAATGAAATCAGAACATTCCCTAACACCATATACAACAATAAGCTCAAAATGGATTAAAGATCTAAATGTATGACCAGATACTATAAAATTCCTAGAAGAATACACAGGCAGAACACTCCTTGACATAAATCACAGCAATATTTTTTTGGATCTGTCTTCTAAAGTAAAGGAAATAAAAGAAATGCCCCTATCTACTGTTGTGAGTCTCATAAAGGTGGCAACTCAAGGATTTTGTGATTTTAGCATAGGCTTTGAAGCTAATCTCTGTAGCTATAAAATGAGGGAAACCCAGGGTTGTTTGTGTGAGGATTAAATGAGACAATATAAGTAAATTACAGAACATAGTCAGGAACTGGTTCATTGTAGGCACCTGAAAAATGATAGCTGCTCTTATTGATGTTGTTTTCTAAATCTCCTACTAGCTTGCCTCACTGAACTTTAGAACTTAAATTAAAGGAGAGTTTGTTAAAGATAAAGCTGGATTTTTAGGCCTAAGTAAATTCTTAGGAGAAAAATGGAATGACTAAGAAAAGTGCACTTTTCATTTAGATTTCAAGTACATACACTTGTATAAAATTCATTCTAGCTCAGTTAATGATTATATTCTATACATTCCTCTAAGCCCAGGGTCCTTGGTCTTGTAGGGGCCTAGAAAGGTGGCTATTTTTAATAATTTAAAAAGGCTGATTGTATAACCCACCATGGAGCTACATAAGACTATTTCAAGATGTTAAATTTATTTGCTCTTGATTCTAATTATTTCATGTCTTTGAATTTTTAAAAATGGGAAATTAATTATTACCTAGGAAATGAATTTTGGTAGATGAAGTATTTGAAAACATGAGATTTGCAGTGGAGAAATAATTTTTTGAAAAAACCCCAATGGGGAAAATCTTTGAACCAGTGTTTCATATTTCAAATAAGGTACATATTTTGTTATTATTACAACTTTTTCTGCTCTGTTATTATATAACAACTTCAGTTTTTCATTATTCACCCTTTGCTACAAATATACAGCTTTATCAAACAAGGAGAGAAACGTTTTGGAGGTTAATGACAATGTCTTTGAGGGTTCCTTGAGTAGTTTTCAGTAAAGTTAGTAAAACCATGCTATCGTGATGTTTGTAGTTATAAATTTCATGTGGAGCACTAAACAGGCCAAAAAAAAACTTGATAAAATTAGTAAACGGATTTGCATATATGTGTGTGTGTGTGTGTGTATGGTATAAAATGGAAATAACTTAAGTTGAAGTGTTGTACAGGAGTACAGTGCCCCAAGTACACTCTACTTAATATAAGAATATACTTATACGGGCTTCCCTGGTGGCGCAGTGGTTGAGAGTCCGCCTGCCGATGCAGGGGATATGGGTTCGTGCCCCGGTCCGGGAGGATCCCACATGCCGCGGAGCGGCTGGGCCCGTGAGCCATGGCCGCTGAGCCTGCGCATCTGGAGCCTGTGCTCCGCAAGGGAGAGGCCACAATAGTGAGAGGCCCGCATACCGCAAAAAAAAAAAAGAAAAAAAAAAAGAATATGCTTATGTTTAATATAAGGATATACTAGTTAATATAAGAATACATATAAATAAGAATATATAAGAATACACACTGATACTCAGCAGTTATTGTATGCTAAAGGCAATATCTCATTTACTTTATCTCACAACAACCCTAATATATAGGTTCTCTTATCCTTATTATTCATATGAAGGAACTAAAGTTCAGAAAGGTTAAGTTACTCATCCAGTGTCATGTAGCTAGTAAGTGGTGGTGGAATCGGAACACAAGTGCAGGTCTTTCTAATTCCAAAGCCCTATCGCATGTCCTTTGAACTGGTAAAGGAGAAATCACAAGTCAGCATGGAAGAATTCTGCAGAAATTCAGATTGGGAATTTACCTTGGACTTTTACTACATTACATATAACAAAATAAATTCCAGATGGGATAGAGAGTTAAATTTAAAAAACAAAAGAAGCAATAAAATAAAGCTTTAGAAAACTAGAGGGTAGATTTGAGTACTTCTCAAATCTCTAAAGGAGAATGTCTTTTTGAATTGTATAGTAATAGAAGAAATCACAAAGTAAAATATAAGTATATACAACTATAGTATACAAAATTAAAAATTTTTTTGATTATCAAAACAAAAGTATAAATTGGCAACAATTAAGAAAACAACACCCAGTACTGGCAAGGAAAACTGTCATATATTGCTTATGATACAATAAAGCAATAAAGGCCCTTGAGTAACATGTGGAAAGGACATAAAAATGTTCATCCCTTTGCACTAATTCTACTTCTGGGAACCTATTATATTAGATCATCTAAACTATGGAAAATGCTGTCTCCATGAAAATATTTTTGCAGTGTTTTTCATAAAACCAAAAATAAGGCAAATAATCTAAAAGTCCAATATGAAGATAGTGATTAAACTGTCAAACCACCAGATGAAATGTTATATAATCATTATTATCAATGATCATAAAATCTATGTTCCAGTGTAAAACACTGTGGATGTGTAAACTTTTTAATCTTTTTCATTTATGTTTTTATTGAGGTTACAACTGTAGAAATAAGGTAATTATACCTTGAGAGACTGAAATCAAGTATTGTACATTAAAATCTTAATCACGATTATTCAGGTAATAGGATTAAGGTGGATTTCTCTACTTTATTTTCTGAGTTTTTGATAATATGGTTATTTTAAAGTAAAAAGGACATATTCTTTGACCCACAGGATGGGTTTCCAGATTTCCAGGACTCTGTGCAGACACTCTTCCAGCAGGCTAAAGCTAAGAGTGAGGAACTCGCTGCTCTTAGTTCACAGGTAACGTCAGCCACCAGTTACTATTTCATAACAGCATCTGTAGGTTAAAAAATAAATGGCTGCTTCGACTAGCTTCAGTTTTAAATTCAGTTTCATCCAAAGACTGAATTTATTTCTGGTTGTTTTTACAATGTCATCTGATCCACAGCTGTATCAGTGAGATAGCAGTATCAACTAGGTTTAGTTTGCTTTGTGAGCAGAACCCGACATCTGCTACTTATTTATTCTTTGAAGTTTTGTAGGAATTAATACAGATTCTCTACTTAAGAAAGAAGCAACTTGATACCAGGAAAACAGCCATGTTGATTATGTGTGTAATACAACTCTGAGATAAAATAGTTCTAGTTCTCAATAATATATTAATAGTCAACATTGTAACTATTGTTGAATCATTTCAATTCATGTATAATGAAAAATTAATTAATATGTAGCTTCAGGTGCTTTTGCTGCTAAGTTATTTAATCGTGTACAGAGAAATTAACATTTTAAAAAGTCATTTTTGCCTTTTAGAAAGTACTGTAAGTTTTATTCCTGTTGATCTTCTCACTAGTGACTGCTTTTGGTCAGATTTAGTAGTGCCAAGTTTTGTGTTTTCACGTTAAGAGGATGAAAAATACATTCCCCCCTCAGAAATCTTACTGAAATTTTATTAATTAATTAGTTACAAATTTAAATGGATTGAAATTATGGTTCCTTTTGATCTCATTTATTTATTTATTTATTTTTTTATTTTAACATCTTTATTGGAGTATAATTGCTTTACAATGGTGTGTTAGTTTCTGCTTTATAACAAAGTGAATCAGCTATACATATACATAAATCCCCATATCTCCTCCCTCTTGCTCTTCCCTCCCACCCTCCCTATCCCACCCTTCTAGGTGGTCACAAAGCACTGAGCTGATCTCCCTGTGCTATGCGGCTGCTTCCCACTAGCTATCTGTTTTACATTTGGTAGTGTATATATGTCCATGCCACTCTCTCACTTTGTCCCAGCTTACCCTTCCCCCTCCCCGTATCCTCAAGTCCATTCTCTACACCTGCGTCTTTATTCCTGTCCTGCCCCTAGGTTCTTCAGAACCTTTTTTTTTTTTTTAGATTCCATATATATGTGTTAGCATACGGTATTTGTTTTTCTCTTTCTGACTTACTTCACTCTGTATGACAGACTCTAGGTCCATCCACCTCACTACAAATAACTCAATTTCGTTTCTTTCTATGGCTGAGTAATATTCCATTGTATATATGTGTCACATCTTCTTTATCCATTCGTTTATTTGATTCAGAATAATAGTATAAGCTTTCATCCTATTCTGTGAGTTAATATATTTCACCTATTGATTTTTACTACTGTGAATCAGGATTGTTTGTAACATATATATAATTTTATATAGTAGATGCCTTGTATTGCTCTTCTTTATAGCATGGCAGTGATTCCTGTCTGTGTATTTTGACTATTACCTCCTTGGCAGAATATCACTGCTTTGACTATCATAGGTATTATCACACATAGGTAATTAAGAGCAGTGTATAGAGAAGGGACTTAGAGAACACATGTAGAGATAAATTTATATGTCAGCCAACTAATTGTGTACTTTAAAACGTCTTTTTATGATGGGTTGGAAAATACTGCAGTTTCATTCCATGATGAAGGTGAAGATTCTCATTGGCACTGATGTTTTTCTGCATAATTTGCATTGCTTAATTTTAGAGGGAGGTGTGTTTGTCTTGTTCTTCTGTACAGCCGTTTTACACCTTTTCTCCCTCAAATACACTGTCATCATATCAGAGTTTGTGTAGTGCCAGATCCTAAAATAAAAATGCCAAGACTTCGCCCTGTGTTTTAGAAGCAGTTTATAACAGATGTTGCTGTTGCTCTGAGGTTCCTTTTTTAAAAAATCTTTAAAAGGACTCGGTATCTTAGAAAACAAAGCTAAGGTTATTTTGCTTTTGAGCTAGAATGGAATTCTCTTTACAGGCTTGCGCAGAAAGCTTTTCTCCTTTCGTACAAAATCTAACATTCTGTGTTTTAACATGATGATATAGACATCAGTGCATATTTATGGAACGTGTATACCACATGAAGTATGAACTAATTTTAATGACTACTAAATATATTTGCTGCAGTCTGAAATTGGCATCTTTAAACCATTAAAAAACGTAGAATGTTTTAGTTACTTTATTTTCACTTTACTTACTAGCAGCCTGAAAAGGTGATGGCAAAGCAGATGGAGTTCCTTTGCACCCAAGCTGGCTATGACAGACTGCAGCATGCTGAAAGAAGACTGTGTGCAGGACTTTACAGGCAAAGCTCAGAAGAGCACAGCCCTAATGGCTTGACTTCTGATAATGCTGATGGACAAGGTACATCTTTAGAGTGACCCACACCTTTAGAGCCAGCTACTCTGTGCACTTCCAAGGGAAACAAAAAATTGCTGATTTTTTAAACTTGATATTTTATAGGTTCTCTATCAAAATTTATTTTTAAATTGTCCCTTTTTCTAAAAAGGAAAGAATTCTTCCTGCAAATATAACTTGTAGAGTTTTTTTTTTAACCTTATTATCCCTAAACAATAGCTGGCACATGTGATTGACATGTATTTTGTAGAGGGTGGATGGGAATGGGAGATGTAAACAGTACAGATCATTTTTCCTGAAGAAATGGATTCCATGGGAGATGTTTATCGTTTTTTAAAAGATTAAAACTTTGGATTTTTTTAGACTTCATAAACAGATTTGTCTGAAATTTATAACATTTGGTTCCTAAGAGAATGTGGTGACTGCTTCTAAAGTACTACGACAGAGTACAGAGATTTGAAGAGACAGTATAAGAATGGAGAGACTTGTAGAAATTTTGTCTTTCAGGCTTCACATTGGCCTGTAGTCCCTATGAAAATATTTTGTGTGGTGTATACTTTGGAAATTGTTCTCTTAAACACAGGTGTAGAAAGTTTTGATTCATGAGCATTTTTACTATTTTAAAAATTATTTCATTTTTTTTGTATCCACATGTGAAGAAAATCTCAAGTCATTGTCATTCACTCATTCAACAAATATTTTTTTAGTATCTCCTATGTGCCAGGCACACTTTTAGGCACTGAAAATGCAGCAGTGAATAAGATAAAGTTCCTGCTCCCTTGGAGCTTGCACTTGACTGTAGGGAGATGTATAGCATATAGGTATAGAAATAGATCCTCTAGTTTCAAATAGTGATAGTGTTTGAAGAAAAACAATTTTGTAGGACTTTTTTTTATGTATTATTATACTTTTGTCAGAGAGTGGTTACTGTAGTCAAAAAAATAAGATTTGTTTCTAAGTAAGAATACCATCTTAACCAGCATTCTTCAACTATAGAGTAAAACATTACACATCAGCAGATCAGAGTACTGGCAAAGAACATTCTTCCTTTTTAAAACATTACAGAAACTTTTTAGTAGAAGTCTTGTTTAACTTCTCCAGTCATCCTTGACAGTTAAGACTGGAGTTAAGGGACTTCCCTGGTGGCGCAGTGGTTAAGAATCCGCCTGCCAATGCAGGGGACACAGGTTCGAGCCCTGGTCCGGGAAGATCCCACATGCCATGGAGCAACTAAGCCCATGCGCCACAACTGCTAAGCCTGGGCTCTAGAGCCTGCGAGCCATAACTACTGAGGCCCTTGCGCCTGGAGCCTGTGCTCTGCAACAAGAGAAGCCACCACGAGAAGCCCGCGCACTGCAATGAAGAGTAGCCCCTGCTCGCCACAACTAGAGAAAGCCCACGCGCAGCAACGAAGACCCAACACAGCCAAAAATTAATTAATTAATTAGTTAATTTTAAAAAAAAAAAACTGGAGTTAAGATCCATAGGCATTAATGAAAGATTTGATGACTCTAATTTGTGACCCCAGGATAATCCAGTGTAGGGCAACAATTTGCTAAGTATAATGGATTTAGGTTTATGATAGAGTATGATTTGGCATATGAAACCTTTTTTACCATATCTGTTCTAATTATATTTTTTCGTGGATTTGCCATAGGTTTTGTTGTTGTTGTTCTAGTAATGGGCAATTGGCTTGAAGCCATCTCTGTCTCTGTAGTATTTGTTGTTATGTGGTTAATGACCTGGCTTGGTAAAATGGTTGCACTAGTAAGAAAATGCCCTACAGAGGTGATGCATTATCTGCCAGAGTTGGAGTGCATACTGGAAATCTCAGTCTTTTGTTTAGTTTGTGATTAGCTCTTCAAAATGTCCTGGCAGAATGGTAAATCTTGAGACTAGCATGAGTTGCCATTTTCCTCCTAAACTATTATTTTAGATATTTCTCCAGCTATTTAAATTCTTCCAGTGCCTGTTGACTTTCCTTACTTATTTCCTAAGGAGTGTTCAGGCGATTTGTGAAAACTTATTTTTAAGAAAAACCATGATGCGTATTTAATTACTCATATTGCTTTTTTTTCTTTTCGTTAGGCGAAAGACCTTTGAACCTCCGAATGCCTAATTTACAGAACAGACAACTCCATCATTTTGTGGTGGATGGGGAGCTGAGTAGACATTACTCCAGTGAGGCGAAGTCCCACTCATCAGGTGAGAATGTGGAATGTGATTAGAGGGAGTAATAGTTGAATAAAGCATCTTTCCATTCTAATCTCCTAACTTCCACTGTCCCCCTCCTTAAAAAAGGGTCATTACTAATAATGTTACTAGTCCGTTTTCTCCCCTTGGAAGTAATAGATTGCCATATTAATAGCCAGTCTTTTTGAGAACATGATATTCCAAAGGACTGACAGGGAAAAGCTCTTGAAGATTGAGATTATTTTGATTAGCTATTACATGAATGGTGACTTTATACACAATACTGAACCAGATAATAAATGGCTGGTTTCAGTTATGTAATTCCCTTTTCCAGCCTTTCATAATATGGACTATATGTTTGCTGTCCTGCTAAGAAAACCTTGTGTACCAAAATCTAAACTTTTCCTGCAGCTGCATTTGGGGGATGATATTTGTATTTCAGAAATAAACTGAACTCCATAAAAGGACAAACTGTTCCTTATTATAGTTCGGTGTTTTCATGTTTTTATCCAAGTAAAATGAGTTATACAGACTTAAAGTATTAGACACCAACACCATTTGAAAGAATCTGGTATCATCCAATCTTTGAGTTAAAGTAACTTTAGGAGTTACTTGAAGTCAGTTGTTTCATCTGTAAAATAGAAATAATTTCTGCCTCATAGAATAGTTATGAGGATTAAACAAGATAGCCTATATGCATTGCCTGGCTGATGGGAACTCAGTAAATGGTAGCTACTATTTTTATTCCTCTTCTTATGCTGAATTTCTGTATAGAAAGGGAATTCATAAAGTGAACTGCCTAATTTCAGATAAGCTATTAACGTTGGTTACTTTTCTAGAATCCTTTTTAAGGTGTGTGTGTGTGTGTATGTGTGTGTGTGTGTATCCCCCAGTATTAGTACTTCATGTAAATATTACATTTTATTGTCATTCTGTAGTATTTGTTTGAGGTTGAAATAATTATTCATGTAACTCCAAGGAATGAGTCCTTAGGAAAATAGAATCTTCATTCTTTTATCCCTATTTCTCCCACCTTAAGGTTTCATGGCTAGAGAAACTTTTAAAAATAGTTCCATGTTTAAACATGGAAGTTGTTTCTCTGCCTCCTGTCTTCATTGATAGACAGTAAATATTTTAGACAGTAACTCTGTTGTATACGAGTGACCAGTTTTATTTTATATATTTTATGTATCACTTTGGACCAAGCATTAAATAAAAATCAGTAGGTTCTATATGCTGTGTGCTTTACATACATTTTATGATTTAAGTCTCATATCACCCTGTATAGATACTATCCCCATTTTATAGATGAAGACACTAAGGCTTAGAGAGGTGTGTAACTTGCCCAGAGATGTATACAGCTAGTAATTGGCAGAAATGGAATATAAATCCAGAATCCAAACTCTTAACCTCAACTCTGTAAACATAAAAATTTTATATGGAATTGCAGAGTCATGAATAGTTGATACTGCTTGCTTTGGAGGTTGGGGGTTTGTTTATAAGTTTGTTTGAGTTTGTTTTTTTGTGACCGTTGATTTAAAGTATCAATACATTTTGTGTTTCTCTTTCTATACAGAGAGCCTGGGGATTTTAAAAGACTACCCTCACTCAGCTTTTACTTTAGAAAAGAAAGTCATCAAAACAGAGCCTGAAGATTCAAGATAGCTATGATTCTCCCACTGTTCTCTGGAAATGGCATCAGATTTAAGGATAATGCTCCATCATAGAAATAAGCCTTAATAACCAATGTTGCCTCATTCAGCACAAACAGATTTCATAGCCAAAGCTTAAGGACTGATACAGTAATCTGTGGAAACCAGGAAGACAGAACTATAGCCACAAAAGAAAATTAAGAGAATGTTATAATCTGTAACAGAAATACTGATCCACATTCCTCTGTAAGTCATTTTATGTGGAAAGGCTTACAAATTAATATTGTAAGCATTAATTATTTAAGAATGTACAATGTATTTGTATAATTTATAGAAGTAAAATCTAGATGTTGAGACCTGTTTGGGCCAATAGGTGTGGATACAGTTTATCTTACTTGAAATTTCATTGTCTACTTTAAGTGTGTTTTGCGTAAATATTATTGTATGTCAGAGTTTAGAATCTTTGCAGTCATAAAAAAGAAAGTTTAAGTGATGTAGTTACTGACAAAGTTGCAATGGCTTTGGAAAAATGGAAAGCAAATACTCAATTTTTAAGTCAGGAAAATGTAGATTTAATATCTGATAAAACTGATTTTGTTTAATAGGAAGTGTGTCATTTCTTAGTAGTCAAATGTCATTCTTACTGGCTTAATTAGGCACATAGTTAATAAATACTGGAGTAAGGTCCAAAAAATGAGCAATAGAGTAGAAAAACCTCTCTTACCTAGTTGACCCAGGTTACATTTTATGATAGCTACTTAAGGTATAACAAAAATAGGAAGCTATTAGTTGGACAGAGAACTAGAAACAAGTGGACAGATGTGTAAAAGCCTTGACTTAAAATTATTATTTCAGAATGTGTTATATAGATTAATACATAGTAAGTTAACCCTAAATGTGATAAGGATGGTGACTGTTAACAAAGGCTATAATATATAGTAAAGTACTGTTTTATATCCAGAAATTCTTCTCTACACACCAGAGTCAGAGAAGCTAGATGGCTCTCCCTGGGGAACGTCTTCCCATGCAGACCATCACAAGTTTAGACAATCAGTGCATCCACATTTGCAGGCATATTTCTATGGAGGTTTAGTTGACACATATTATTTATTTTACAATTTCATTTTCGTATACTTTTCAGATTTATGAATGCAGTTTTTTCTTAAAACTCATTTTAACTTGAAAATCTGTTTTAATTCTCCCTATTTAATTAATGGGTTGTATGCCTATATATGAGGGTGTGCTTAAATGTTAATAACATACTTGCATACTTACTAGAATTTCACATTGGAATCCATAGTGAAAAACAAATACTACTTCTACCAATTTACATTTTTTCTGTTGGTTTAAGAGAAGATGTTTGACAGCTTTACCTACTTCCTCCAGATTCATCTAAACCCAGATATTGCTGAGAAGAGTGTATTGACTTGGAATATGTGTTTTTTGTGTTGTTTTCGGTTCTGCTCTAGGTCATAACTATGTAAAAAATATTAAATTATAATCTATTATACTAAAATTCATCAGCCAAATGTTAGATGAAATGTCTGCACTGTAGTCTCTGATCACTGTCACATATATAATTGCTTTTTCATTTTGATTTGTAGAATAGCTTTACAGTAGAAACACCAGTAAACAACTTTTATACTATTAAAAGGCTTTTTTTCCTTCCTAAATGTTTTAATTGTATCATAGTGTTTTGCCCACTGAAGAAGCTTTTTATGGACCTTGCAACTTTGTTGCTAGCTTGAGATTGATTATTGTGATTGTATTGTTCACTGTGCGTAGAAATAGTATGAATACAATTTACATAGATTGTTCAGTTTTTAATATTAGCCATAGAACTGGTTAGTATCTCAGTAGTTTCATGAAACGTTTCCCGTATTCTAATCTATTTTGAGAAATTCTGTGGGGTTTTTTTTAATTGTGTCTTATGGTTCAAGTTTGTAGATTTTAATAAGCAAAAATTTTTAAAGATGTGGTAATCTTACAACTAATATTTATCTTTCATGAGCGCACAAACTGCATCTTTAAATCCATAAATAAGTTTCCTTAGTATCATACTTTTCTGGTCTTTCATGCTTAGTGATAAGGGGGAAGCACAAGAAAAATTTCAGTAGAATACAGTTTTTATTTTGTAAACACTAATGTATTAAACCTGCTATACATTGAAGCAAATAATATATATTTTTATTTGAATTGTATATATGAATTGGATGTTATAACTAGTTGATTTTTTTTCATTGTGTTAGAGGTATTTTCACTGAACAAGGTCAATTGGTTACCTCAGTATTACAACCAATATAGTCCAAGGGACCATTTCTCCCCAAGTCTGTTTTGTACTTTGTTACGTGAAGTCTGCATTTCTGTGACTATTAAAGCTGTTGGTGAGGTGGGATGAGTGCAGCTGCTTCCTGTGGCAATAAAGACTTTGTGTGCCCCACATATCTCTGTTTATAGAGCTTTCTGCGTAGCACTCCTCACAGTAGTATTAGCCTACCTGTCTCCCCTCTCTCATTTGGTCTGGGCTTGAGTGTTAGGGGTCAGGGGCTTATTATACCTTAAGACTAAATATTATTGTCAGCTACCTTCATTTTTATAAAGTTTTTTGGCAGACAGGTACTCTGGTCTGTCAGAGAATTTGGTTTATTTTCTTCTCACTTAAGAGAATGTTACAAAGACATTTTGAAAACTACCCACCATGTCTAACCAACTACATTGATAAATAAAAGGGGGAACATTAGGATTTAACATTCATGATATGTTAATATTTGCAAAGTGTTAATGTGATTTGGTCTCAGTATTAAGGGCTAATTATATGAAGTTCAACTAACCTGTGGTAGAGAATGAGCAGAAGCTTTGCAACAAAATTGTAATTGATGAGTTTGGTAGATTAGTAAAGAGCTTCAGTGCTGAGCCATGCACTCAGGTGAGGGTGGAGGCCACAGAAGAAACATAAGACATGGTCTTTGCCTTTTGGGAGCCCAATACCTAGTTGAATGGGAACTATTACCACTCAGATAAAATCCAGATTTCAGTGTGTTACAGAGGGATGAATAGGGAACTGACATTTAACTGCATTCTGTGTTCAGTAGGCATTATGGTAGTAGATACTTTATAGGTGAAAGAAAGCACATTTAGTGAGTGAGACTCGAGATCAGCCAGGACTGGAATAGTTAACAGAAAGAGGTGGGGTGTGCTTATAAAGTCATAATGGTAGTACATTTCACCTTGAGGTCACTTTTTAAAAATTTATTAAGCTGAATGCTTGAAAATAATGCTTGCCATGAATAATCATTCTTTTGACAGTCCTGTTGAACCTATCAGAAGGCAGGGGGGAAAAGTGCTTTTTCCTGTCCTTAATTAGTAAAACCACTTGGGTAAAAGCTTTAAGATTTGATGATTATGAGCACCTAGTGTACCTTTACAATGATAGTTGATGGTATTGAAAGACTTGAAACCTAAATAAGCATGCAAGGAATTTCCTAACATATGGTCTGCTCACTTGGCTACTCAAATGTTTTTAAGTATTACTGACACAGTACCCATTTTGCTGGTGACTTCACTTAATACTGCACTGAGTCTTCAAAAGAAAATCAACAAGACATTAACCTAATGAAACTAGGAGGTCTGTCTCTTATAGGAAATGAATTCAGTAAAAAGCTGAAGTTAGAATTGAGCAAACGTGTTGTGTTTGTAACAGCTTGAAGCATAAGACCAAATATGGTAGCTGCTATTTAACTAAAAACCAACTTATGGTCCAGCTGTGTGCATGGGTGGTGTTTCAGGGAATACAGGCTTATTTATTTGTTATCTGTGGGTGTTCTCATAAATGAGATTCTCAAGTGGGCCTCCAAAGTTAATAAAAGAATGATCCAATGTCCAGAAATTTGTTTTTATTGTAAATATGTTTAATCTCAAAAATCCTTCCTGTCGACTGTTTCTTTAGTGACTCTATGATTCTTATTTTACATAGCAGTGATCAAAAGCTAAATGCCAGTGTTTTTCTTACTTTCTGAGTATGCAGTAGTTAAAGCTTTAAAACCTCTTCTCTGGCCTTTGTTTCTACTGACCTACAAAATTTTTTTAAAAAGGAAACAAACACCTCTATGGTGTTTTAAATTTTTTATGCAGAGCTAATCAGAAATTTATTTTGTAAGGTCACAATCAACTGATAAAGTTAGAATCCAAAAACTTACTGTGTTTAACTTTTTAAGTTCAACTTATAAATAAATCTTTTTCTATCCATAAGTTTATTTATTTTAAAATTTTTATTATAGTTGCTTTACAATGTTGTGTTAGTTTCTGCTGCACAGCAAAGTGAATCAGCTATATGTATACATCTATCCCCTCTTTTTTGGATTTCCTTCCCATTTAGGTCACCACAGAGCACTGAGTAGATTTCCCTGTGCTATACAGTAGGTTCTCATTAGTTATCTATTTTATACATAGTATCAATAGCAATTTTAAGGGAACTATGAATAATGGTTGATTCCATTTACAAAATTGGTTAAGATCCTTTATATTTTTATTCTTTCATATTCTTCCTGTCTTCTAAGGGCCATGACATTTTGAAGTATTAAAACAATATCCTGTTGAATTCTGGGTCTCCTGGTTGTATCTGTTGTTTCCAAGGTTTTATTATTCTGACAGCTAAATAATCTACTTCCAAGTATTGCTCCCAATAAGGTTAAAGGTCTATTCTTTACCAGTTCATCTTCAGTTAAAGGAAATTTTTATGACATTTTTGTAGCAATTGCATAAAACTCGCAAGAGAAATGTGAGTTTTGTGATTCATCAGAAATGAATCACAAAAAATGCTGATCTTAGTTTTATTTCAACATCCATATCAAATGTTTAGTTATGATCCTTTTTCTGTTGCCTCTAATTTTTTTTTACTGTATTATACAATTGCTGTCTGTTTAAGTTTTCCAGTGTAACTTCTCAAAAGAATTGACTTCTTCACAATCTCGGAAACAGAGTTAATTGAATGCTTGCCATCAAACATAATATTGCAAAATGCAGATTAAGTACATGTTAACACTGGTTTAAGATGGTAGCGCCAAACAAGTGTTACAATCAACCCAAGAATTTTTGTCATCAGCCTATTAAGAGTGACAAATTTTGTGAATTTCCTGGTAGTCTAAACAATTTGGTAATCAACCCAGGCTAGTTTTGCTGTGGGTGAGTACCAGTGACGGTATAAGTTAGGTTGTGCTTCATATTTACACATTCTGAAACTTATGAGTCATCTTTGCATTAAAAGCTTGCACCTCATAAATTTATGCTAAAAGTGCCGTGTTCAACACCCACACACAATCCTAAGCAAATAAGGCCATTCTCATGTAACTGTCACAGACACCCTCTGCTGACAGGTCACTAAGGCTCAAGTATGTAGGAAGGTATTTAAGTAGTGCACACGTAGGTGGAATCTTAGTGGTAACTGGCTCAGCAGAGGCATTTTATAATTTTCTGAGACTACCTACCATCCTCAACTGTGAACTGTTAAGCCAAACATCTGTGGTCTAGCCCATGCCCTGCTATTTAGTATCCTTCCCAGAAGACAAAGTGATCTTTTTGGTAGCATGTTCTCATACTGTGGG